>NW_024041373.1:22086692-22686692 GCF_014851395.1 Micropterus salmoides
GGCTAAACCTAAGATACATGACAGGAAACAGCGACAGAACTAACAGGTTGCAAAAGGCCAAGATCAAACAACAAAAACACAGAGGCCAACTAGAACAGGACAAACAGGCAAACTGAAAAATAAGCTTAATAATGAGGACAGAACAGACTAAAGCAGAATGATCAAAATCAGATTAAATAATGAAACCGGCAGAGAACATAAATTGACACCTAGCAGACAGACAGAACCCAAGCACGATGGTACTGAAACTAATACATCAGGCAGGAACAGAACTGAATAAGAACTAAGGCAGGCACCGAAATATCAGATCAGACCAGAACAACCACACGAACAAGCATAGACCAACTCCACAAGACACAAACAGACAGGACCAAATCAACATGCAAACACCATCGAGAAAACTGGATACAAAGACAACAGACAGACAGGACTGAAACCCAAAACCCAACAGACATATACATACCAAACTGATTAAAAAGTACTCTCACAGCAAACTAAATTCAACAGAACAGATGACAGGACTAAAATGCAGATACAAAACCAAAACCTCAGAATCAATAACCAAAACCCAGAAACAGAGAAACAAGAATCAAACAGAGAAGGCACGGCCAAAATAATATTACACCACACACAATATTACAACCTCAAGACAGGATCGTGACATTAATTCACAAAACATTTCAGCTTCCCCCCTTGCTTTCTGATATATTCTACTGTGCCTACAGTAAATATATTTAAGATCAGTTATGTCTTGAACTTGTTATGACAACCAATAAAAATCTAAACATCACCATATAGAAGAGATAATTCAGGTTTATATTCATTGTTTTTGTAGTTAAGTCAACTTCTGAGATCTGTAAATGTGGTGACATCGCTTGAAAGAAGCCCATGGGCAAGAAAGACGAGCAGTCAGACAATCATACAGATTAAACTCCAGATAATTAAAATTAAGGACAACGGTAAAATTATATTACCCAAACATTTAATTGTAAGCACGCATCAGAACTTACAGAGTGACTCTCTGGTTTAATGTAAACTTACTCTACTGCCATAGCTATACACACACACAGTTTTCCTGTACAATGAGGAATTATTATATATTCTGGGTCTGCTCACTTCTGTTTTTATCTCTAAATAAAAGGTTTTTAATAATCTGGAAAAACTAGTGGCTTGTTTCTAGCCGGTCTGAGTCAGCCAATCGTTTTTCTTGCTCCATTTGACTGTAGCAATGTTGCTGTGTTCCCAGATATCAGTAATTATCTTGGTGAGTATGATGTTATCATAACTGATAAAAACAATGGCCAAAGCTATAAAAATGAGAAGAAAAATGATATATGTACACTCATAACCATCTCAGAAAATGATCATTACAGAAATGATCAGAAAAGAGAAAATCAAGTGAGTGGCAGTTGTGTGGACAAAAATGCCTTGTTGATGTCAGAGTCAGAGTAGAAGGGCAGACTGGTTAAGATGACAGAAAGGCAACAGAAAGTCAAATAACCACTTGTTACAACCAAGGTATGCAGAATACCATCTTTGAACGCACAATATGTCGCACCTTGAAGCAGATGGGCTATAGCAACAGGAGGCTACACCGGGTGCCACTCCTATCAGCTAAGATCAGGAAACGGAGGCTACAATTCACACAGGCTCACCAACATTTCAGCTGCGACATTAAGATGGTAGGGTCAGAATTTGGCATAAACAACATAAAAGCATGGATCCTTCTTACTTTCATGTATTGCTTTGTATCACGGTTCAGGCTGGTGGTGTAATGATGTGGGGGTATTTTCTTGGCACACTTATGGCCCCTTACAACCAATTGAGCATCGTTTAAACGCGACAGCCTACCTTAGTATTGTTGCTGACCATGTCCAACCCGTTACGACCACAGTGTACCATCTTCTGATGGCTACTTCCAGCAGGATAATGCCCCGTCAAAAAGCTGAAATGGTCTCAAACTGGTCTCTTGAATATGGCAGTGAGTTCACTGTACTGCAATGGCCTCCATCACCAGATCTCAATCTAATAGAGCACCTTTGGGATGTGGTGGACGGGACACTCGCATCATGGATGTGTAGCTGACAAATCTGCAGAAATGATGCTATCGTGTCAATATTGACCAAAGTCTCTGAAGAATATTTCCAACACCTTGTTGAAGAATGCCACAAAGAATTAAGGCAGTTCTAAAAGCAAAAGGGGGTCCAACCCGGTACTAGCAAGGTGTACCTAATAAAGTGGCCAGTGAGTGTATGTGTGTCATGGGTAAGGGTACACGAAGAAATGAAGAACCCACCATACAGTCCTTCAACAACCAACCTATGATATGGTATGCCAAGTCATTTACCTGTAACTTTCATACAAGCCAACTCCTGTTCCTACTGGATACCACATACAACCCATAAATGTAAATGTCTATATACATAGTATATGCACTTACCTGCCTAAAGCAACCATGAACTGACTGAAGGTTTGATTCCAAGCAACAACCAAGAGAGGCATGAGTATCAACTATCATAAATAAGAGAGCTCTCTGCAGGAGACGAGGCGAGGCAACGGGATGGATTTCTCGCTCATTCTAATGCCTCCAACACTACCTGCCAGCTGGCCAGACAGAAGCCGAGACTTGTGGGATAGATTTGTGTAGTGGTGGGTCTAAATTGGCCCCACATCAGGATGGCCTCTCACTAAGGAATTAATAATGATGGTTCCTGTTGGAGTGTGTGTGCAGGATACTGGCAGCCTTATATGTCTGGCTTGCCCTCTCTAAGCTGTTCTCCGTCAGCAGTACCACACAGGCAGACACACACACAAAGGAGCACATAACCAGAAGCACTTGCAAAGACCAACACACATGCATGTATGCACACGAACACACACACACACACAACCTCCTCATTCCCACTTGGCTCTGGATGAATCCACCGCAACACACAAAGAGGCTCAGGAGATAGAGCGTGATGACTAAAACTGCTTCTCATTCATCACTCTCTTTTCAACCCCCCCACCCCACTTTTTCACTCACCCATCATAAATACCACTGGTGCAAGGAAATCTATTTCCCCCATGTCCTCACACATGCACACTAAAATAGAGTCATTTCAATGCCTGTCTAAACAATCATTTTCATGTCTGAGGAGAGTTGGTTGATACTCGGTTGAAATGCCCTGCAAGCCAGTGGCTTCTAAGCTGAAACACCAGTATTGAGAATGTACACAAAGAGGTGTTAACTGGGACACGCTGGATGCTTTGAGGCACACTGACGATGTGCTTCCACTAACAACAGATTTTTAAGGCTTTCAAAACCACAGCTAAACTAGAAAACTGCCCCGCTGACCAAGACTTACCCATTATGGAAGCTTGCTTATTGCTTATCACACCATTTTAGCTAAATTCATGTACATAAATAATTAGTGTTAGTCCCTATATTAAAAAACCTGTAAACCACTTATCTTATGGATGGCCGAACATTTTGATTACATTTGGATCACAGGTTATACTGTACCTATAAGGCAGGACCATTACTGTGTCCAAAATCATACCCATAAACTATTTCCTATATACATCTATGAAGATTCTTAGTCATCCAGGTCATAGTTATCCAATGAAGGTTAAAATCAAGGGCAACTGGACTTGGTTGAAGATACTGGAAGACGTTTCGTCCCTCATCCAAAGGACTTCTTCAGTTCTGACTGACTGGCAGGGAAACTCAGCTATTTAACCTCAGTGGTATACTCTCAAACTGTTTCATAGCAAGGACTTAGGGGTCCTGACACAAATTAGACCACAGACCCCCATTTGTTAAGATTTTGTCCCAGGGTCCCCCCATCTGATAGGATTTTTGCTTTTATGTTTTATTATAGAAAGTGTATGAAATCCATGACCAAAATAGTGATACTACTATGTTACTTATGGTGGAATTATAGAACTATGGTTAATATTAAGTTTTAAATGTGCCATGCTTTCTTTTAAATTACAATTCTTTCAACTTTTGACTTTGAGAAACACTGCTACAGTGAGGAAAATAAGTATTTGAACACCCTGCTATTTTGCAAGTTCTCCCACTTAGAAATCATGGAGGGGTCTGAAATTGTCATCGTAGGTGCATGTCCACTGTGAGAGACATAATCTAAAAAAAAAAATCCAGAAATCACAATGATTTTTTAACTATTTATTTGTATGATACAGCTGTAAATAAGTATTTGAACATCTGAGAAAATCAATGTTAATATTTGGTACAGTAGCCTTTGTTTGCAATTACAGAGGTCAAACGTTTCCTGTAGTTTTCACCAGGTTTGCACACACTGCAGGAGGGATTTTGGCCCACTCCTCCACACAGATCTTCTCTAGATCAGTCAGGTTTCTGGGCTGTCGCTGAGAAACACGGAGTTTGAGCTCCCTCCAAAGATTCTATTGGGTTTAGGTCTGGAGACTGGCTAGGCCACGCCAGAACCTTGATATGCTTCTTACAGAGCCACTCCTTGGTTATCCTGGCTGTGTGCTTCGGGTCATTGTCATGTTGGAAGGCCCGCCTCGACCCATCTTCAATGCTCTAACTGAGGGAAGGAGGTTGTTCCCCAAATCTCGCAATACACGGCCCCGGTCATCCTCTCCTTAATACAGTGCAGTCGCCCTGTCCCATGTGCAGAAAAACACCCCAAAGCATGATGCTACCACCCCCATGCTTCACAGTAGGGATGGTGTTCTTGGGATGGTACTCGTCATTCTTCTTCCTCCAAACACGGTTAGTGGAATTATGACCAAAAAGTTCTATTTTGGTCTCATCTGACCACATGACTTTCTCCCATGACTCTCTGGATCATCCAAAGGGTCATTGGCAAACTGAAGACGGGCCTTGACATGTGCTGGTTTAAGCAGGGGAACTTCCGTGCCATGCATGATTTCAAACCATGACGTCTTAGTGTATTACCAACAGTAACCTTGGAAACGGTGGTCCCAGCTCTTTTCAGGTCATTGACCAGCTCCTCCCGTGTAGTTCTGGGCTGATTTCTCACCTTTCTTAGGATCATTGAGACCCCACGAGGTGAGATCTTGCATGGAGCCCCAGTCCGAGGGAGATTGACAGTCATATTTGCTTCTTCCATTTTCTAATGATTGCTCCAACAGTGGACCTTTTTTCACCAAGCTGCTTGGCAATTTCCCCGTAGCCCTTTCCAGCCTTGTGGAGGTGTACAATTTTGTCTCTAGTGTCTTTGGACAGCTCTTTGGTCTTGGCCATGTTAGTAGTTGGATTCTTACTGATTGTATGGGGTGGACAGGTGTCTTTATGCAGCTAACGACCTCAAACAGGTGCATCTAATTAGGATAATAAATGGAGTGGAGGTGGACATTTTGAAGGCAGACTAACAGGTCTTTGAGAGTCAGAATTCTAGCTGATAGACAGGTGTTCAAATACTTATTTGCAGCTGTATCATACAAATAAATAGTTAAAAAATCATACATTGTGATTTCTGGATTTTTTTATTTTAGATTATGTCTCTGACAGTGGACATGCACCTACGATGACAATTTCAGACCCCTCCATGATTTCTAAGTGGGAGAACTTGCAAAATAGCAGGGTGTTCAAATACTTATTTTCGTCACTGTATATAACACGTTCAACAGTCATTTTTCATCAGCACTGAATGGTCAAGTGTCACACGACTTGCATCGATAAAATGTAATGTGGTATTGTTAGAAGAAAGTAATAAATGCCATGGACACAACTTTTTTCATTTCAATTGTGAATAGGAAATTTTTGAAGGCACTATATAGTAGATATGTCACACTTGAATTTGGAAATTCAAATAACAAGTTAATATTGTGGACTATATAGTAAATAGGGAGTGATTTTGGACACAGCTTGTGAAAGTACAATTGTTGAGGTTGAGCTGTGACCACTGAAGAAAAAACTACATAAATATGAAAACATCACGCAGCAGTTATAGTGTTTGCTTTCAGTGATGCCAAATGATTCAAATTGACTGTAGCACTTTTGCAGAATAATTGTATGTTAACTTTCAAGATTGCATTTGAGGTAAAATGTCATCAAGTTTTTTGGCAGTGAACTAGGGCTGTACATAAAGATTATTTTTTGAGTCGATTCATCTAACGACTAATTTTGTGTATTCTAAAGAAAAAAAAGTTGCCTATTACTCGATTAAAATACCAATTTATCCAATATAAATATCAAAAACATGTCTAATCAATAAATCAGTATTTTAGTCAATCATCATGATGAAACATATTAGAATAATGACAACAGTAGCATATCTTAAAATTAATCCAATTTCCATGTCACTGTGTTGTGATAATAATAACAATAACATACATTAATTAGGCTACTTTACTTGAAATGTTTCTGACATGGATTTATTTCAATATTGAGTAATGCAGTGTGATAATCAAATGCATCAGTGTGGGGCAAAGACAATAACTGAAACGATTCACAGACAGTCACAGATCGTCTGTAATGTTAGATTCAGCTGTTTTCTCGCTCATACGTGTCGCCCCAGCCCTACAGTGAACAATACCATATACATTTGCCTTGGAGTCTATTAATGACCAACTGTCACAATATGGCTCAGGAATGTGACAAGGAAGAATCCAGACAAGAGATTTACTTAAAACAATGTGTTCACACAAATTAAAAATGAGGTGTGGAAATCAGCAATATCAATAATGTAAGCAATGCATGGATATGTGGCATATGTGTTGAATAGGTGTTACGGTGCAGAAGAAGGTGCACCAGCATAGATTTAGTAAGCTGTAAAAAGGGAGAGACTGGACTGAATTCATGGGCCAGCTTTTATAGCCCAAGGGCCCAGGTGAGCTCCATCAGGTCACAACCCTCCCAAGTTAGCCAACTGCCTGCTGAGGTTGGACAGGGCAATGTCCAAGACAGTGGGAGGGGCGTCACACCAACAGAGAGACATAAAAACTGCCCCCCCCCCCAACAAAGACTTAATTGCAATAAAAGTGTCACACACTTCGTGGTATTTTGAAACTAATAGTAATTACCTGCTTCTTGCTCTCTTCAGTCTGAGTCGAATGATATTATATCTCTCTCCTCTTCTCACCATCTGTTCCTATTTTCTCCTCCTCTACACTTGTTGTCCCATTTCCCTTATTTTAGCACCCTTTCTTGCTTACTTTCTTTCTTCTGTATCCGTCACCTCCACATTGCCATGTTCTGCAGTTCTGCTCTTTAAAAGCACACCACAGCCGTCCACAGTGGCAGCCTGAGAACTGTCACTGAGGCCATTAGAAAACCATTAACAACGGATCACACTCCTCTGTGCCTGTTTGCTTTGGAAATGGTGGGTGAAACAACAGTCAGTTACAACAGGGCAACATGGCCCGAGTCTTGATTAAAAAGACTTGAGAAGTGAGATTCAGGCACTGTTTATTCAAACAGGTCTGGAACCAACAACATGTACGTGTGCAAGAAAGAAAGACAGAGAAAAAACAGCCGTTAAGAGAGAAAGAGTCTAGCGGTCTTGTAGTTGGAGAACACTTATTTAATTTGTACAAGAGCCAACAAGCCATTCAACAGTCGTCCAAGTGGTGATTTACATGACTCAGATGTTAAGATGTATGCCCTTTAAGCATCTGCACTAAAGGAGAGCTCTTATTAAAGTCATTTTTAGTGCAATCCAGCACATTAATGCCGTTGGCCGATGACTACAGCTGGATGCAAAACCAGATTCCAGTGTATTACTGAGTCTTTCTGATAGTGTCTGACATCAACTGTATTATTCTATATACTACAGGCGACTGACTTACAGTACATCTACCGTATGCAGACAGAAATGCAATGTAATATAGCTTGTGTGCAAACACATACACACACACCACACACACTGTGAACTGTCAAAGAACTTCAGAGCGATCCTGAAGAATGCAAGAGTGGACTGATCATTACAGACAAGCACACACACACACACACACACACGGAAACTCTAGCGGGTTTCCAGTGGAGTAGAAATATCATTATACAGTTAACTGTACATTACAAATGGGCTGCCAACTGTCTCTGGTGTAACACATGACCACCAACGGCTCCTATGATTGGCTGGCTGGCATGAACGGCATGAGTATCAGGTTAGCGATTGATTGGGTGACGTGTGGTGGAACAGATGGAACAGAGAGGAAGTGAATTCCCAGGAAACCACACCAAACCATTTGGTTTTTCCACAGGCAGGTGAGGTGGACACACACACACATACACACACACAGACACACACACACACACACACACACACACACAAACACACACACACACACTCTAACAAGACAATTTCTGAACCAACACCCCTCTTTCTCTCTCTCTCTCTCTCTCTCTCTCTGACTAGTTCAAGCTCTTCCTGGCTCTCTCTCCAGCACTCATAGGCTATTTGGTTCTGCATAGATCTTCATTATGTTTAATTACCTTCTCAGGTTTCACTGGAATGAATCCACATGTGAGTGAGTTTGGGGGGGGGGGGGGGCGTTCTTTTCCTTTCCTGATTCTAAAGCCATTTTTTATCTGCCTAAGAGGTACAATAAAAAGCAGAATTGACATACTTTTCCATGGCAAGATTTATATTGGAACTAAACTGAAAAATCAGACGTCAAGTAAGTCTGCTTTGCCTTGACAAGATTCATGTTGTTACTGGCTGACCATATAAAACACCAGACATGGCTGGTAATGTTGAAAACAGGGTTTCAATGAACAAAAAATTAGTTCAGGAGCGAGCAGAATAATCTCACATATAAGCAAACATAACTTAAATATGTTTGAGCAAGGATAAAAATCCATGTAGCTGTATGGAAGCCAACAAAAGCTGTTGCCTATATTCAATTGTTCAACCAAGGATACCTATTTTACAGTTTAACTCGACACCTTACTCTGCTTTTATTGTTATCCCCCCTAATACAGCAGGTGGCAGTAGCTATTGTGGTCAATAGCAGGAGCAGTTAAGGATGTTAATTGCTGGCATAAATGCAACAATTTCCCCATTTGCTTACCATCTAATCCTTCATCCATCTCATTTAAAAACACTTCATGTCCATATATTGCACATGATTGAGTTCAATGATCAATTAACATACACAGAAAAACTTGTTTATGACACACAAATTAAGATAAAAACGGATTATTGTCAAGATACAGTCTACAGACCTGCATGCTGACTGTAAAAAAACACTGGATATACTCTCTGTGCTGCTCCCTTAGCCTCCCCATGAAAAAGTACATTTGAAGGCAATCCAGTACCTTCACTGACTTTAGGACTACTAATTACAGCCTGACTCTTTTGTAATCTTCATCCCATCCATTGTTACAATACACCATTAGTGCTGCTCCATCCAGTAATGAGTATGTTTTCTCTCTACATGCAAACATTGTCCTGATTGAATTTGTTCCTGGTTGAAAACACATGACAAATTGGAACAAGGATTTTTGGGATTAGTGTTTGGAAATTACAAATGGATGAAGCACATGGCAAAGTAATTGTGAGGTCTCATTGACACCAACAAATCAATCTCCATAGTTTATTTCAAGGCCATTCAAGAGGAAGGAAAAGTCAATTTCAACTTTGACAAAAAATGTTCTTAAAATGTTGCCTAGGCTGCAGTGATTTCTTTCCTTGTGAGAACTCACTTGAGTAACAATGACGTTTTGGTGTAGAGTACATCACACAAGCAAAATGGCTATACAATATTTGCCCGACCTGTGTACAACTGTATCATATTCTAGGACACGCCTGGTTGGGAAACACTGTGGGAGACAGAAGATTGTTCAAGAAGATGGAAGCCTAGTGATTTTATTTACCAAGAGCAATCTGAGCTGGGCTTCTGAAAATAGCCCATCTCATTCCTCCTTGGTGAACTATTAGTATACATTTCAATATTTACTTGGTGAAAAAAAAAGACTTAAAAGAAAATCCATCTGCATAGTTCCCTTCTCTGGGTTCATTCAACAACACTATTTTTCCTCTGAGGGAAAATAAATTGTTCAATATTTCTCCACCATTACACTGGAACCATAAGGGGGGAAAAGAATAAAAAAAGCAACTGGAAATATCCCCAGAGGCAAACAGCTAAACAAACTCTTTTGTGGAATATTCTTTTCGATGTCTCCTCTCTAGTTTTCTGTCTGGTAGGAGGTTGGATCATTCACTCTCTGGAAATAGGTACCTGGTAAAGCCTGTTACTGGGGTTCTATCAGGTACAAGTGCAATACAGTATTCTTTCTTTTGTGCCCTTACCAATTTTTTTACTTTAAAATAGGGCTGAACGATTAATCGTTTTTCAAATTGAAATTGCGATTTGAAAGAACACAATTAGCTAATCGTGAAATCGCGATTAAAATGTAGGTTTATTATAGGCTTACAGCGCATCTGACCCGTTTTAAACAGTCGTACAGTTACAGATTCATTCCGTTGTCATCCTTGTGTGACAGACTTGCTAACCAATCACAAGCACTATGCGCCTGCAGTTACAGTCCTACTCACCAATCAGAGCGGGCACAGGGCGTGTACATTTTACAACAACAAACAAAACTGGCCAGACGGCAGTGGAGCGGCAGGGCTCCATCGTAGAGGGCTCCGTCGGTGCTAATAGAACTAGGGTTACCGTATCATAACCTTTGTTCTATCTCACACAGGCTCTGCCCTCTACTGGACTCTATGGGTACAGTGGGTGGAGCCCGATGACTGTCCGTCCAGCCGCGACAAGCCACAGCTCACCTCACCGACACGATCGGCCACAGGTCACCAGCCACAGGCCCTAAGCTGCCTCCATCCTAAGCGATGGGGCAGTGGGCCACCCCTCAAAAAGGTCACTAGACCACTAGGGGTTTGGCATGACCAAGACGGATCTGATCCAGCCAGATCCAACACCTGAACTGTCCTGACCCCTTACAGGGGACATCACAGTCAGTGTAAAAAATGTTTTCCCCGACAACCGGTAGTCTATGGTAGACACCAGTCTCCTTCTTCACAGATCCTGAGTCGCACCTGCGAGCACAGATCCTGAGAAAGGCCCGACACATCCAAGAGGTAAAAACGCACAAATGGACATGGTGAAGACCACGATGCCGTTCTGCAAATCTCCTCGACACTCACCCCGTTGAAGAGGGCCGTTGACACAGCCACACCCTGTGTGGAGTGAGCCCGGACCACCGAGGGTGGGTCTTTCCCCCCCCCTGCACGTAGGCCTGTGAGATACAGTCACAAAGCCATCCAGCTAGGCGCTTCTTGGATAGAGCTTTACCGATCGCACCGTCACCAAAGCAAACAAGCAGTTGATCAGTGCGTCGAATGGGGGCCGTGCGCTTCATATAATGTGTTAGGGCGCGCACAGGACACAACAGATGCAGCCTCGCCTCCCTAGGCCCAGGGTGGGGCGGAGGGTGGAAGGCATCCAAATGTATGGTCCTTGACCTGAACGAGCTTCTTATGTTCTTAGGAACAAAGGAGGGGTTCGGTCTTAACACTGCTGCACTGTGGTCACCACAAAGCAGCATGCAGCTGGGATGAGCCAACAGGGCACACAGCTCACTCACCCTCTTGGCAGAGGTGAGAGCCAGTAACAAGGCTGTCTTGAGAGATAGCATCTTCAAGGAGGACTGTTCCAGGGGCTCGTAGGGGTTTGACCTCAGAGCCTCTAGTACCAGTGGCAGGTCCCACTGGGGTGCGGAGACAAGTAGCACCAGTTGTTGTCTCCTCACACCCTGCAGAAAACCCTTCACGAAGGGGTGGGTGAAGACAGGTCTGTCGCCAAACCCCTCATGACAAGATGAGATAGCTGCCGCATACACCTTAATGGTTGAGTGTGAAAGTCCCTTCTCCATTAGGCCCTGCAAGAAGGAAAGGATGGATCCCACTGAGCAGGTTATGGGATCCATTTCCTTCTCAACGCACCAGCGCTGAAAGCCCAGCCACTTAGCTTTGTAGCAGGAAGTGGTGGAGCCTGCCCTCGCCGCCTGGATGGTATGTACCACCTCTGCGGACAGCCCAGCCTGTCTCAACCTCTCCCTTTCAGGAGCCAAACCTGGAGAGGTTGGCCGAGCACCAGTAGTGTGCCTATGGCGCCTGACTCCTGTGACAGAGCCCCCCAGACCTGAGGCACAAGCCAGGGCTCCGTCACTGCCAGCTGCGTCACCTCTGCGTACCACCCCGCCGATCTGCGGCTGGGGGCTACCAGGATGACTAACAACCCTTTCTGTCTAACCCTCTCCAGCAGGGGGGGATGAGATGGAGTGGGGGAAAAGCATACAGCAGTCCTTTTGGCCACGGCGCGTGTGCAAACGCGTCCACGCCCAAGGGCGGGCTGTCCTGTGGTAGGATTGAGAACCACAGCAGGCAGAGTGTTGTGCCGTCTGGCAAACAGGTCCACCTGCACCGTCCCGAAGCGAGACCAGATCTGCTGTATTATATCGGGGTGCAGTCTCCACTCGCTCTGTGGGGGACCGCCCCTCGACATGAGGTCGGCCCCCCTGTTCTCCGAGCCTGGGACGTGAGGGGCCTTCAGAGACAGCAAGTGTGCTGCAGCCCACGTCCACAGGTCCTCTGCTAACGTCAACAGAGCTGCGGATCGGACTCCGCCCTGTCTGTTGATGTAGGCGACTGTCGTGCGGTTGTCTGTCCTCACCAGCATGTGCCTGAGTTGAGCACAACCCCCAAATACTCCAACTCCTGGCGGGGATAGGGGGAGCTCTTCTCCCAGTTGATTGCAAAGCCCAGGTTTTTCAGATGCAAAATCAACTGAGCTGTGTGGAAAATTGACCATTGTTTTGACCTGGCCATGACAATGAGGTCGTCTAAGTAGAAAAAGACTCTCATGCCCTGATTGCGCAATGGTAGCAGTGCGGCATCTACGCACTTGCTGAATGTGCGTGGGGCCAGTGAGTAGCCAAAGGGGAGTCTGGTGTATTTGTACGCCACCCCCTGGAAGGCAACACGCAGAAACTTCCTGTGTTTCCGGGCCACCTCGACATGAAAGTAGGCGTCTTTCAGGTCTATGGTCGTCAACCAATCGCCGGGCTGCACTAGCTCTAGCAGTTTCCGCGAGTGTCAGCATGCGGAACGGTTTCCATGCAATATGGTTCAGGTAGCAGAGATCCAGGATGGGTCTGAAGCCTCCAGTCTTCTTGGGGACCAGGAAGTATGTGGAGTAAAGACCCTTGTACATGTCGTGGATTGGAACGACAGAGAAAGCTGTTGAATCTCGGTGGCCAGGAAGTCCACCTCCTCCTGAGAGGACAGGTTGGCTTCCTTGATGCCCTGGAAAGACGGTGGGATACGGCAAAATTGTAGGGAGTAACCCCGCCTCAATGTGCCATCCATCCAGTCTGTTGGCTTGCAGCAGCGTCTCCATCCGTGTGGAAATGAGTCAGGGGACGCACTGTTAGCTGAGGAGCGTTGTGGATGAAACACTGGAAAGCTTCCTCGGCCCTCACCGCCACCATACCCTCCATAAATGGGAGTTTGGCCCAAGGGGGGCCGCAATCGAAAGGGCCAACCGGCCGACCTTCAACGCACCACGTCCGAAGTCCCGAAAAAAACAAGTGGACTGTGGTGTCCTGAACGCACCACAGCCGGTCGCTCCATTGACGTCATTGCCTGCGACAGTGTTGTCGTAGCGTCTAAGGTGACGCGTTCACTATCAGCAGAACTGTCGGGAGGAGCAGTGACGAGCCGGGGAGCTCTCCTCTCCACAGCTGTTGGCCACTGTGGGAGAGATAGTGTCCCCTCTGTGGCCAAACGGCGCAGCGAGCCGCTCGCAGAGGCAACAAGCGATCTTCCCTGCTTTGCTTTATGACGGGAGAGACGTGGCTAGTGGCAGCATCTCTCTGGCAATAGCGGGCTAGGCTGCTGCTACCACGGTTACGGTTAGCTGTGTGTCGCAGCTCAGGCGGCGTAGCAAGCACTGTGGATGCCCGGGCCGCACCACCGTCTCGTTCAGCCTTAGCCGGGAGAGCAGTTTGGGCCACGGGGCAAGCCGTTAACTTAGCGTCGGTGAACCCGCCGTGTTGTAGTGCCTTGTTCAGCACAACACTTTGCTGGGAAGGGGTTGGTGGGGAGGAATTAGCTCTTTGAGGAATGTAGGTTGTTTTAATCAAAACATTTGGTACATTCACACCCTTGTCACATACAGCACACAACTCATAAACTTAGTGGCTTGGACATGAGACAGAGGGGAGGGGTTCGGCAACATCGGCCAGCTGCTCTCCCTCCTCAGCCAGTCATTTCAGCAGCCCCCAGCGGCTTCTTCCCCCAGCCGCTGGTAGGCTGGCGGGGGGGTCTAGGCTGCTCCTCTGGCCCCGATGTAGATCCCCTCGCCTGTGTGGGATCCCTGGGCGACCCGGTGTCTCGGGGAGGGCGCGGTGCATCCGTGGATCCACCCTGAGTAGCCGGTGATGAGGACAGCGGTGATCTGGCTTGGCGGCGAGCACATTGTCTGAGAGTGGCATTACGACGGCAAGGCTCCCTTACTGTGAGCCAGCAGCAGGTGGCGACTGAGCTGCGCCTTCTCTTCCTCCAACCTTCTGAAGCGCTGAGTAGCGGAGGATATGGAGCCAAAGAGGCCGTCAGATGAGATGGGGGCACCCAACAGCTCCTCCCGGTCCTTCCCATGGAGAGCGGTAAGTCCCAACCACACGTGGCGAGAACCTACTGTGGCCAGAGACATGACGCGCCCAGCAGCGGTGGCCACACCCTGGACCAGGTTGTTCATCTGACCGATGGCTCGGGGCAGGAAATCCACCTGGTCCGATGGGGGGGGGGGATCGGGGACTCGGATGCCGCCACGCAGATGACAGGCTGTCAGCATCATCGTCGATCGGCGGCAGTGGCAGGGACGGCAGGGAGCATGAAGCCGACTGAGGCGGTAGATCGGGGGCCGGAGCATCCTCCTCAGCAGGGAGGGGATCCGGGCCGGCGTCTTCCTCACTCTCCCCGCAGATGAGGGAGAGCTCACACTGCCGGAAATGCTCCCAGCACTGCTGTCAGCGGATGAGAGGAATGGCTCGGCAGTCAACACACGGCGGCGGTTGGCAGATGCCATCTCTGGCGTGGTCCCTGCCAAGGCATTCAAAGCAGAAGCGATGAGAGGCGATCAGACCGGGACACGACGGGCAAAGGCGAGCTTCAAGGAGCGGCAACTCCATCCGTGGAGGTGAAGGTCAGTGGGCGGTTCGCCGTCTGTCTGAAGAAAAAAGGATGCTGAGCAGTGAGGACACCGCTATTTATATGGTACGCACGTACAGTAGCGACGTCCAATTGGTCGGCTACTTACAGTATGCAAAATTTCAGTGGGCTAGTACGTGCGTGTGATAGGAGGAGAGGTAGTACCCATAAAGTCCAGTAGAGGGCGGAGCCTGTGTGAGATAGAACAGCTCTCTGTGAGCCGGTTTTGTGTTGGTCTCGCAGACTACATATCCCACATGGAGCATTTCAGAATAAGAGCGTTTTGCCTGCCTGAATTTGCAGACAGATTTTGTTAATTTGTTCAGCTGTCCTTGTTTTTTGCACTTCTATCATGATTAGGTAGGCTACATAATTAAATTCTTTTTTTGTCAGTTTTATTGATGTACGATCAGGAGTCTGCACAGGGTGCTTTATTTTGAAAATTGACCGGATTCTCTATGCCATTCTGTGTCTTCCTGCCTGGTTCACCTGCTCTGACGCGGCTTTCATCAAAAACAGACTGGCAGTCAGTGCTTGAAGCACTATCCTCAACCTCGAGGTAAAACTAGTAAATATTATAACATTAAATACAAAGTAAAATGTTATGTCTAATATATTTACAGGTCACACTTTATTTGGATAGTCTGCCTGCCTTTCATTTAGAAAATGAAAAATGCTCTACATGGTAATTAGTCTCAGATTTGTTAATGCTACTAACTTGTCATAATCATAACCATTCATGCAGAACACCAAGTTCAACATTTCAAAAGTTTGCTCATTGGGGCATCACTTTGTGTTGTAAAGAAGTGAAGATAAAAGGGCTCAGATTAGGGGTGTGACGGCACATTTGGGTCAGGAGAACAAGACGGGCAGATATTTTGACAGTATTTTGAATAAATATCCGATGCTGAAATACATGCATTCTGCATGTATGCATTCTGAAGACATTTTCTGCACCAATTTATGGTGGAAATGTCTTTATTTATATGAAGGGAAACAAAATTAAGGTGTCAGGCGACAATTCAAAATATAAAAACATAATGGAATATAATGCAGTAATAAGCAGCTTATTGTTTTAGCTTAGATTACTTTTTTTTGGACAATGCACATTTGTTTCTTCTATATTTCAATTGCATTGCATGTTTTCTTATTGTTCTTGTTTTACATTTCTTGTTGCAAGCTGTTTTTCAGAACATTTTTAACAAAAGCTGTCAAAAAGTGATGGAGACATTCTGATTCTGACCTGTCCCCAGTGTAAATGACACCCATCTGTCAATATTTTTAAATGCTGAATATTTTTTTTTTAAATCGCAAAATCAAATTGTAATTGCAATATCGGGCAGAAAAATCGCAATTACAGTTTTTCCCCAAATTGTTCAGCCCTACTTCCCTACACCTCAACAATGTGCTATGTTGTATTTTATTTTATTTCACTGCCATTTTCCCTATTTCTCCTAATTCAAATGACCAATACCTGTGGCACTGCAGTGCTTGACACACACAGAATCACCAGCCACGTCTTTTCACCTGCTACGTACCAGCACACAATTGCCCAGTCGCTAGTACAGCAAGAAGAACATAAACTCTAACCACCCTCCCACAGACAAACACTGTAGTGCCACTAATGTTCAGCGGAGCACCCAGCACTCACTGCAAGGGACTGAACCAGTCACCCATGGGTGGCGGTGGGTTTAACCCCTGCACGTCTGGGCCATCCATTCAGTCGGCTACCAGCTGTCATTTATTTGTTTAGGATGCAATTAAAATGCAGATAATATGAACTTTAGAAACAACTTTCAAACATTTTGTATCAGATTGCTAAAATATAATACTGTGAAATAGTCATTAACTAATACAACAGTTAACCTAATGCCACACATAGAACATGCTGGATGCAAGATTGCTTCTTTGATTCAGACTGTGCCTGTATGGTGGTTCAAAAGGGAAGCATCTGGTATCATGACACAGATTACGCATGGATTTGGGCTACAAAAGTAGTGCTTCCTGAGCATGAATTTACCTTGCAGTTAAAATCTTAAGAGTGGAAAACAGAAACTCAACCCAGTGAAAGTGATTTTGCTAATTCCCAGTAGCTATATTTTTAATGCTCCTGTAAGAGGAACTAACCACTTTAGGACAATTGATGGCAAATCAAGGACATTTTCACACATTATGTAATTACTTTATTTTAAACCATGCAGTTTTCACAAATGCTTTGTTTGTTTTGTTGTTAATGTTTGTTTTTCAAACCTCTTTCCATAGCTGATCCATCTACAGAAAACACTTCATATTATGGGTTAAGATTCTGAAATGTATTTAATAGCAAAGTGAATTGTAATATAATTTACCTGTTTATTCAAATGATAAACAAGTATATTATTATTTACCTGTTATAGCACATCTGTAAAACAAATTGTGTAAAATCTACTCCTCTTGTACCACTATTTTTGAATGTGCTGTCCACTGTGCTGGATTCTGCTTTGCTACAGAGACATGTGGGGGTTTACAAAATGTTATATGAAATCCAACTGCTGTGGGCACACCAAATACCGCTCACCAAATAACAATACGTTTCTGCACTGTTGGTGCACTTGCAGCCTCACAAGTGAGGGAGTGTTTTGTGTTGTGCTACAATATGGTGGGATTAATTGTAAAACTAGATGAAAAGAACTATTTTCATGGTACCTGGGGATAAAAAAAGAGGGAAATCAATGATATATTGGGAAAATTATTATATAAGAAAATCTGTCCCATTGTTACTTATGGCTTAACACCCTCTGCAACTCCTCTGCCAAAATACACAATGGTTTGTTTTAAAAAGGACAAGGGGAGATTATTTGCAATATTACCTTAAGTTTTTCCAGCCAGCAAGGTGACTGTATTTATGAAAGTGCTGTGTTTCAAGCATCCCACCAGTGAAATGAGATTAATAACTGTCACATTTTCCATTAAATACATTTCAGAATCTTAACCCATAATATAAAGTGTTTTCTGTTGTTAGATCAGCTGGGAAAGTATACCAAGAGGTTTGAAAAACAAACATCAACAACAGAAACAAACAAAGCATTTGACAAAACTGCATGGTGCAAAATAAACTAATTACGTAAGGTGTGAAAATGTCCTTGATTTACCATTAATTATTCTTCAGAGCCTTTCTAAAGTGTTTAGTTCCTCTTACAGGTGCATTTAAAATATAGCTACTGGGAATTTGCAAAATCACTTTCACTGGGTTGATTATCTGTGTTCCCTAAAAGGTGCACCACACCCTTAAGATTTTAACTGCAGGTTAAATCCATGTTCAGGAAGCACTACTTTGGTAGCCTAAATCCATGTGTAATCTGTGTCAAGGAAATTGCTCCCATGTGTGTTAATGCTACTGACAGCACTATTAGGCTTCAGTATTAATGGCTTGCTGAAACACACAGCTAAACAAACAACTGCCACAGCTAGCTTACCCTGTCTTTGCCCTGAGGGGTCTACACGGACTAGAGATGTTACTTGGCCCCTCATACAGTAGCAGCTGTGCTAACAGGCACAGCTTAGCTGGTCTGAAGTGCTAAGGGTTATGACATTACAGCAACATCATTATCACCAAATATCAGAGCAGTGAACTGTTTTTTTTGTAAATATGTTGAATATGAATGAAGAATTGTGTTAGCAGAGTATCACCACTGGCTTAGCTGATCCCCATCCCACAGACACACAAATTTTTCAGGGGAAAAGAAAGTCACCTGTGAAGAGTATGCTATTTGAATCTTTTACATGTGCATAATTCAAAAGTCAGTCAAACAGTGTGCACAATAATGCTCTAAAGAGATCATTGTATTATACATCTATTCTAATTTATCATTTTACTAAAACTACTACTACTACTTCTAAGTTGGAAAATTAAAAAGATCCCCAAGTAAAATAAAATAAACTTTAAGTCTTGTTAAAAGTATTGGTTTGTGACTAGAGATACTGTATTCTAAGACCAGCTGATAAATACAACATCAGTGGTCACTGGTTTTACGGTTAATTTTATGAGTTAAGTGAACTATAAATACATTTGAATATATCAAACATATATTTAAGTGACTAAAAATAAATGCTATGTAATTAGCTGAAACGCTAACAATCTGTAGACACTGTAACAGCTTTATTAGGTAGTAGGTTTATACATGCAAGTAATTTGCTTTGGCGACTTGGTGTGTAACAATAAGTATAAAATATATAAGTAAAAAAAATGACACGGTATTAATATTATAAAATAATAAATACGTGCTATATGTCAGTGAATGCAAAATAGATCAGATTTACAAAAGCAGGTTTACATTAAAAAATATAAATTACAGATGAGACGGTGACCACTTATTCTTTTTGATGGATACACAAGGCCAACTGTTTAGAGAGTATCCCCACTGGTCCATTGTGTCTGTCCATGTTGTTTTAATTTCATTTTCACTGACAGCTCTCCACTGTCCAGAAGAGCTAATGAGATGTCAATTTATTTTGAAAAGTAAATGCATTTGAATGTTCTCTAGTGAGTCAGCTCTGTCACCAGCTGTTGAGTTAAAATATGTAATTAGAGTTTGTTTTGAGAAAATGTTGCTTAACATCTTAACTATTAACACAAATTCAATAAATCCATGTGAATTCAGAGCGAGAATTCAAGCGGAATTTTAACCAATCACTGCAACTTATACGCAAATTTAACCCATCATCGCTGTTTCCCGCAAAACATTATGAAAGGACAGTGAAACACAGTAACTGGATGTTCTTTACCAAAGCGGGGGTCACACTGCTTTGCAAAACATGCAGTATTGTGGTCCAACACAAAGGAAATAGTCTACTAACAAACACTTGCCACCACAAAAAGTATGTAGAGAGTGGCAGAAATGCATGGAAGACGTCAGACGAGACAAATCACTGTGACACAGGCTGCTGCATCTGGTCAACTGCAAGAAAGAATCAAGGTAAGTTGGTTTAAATATGCAGGGTTAGGCCTGAGAAATCCTGGAGGAACTGTTTAAGGATTCAACTATAAGTGTAAAGTTAAAAAAATCACATCTACCTTTGCAGTTTTCACTTTTTCCCACAATTTCATCGCAAAACAATGCCCCAAAACATCACAACTTACATTGCAATTTTTAGATAAGCTGCCGCAAAATCAAGCATTTTACACTGCAACAATCACTAAAAGGGCCTGCGAAATCTTGTAGGGACTAATAAATGCAGTGCACGATATCACATTATCGTAAAGGGGCCAGATCACGTCCTCTTAGCTGTTCGTACTGAAAATACCTCAGTGAATATATGGATGTAATTAAAATAATCTTTTTTTTCCCACCTAGCTTTCCATAAAAAACAAAGAAGTTTTTTTGGAATACTCCATAACTTAACTGTTTCTAAGTGTAAGTGAATTCCCCCTAAGCTCCGACTTCCTTCCTCCCCCTGACACAATGTTGCTATGGTCTCAGACTGGGTTCCCTGTGGGATGAACATGAGATATGTCGATGAGATACGCTCGTGTGTATGTGTGTCAGTGGGAAGGACGGAGGGGGCATGACTGGACACTATTTGTGTGAATGTGCATGCTTTGACACTATAAGTCTGTGTGTGAGAGAGATCTCGCCAGTGTTCTATATTGGATGTGTATAAAGGCTTTGCCTATAGTAAATCCCCAGAGATGGCAGCCTAACCCAAACACTCAGCTGTCAATCACTATAAGCCACCAACCACGGTCATGACCCGGGAACAGGAAGAGGCCTTGTTGTCCCTGAACGGATCTTACTGTGCTACTCTGGAGGGAACCATGTATATAGAGATGTATCTGTGTGTTTAACTTACTATTCAGTATAATGTATGTTTGTGCGTGGTGGGAGTTCAGCGTAAGTGGTGGATTTTTTTTTGCTTCTACGACAATCTTCAATCAACATAAGCATATTAGCTTAAAATTATACATGGCCGAGCCGCTAAATATGCACAATATTATTGGTGGAATACTACACTTACTGAAACAGCAGCTGAATCAGATATAGCTGCAATTTTTACAAAACGCAAGATTAGGGAGCAGTTAATATTCAGGTATTCTTGGGGATGCATCAGATATGTCGGATCGGCATCGGCCTTGATACTGACCTTTTTCAGTGTGTTCATCTCCTCACCATGTTGACACTGACATACCTGGCAACCACTACACTAGTCATTCTCTCTCCCTTTTGCAGTCTGTCTCTCCTTATCTTTTTTTTTTTTGGGGGGGGGGGGCTCTTGCTGTACAAACTGATCAAAATATAACTTCCTATATTCTGTGTATGGGAGCGTGGAGGATGGCTGCTGACCACCTGGCACCTATGAAAATATTTACTCAGGAAAATCACTGCTAAGGGACTTTTCTCTTGACATACCTCATTCCTCTTGTTCCCTTTCTCTGCGTTTCCACATCCAAGAAGACTTGATACTGATTAAAACAAACACACAGTCTTCAGGCATTACCCACTTTGTGGAGATAAGTGGCAAAGCTGCTGGAGACTGGGAATGGTAAGCAGTTGGGAAATGAATCTCAGCAGAAGAGATGCGTTCCGAGGACGATGGGGGGCGCTGGAAGCAATATTTTGGAAAGGGGGGAGCTGAATTACTTTTGTGGGGCGTTTGTTAGTTGGAAATTCTAAGGTGAGTTTACACCAAAGATTCACAACAATATGAGTTTAAACTTTAAACTACTTGCAAAAAAACTGTGGTCTGCAAAACTAAAACCTGCCAGTTTAGTCCACTGCGCCTGGACGAGAAGGTATATTTTTTCTCTGTCAGCTTACTTGTGGTGTAGCTCCATGCTGCCTTCATGGGAACGGGAAATCAGAGTATCATCTGTAAAATATTAATGTAAATGTAACGTTAAAAACTGAAGCCCTGACACTTTATCAGAGGTGCTGAAGTTAACATGTGTGTTTTTGTTCGTGAGAATTCTGCCTGATCACGGGTGTTGTCAGTTAGCTTCATTTTCCCCCGGCATGAACACCTCCTCGTCTCATCCAGTTCTGTGTCTGTCAGACGGTCGAGGGGATACTTCCAGCGAATCAGTAAAGTAATGCAGTATAGTATAGTAAAGACTTTATAGTAAAAATATTATGAATTCTCTTTAAATAGGCTAATGAAGTTAATCTCCTAATATTACTACTTTTTTTCTTTACATGTCAGAGAACTCAGATATGTGGGAGAGATTCTGAATGTGCAGAAAGTTTTGAACGTGAGCAGATAAGTGTTTCCCATACGTTCATTTATTTATGCCGGCCCACCACAATATCAACGCTGACCACCACATATTGATTTTCTATTTCTTTTACTAGGCCTATTTGATTGCAAAGCTGCAGGCGTATCTGCAAGCTCATCCTCTCGCTCGTCCCTCTCTCTCCCTCTTCCTCATGAACACAGCTGCACAAATCAGTCCAACACAACAATGTCAATGTCAGAGACCCAGCTTAAAAAAGTTATTAGCAAACATCTAAGGAGCCCAGCTAATAAGGAGAGCTAAGTTAATGTTAGAGTACAGCTGGGTTTTCGAGGCTTGTAGTCAATATAGCCGTAATTTTGTTACGGGAAAGTAATTAATATGTTGTTTGTGAGTCAATTATGTGCTTTTTTCCCATGTTTTTAATAACAATAACAATAAAAAAAAATTAACAATATTCAGAGAAAATAGCCAATATCTTTTTGATGGGGGGCGGTAAGGGACCTGGATAATGGACAGGGGGGTGCTGGCCCAAAAAAGGTTGAGAACCACTGACCTAGAGGAAGGAAAGGCAAGAAGAAAGGAGGGAAAACACACGCAAAGGCTAATGCAATCATTAATAAAGACAAATTTTCTTGTCTCTGTCAGTGTTTCTATGTCTGTGGCTGTAAGTGAGTGTCGGCCTTTTTGAGCGTCCTGGTGTGTGATGAAGTATGTGAAAGGTTGACTGAGAGAGTGTGAGAAAAGGAACAGACAGAGAGACAAAAACACATGTACTGTGTGTTTGTCTCTGAGCCAGTGAATGAAATATACAGCCTGAAGTGTGTATGAGTGTGTCTGTGTCCTGGCACGTGTGAGGTGGTGTGTGGGCGTCGAGAGGGAAAGCTCATAAAACCCATGATCACACTGATGAGGTCACGGGGAGTGAAACCGGAGAAAGCCTTTCATTTCCTGTCTCATTCCATCCCTCTCTCTCCTACCTCCATTCATCCATCTCTCCTCTACACTCCTGCCTATACATTTTACCCTTGTTTTTCCGCAGTGATGCCAAAAGTCAAAGTCTTTCGCTGCTTAGCTGGAATTTTTCAGTATGTGTCACCCAAAAAATGTAAAACATACTCATTTTATAGAGTTTTATTGTCTTTCTTTAAAATGCAAAAACAAGTAAACCAACTTGAAGATTAAACTAAAGACATAATTACTCTGAAATATAAATGTATTTCTACATTGCCAAACTTTGGGATATGTGTCAAAAGAACACAGACAAGGTTTTTGAACAGGTAAAGCAAGTTGGTTGCAGCTTACGGTTCTGCAGGACACAGTTCATGGAAGTTACAGGGAGGAATGTTTGGTAAACGGTAGGTGTCAGCAAAGTGAAATGCCCATTTGAGACTGTCACCAGTTGCTGTGAATCAACATGAGTGAGTACAATCTTAAGTAATATGTATAAATGTGTATAGACCACAGAGGCTAGTTTTTTTTTTCTCACAAAACTTCCATCCGTGGCCAAAGGGAGAGTGTATTGATGTCAGTGGTCACACCACTAAGCTTGAGTTATTTTCTGTTGGAAGGAGAAACCAGCACCAACCATTGCAATCACACTGTGGCAATCATAGCCATGGAACAACACGCAGGAAAGAACACGAGGGAGTGTTCACAGCACAGGCGCCTGAGCAATGGAGACTGTGACTAGAGGTGTAATACTCCCTCACATTAGCAGGTACTCTAAATTTAGCAAGCCAATTAACTGTGCTGCTTATTACTAGTTCAGCTGTAGAGTCATCGAATGTAAAAAGACAATGTCATGCTCACTCAAGATCACTCTTACTTGCTTTTACTTGATAAAACTGCAGAAACTTAGACCAATATACAGTATAGACACAAACAGTACGTTCAACATTCAAGTTTAGTATCTGATAGTGAAGCAGCCATGTGACAGAGTCAATAATTGCAACACAGACTGCATCTGAGTATTTTTTTTTCCCTTTGCGAAATCTGGGTCAGTATTCATATATGTAAGTAAATAATAAGTAAAGTTTATTTATTATAGCACCTTTCACAGCTCAAGGTCACAAAGTGCTTTACAAGACCATCAAAAAAGGAAAGAAACAACAACAAAATATAAGCAGCCAAGACTGCACACATTAGACAAGCGGTCTCATAATTGCCATGAAATTTGGTGAGCACATTTATGTTACCAAGGGAATAAAACTTTTTAGTAGTACTACCCCTATGATTTTTCTCTTTACACCAATCTCAGGAAAAACTTTTTACTTCAAAATCAAAATCGTCAGTACGGTGTTTGCCTCACATACTTGTATTGTTGGTTGTAATAAGCACTGCAGGGGTTGTTTGCAGTGCTTTATACTTCTACTTGTGTTTTGTTTGACAGGTGGTCTGACAAATCAGAGATCAACAGAGAAAGCTATTCTCTACTCAATGTTCGCTTAGTAAGATGCATTTACTAGCTGTGAGAACCATTCTCTTTTGAAAGAGTGCCCTCCATGACCATGTGGGATATTTGTCTTTGTTAGCTTGATTTTTATTAGCCTAAGACTTATGAAGCAACATATAGCCAAGATGTTTTCATGAGCAAAAAGTGTGACATTCATTTAATTTCTTGCTTACCATCAATTTTCTTCACATTTCACAAAAACCTCAAGGCACACCTGAGCTCACTTCATAACAGCTGTGAACCAGTGCAGCAGAGCATAACAGACAACTACTCCCGCGGTCACTCTTCTTCTTATCACAGGCTCATTACTGGTCAGTGTTAGACAAAAAAAAAAAAAACTCCAAGCAGCAGTAGCTGGCTGCCAGATTGTCTGTCCCATCTGTGTCCTCACGTTTAGTAGAGGGAGGAAAATTAAAGGCAGGAAAAGTAGATTTGATGCTGAGGGGAGCTATGTCTACTCGTTCGACAAAAACACTGGAAACATTAAACAAGAGACAGTGCCAAGCTATAGTATATCAGATAAAAAACAAAAAAAACAATAGACAACACAATGACAAAAGGAGTTAACGTCAAATAAAAGACACCCTCATTAGGAAATGTAATTCCTTTTGAAAAATGAGTGAGCAAAGAAAGACAATGAAATATAGTATCTACAGAAACTAGTCTGTGTTTGTGTAGTTTTCTCAGATCATCACTAAGCAAACTGCCACTTCTGATTAATCTTGATCGAACATCTCTTTGTGTTTGTGTGTCTATAATACATTTTGTGTGTTCCCCAAAGGGGAGCTAGTAAAGGAGCAGCACTAACAGTGATTAGGTATTCTGCATTCAGTATAAGGTTTAGCATAAGGGACCTCGGGCTTACTCAGAACCATATTTTATGTATTTTTTTTTATTTATTCCAGTTTCATAAAAACAAACAAATTAGATAATGTGGATGGGGAGTCTGGGATTAATTTTGAAGCAGCTGATTAGTGTGTGTTTGTGTGTGCGCCCTGGGATAATTGTGTCTGGGACCTTGCCTAAAAAGCCTTCAGGCTTTACTGCAGTCTGGGAGATAGAAACACTCCCTCTTCCTCCTTCTCCCCTCCCTCTCTTCACCCATCCCCCCTCCAGCCCACTCTCCTATCTTTTCACATTTTCCTGTTGTCTGGAAGGAAAACTTGTTATTTAACTGGAGTCTTCTTTCCTCTTTCCATCACTTAACACATCTGCTCCTCAATTTGTCCCACCTTACTTTTCCTCCCAGCTTCATGCCATCCTCCCTCTTTCCCATTCTCATCCAAGCCACTCCTCTCTGATGAATCAGATCACACCGCTGAGTGTGTAACTTGCTTAATTCTTCATTTTGAGAAAATCAAGGATGCAAAGTACACAGGAAATGCTTTTAATGTCAGAACCACATCAGCAGATAAAGCCTGTCTTTTAACAAGGTAAAATCTGTTTAAGATTACAAGTTGAGTCCTTCAGTGAGTTTGTTCAAGTGTCCGCAACAACAGTAAACAAAGTCTGCTTGGAATAACAATGATCTGTCTTTGACAAACTGTTCAAAGCAGTACAAAATAAAACATATCTTAAAGAGTTTAATGTGAAGTATATGAATAATATAATATATATTATTATATTCATAGAAAATAAACAACTACAGCTCAAATATGTAGCTATCAGCGTTACTGCTGAAGTGCAAACAATTATGAATTCCGTCTCAATAAACCGCCCTATCAGAGTCTCCTCTAATGATCTGTAGATGGCAGTGTGTGCAGATGGCTAGCCAGGAAGTTGAGAGAATAAAACATTTTAAGACATTTTGCCTAGGCAGTCAGGTTTAGTGTTCAATCGCAAGCAAAGTACCACTAATGATACACAGGAACCATATACACAGGCTAAAGATAAGCCTGACAAAAGCAACAGTAAAGGTCATTCATATGAATACACTCAACAAGGCTGCCCTGTTCAGTTCTGCTTATAAGAACAATATAAGTTCTCATCCACAGTCACTGTGACCATCATGCCTCTCAGTAGCTTTGTGTCAGAAGTCCAACCAGAATATGAATTTTAGGAAATAAGTGACTCTATTGCAGGACCCTGATCAGATCCAGGCCAATCCGTCCCCTCTGCGGGTCCACATTCAGGACCCGGACCTCCACCCGTTCCCCAGGTCCCAAAGCCAGGCTGCGACGGCGCTGGCTGACAGGCAGTTTGTCCAGGGTGATGTTGCTCTTGTGTATCAGGCCCGCTCGGCCAACACCGATATCTACAAAAGCCCCGAACAGAGTTGTGTTGTCCACCCGGCCTGTCAGCACCGCACCCACCCGCAGATCACTCATCGACACAATGCCCCGCTTAAAGTCCGCCTGCCTAAAATCTGGGAATGGCAAAAAAAGAGAGAATATCAAAGATGAGATGGCTAGATGAAAGAAATCTATGACAAAAATCACATTCAGGTGACAGCTAGCACAAATGTTTGGGAGGAGAGACGGCAAGAGGGGAAAGCAAGGGGCGGGGCTGCGATGACAAACATATTACATTTCGAGCAGCAATACAATACTTGTCTGCATACTTCCACATTTCTCAGAATTCTATTACTCACTTTCCATTCAGCCCGTTCATAAGAGATCTTTTTCCTTTCTGTAGCATTAAAACAAACAAGGAAGGCTCGCACCCCAGGAAATAGTCCGGTCCAATTATCCTCCCCACAGCACTGATTTCATGCGGTAGCCTCGGCCCATCTGTTTACTCAGCTGAGCACTGGCTAGGAGGCCAAGCGTAGTGTGCTGCAACCGAATAGGGCCAACCTGAGAATGAACCTTGAAGCTGCGTTCCTCAATTTTAAGAAGAGTTAGGCAGCACTAACTGGGTATCCAGGCCTGACTCTCCACATGAACTGTATGAAAAAGATAATAAGGTACGGAAATGATTTTGGATTTAACTGACCAGTCTGGAAATCAGACATCAATAACAAAAATACTATATATACTCAAAAGCATTAATTTAAGAGCCTTTTTGTTGTTGTAAACTTTTAAATTAACTTTTAAATTAGTTTAAAAACTATTTTGAAAATCGATTAATCGTTTTGATCACTTTTTTTAAAAGAAATAATGTCCAAATTCTCTGATTTCTTCTCAAATGTGAATATTTTCTGGTTTCTTTACTCCTCCATGACAGTAAAATGAATATATTTAGGTTGTGGACAAAAGAAGAAATTTGAGGACATTCTCTTGGGCTTTGGGAAACACTGATCGACATTTTTCACAATTTTCTGGAACAAACAACTAGAGCCCGACCGATTTATCGGCTGGCCGATATTATCGGCCGATATGAGCTAATTGCATTTAATCGGCATCGGCTGTATATAATGGCAGATATATGACAATTAGAAACAAACACGCTGAGGGCTGTGTTAGCGGTGAGTCAGTCTTTTGTCACGTTTATTACTTGCTAACTTGCTACTTGCTCCCCATTTTTCCTAGCAGCTCACAGCAGGTTAATGTTACGGTAGCTGGGTGTTGGAAGCTGCGCTGCTGACAGACATAACAAGAAAATAACACGACTTCCTGTAGCTCAGGCTCTTTTTGTGACGTTGTAGATGTGAAACGCTGTTAGAGCCGTAACGCTGTAGTTATAACGTTAGTTAAATGAAATCTCAAAGTTGCAGGTTCTCGTTGTAGAGAGTCATGTTTTATTAGATGCATTCAACAGCAGCTCACTCTATCATAGACGGCATGATTTAGACAGATGATGAGAAATGGTTTCTCGTAGCTTTGGTTAGAAGAGTGCTGGTAAAGGTATGAACTACATGTGAATATGCTACATTGGAATTATGGCAGATTATGTGTAAGGTGAAATACACATGCTTATTCTCTCTCTGTTTACAGACAGCTGAAAAAGTTGTACATTCCAGCAACAAATATTTATTGATTTGCAATTGTTTACATGTTCACTGTAATCTATTTTATTAACATAATCCATTTAGGAAAAGGTTTTATAGCCCACATACATACCAGCTTTCAATATCGGCCTGTTCTAAGTGTAGTACTATCCAAATCATTCTCTAAATCTAAATATCGGCTCATAAATCGGCTCTTTTTCACTTTAATATCGGCATCGGCCCCCTAAAAACCCCTATCAGTCGGGCTCTGCTAACAACTAATCGATTAATTGAGAAAATAATCAACAGATTAATCACTAATAAAAATCATTAGTTGCAGCCTTAATAACAATCTCCAAATAACAAAGAGACAGCAGCGTTTTAACCTTAATCAGAATTTGAAGCAACAGGACTTTACTTTTACTGAATAAGCTTATTAAATCTAACATATATTAGATTTATATACAATACATGAGCCAATTTCGTTTATATTTCATTCATGTTTTTCAAGAAACAGAAAAGAAAAGTGAGAGATGTGGCTTAAATTCATCTTGAGAAAACACTATTGAGCTACAGAAAAATCTAAAAGTTTGTGACTGTGTATGATTTTATTGAAATGCTTATGTGTGACTGAACTCAAGAGTTTGACATTAAGGAGAAAAACAGAGGTCTTTGTGTATGTGTGTGTGTGTGTGCGTCTGTAAAGTTAATCTGTCCAACAATCCAGAGAATACTTCTTGTTCTGTTGGGCTACAGGGAGGACGCCACAGCACTGTCAGATCCTATCAAATTACACTGAAAAGATATGCCTATTATAATAAACGCAAGAAAATTCAGTGCATGTTTTAACTAGCAAACCAGTCAAAAAACTGGACAAATACAAGTTCAGCTTTTTATCAGTCAGGCGGGACCTATAAAGAACATTATAAAGGAAAGATGAGAGACCAAGAGAAGTTACTGCGACTGCTAGGTTGCAGATATGAGCTGTCTATGAAATTTTTATACCATTGAAAACACTGATAGTTTTTCTGTTCAGTGACTTCTTTCACAGAAATATGTGTAGTAATAACAGAGAACCTAGGGGAAACAATTAGAAATAAAAGTTTAACTGTGGTTTTGCTCAATTTGATTCCTATTTAATGGATAATGTGTAATGAACATAAAAGTATGTAAACATTGTTCAATCCCTCTCACAACCTGAAATATCAAACCATTAAAAAATCTGTGTAAATTGTGAGTTTACATTAACGAATATGCATTATTTACTTCCTCTTGGAATTATTTTTTCTATACACTTTTTTCTTGTTTTTTGTGTTCGTGCTCTTCCACAATTTTAATCATGACGTTATTGCAGTGTTTGTGCAAGATTAAATTCTTGACATTATGTGTTTTACCAAAAGAAATGCTGATGCTAATACTGCATTTCAGAGCAACTGTGAGCGGGCAGGAGTCTTACTTTGTCGTATGTCAAACCCAGGGGGCCGGGTGAGGTCATCTATGATAAGCTTAAGGGTCTCAGGTGTGGTGTCCACTGTCTTGGCCAGTTCCTCGACACTGCTGGTCCTAACCTTGCTCTCCACACACTGTCGCAGGCCTCCACTCCCGATCTGGTCTGCACTCCCACCCACGAGGGACAGAAATCTGGGCACGGGTGAAGTTTGTAAAAATATGTAAAACATAGTGCAAATTAAACTTTTAAAATGAAATAACACTGACAGCAACTCACATTTTGTATGTTTAGTTATGTAAGTGACCAGCAGGAAACAAAGAGTTCATAAATGGGTTTTAATAGCGAGTGGTACTAGTTGGGCTAAAGCAAATCCTTCACCGACTGCAGGAGAGAACTGGGGCTATGAGGGATGGAGTAAGAGGGAAGGAAAAGAAGAAGAGAGGGAAGGAAAAGAAGAAGGGACGGAAGGAGGGGGAAAAGTGACGAGAGACTGGGAGAATAATGAGGAAAAAAAAGAATTGTCAAAAAAAAAGAGAAAATAAAAGATGAGAAAAGCAAAGAAGTAGGAAGGAGGCAATGCTCATGCAGGTAAAGTGAGAGGGAGCTGGGGAAAAAGAAGGAGGGTAAGAGTGTTGTGGGAGTAATTACACTCAAAGTCATGATCTGCAGACTTTCTGTTCTCAAAAGCACAAATACACACATTTATTTAACTCCCTATTAAATCAGGGAAAGCCACAGTGGGCTGTAAACACCCTGACACCTTGTCTCATGAAACTGCCTCCACTTTGCTAAGGTCGGACTGTTTGTCCATCCGTCAACTGCCTGGAAAAATCTCCCTCTATCACTTTATTCTAGCAGGATGTCCCACCTCCAAAATGTCTAGACAGTCAATCAGGTTGCACCATTTAAAGTTCACTGAGTCTGAGATATAAATCCAAACTAATTAGCGAGTCTACAATCTAAACAGACTTAGTAACAAACTGGCATGAGAGCCAGAGTAGTAAATAGGAGTTATGGAAACATGTGGGATGTGTGTGAGTATTGTGTGTACTGTATATATTATTTACAGTAGGCACTTTCTGCAGCTGGTGATAGATGTGAATGCATTTGCCTCTATGTATGTGTTCATGTGTGGACCAGCTGGGTAGCGTCCGTGATGGATGTCGCTCACTGACAGCCTGACGCCAAACAGACTACGCAGCTGTCCCTCGCCCCATGATGGACAGAACAGGTGGACGCACACACAAGACCATACACACAAAGTTGATGCATACACGATGTTGTTCAGAAATGCTCATTTGGCAGTAGTATGGACAGTGCGGATGTAACGGGACACGGCTTGTGTACAAACTATGTATGGGGACAGCTGTGAGTAAAGAGGCCCCTGCCAGCAAAGTCACCGTCTACCTTCCAAACAAGAGAGACAAGAGGAATCAATCCCTCAACACCAGCAAGCCAGATCGGTACAAAATAGAAGCAGAGTATGTGCCAGAAACGGCTTAGTGGTTAGGAAACAGCACCTTTGGAACAAAATGGATGTCTGCCTAACACTAGTATCTTCTCTCCTGTGTCTCCCAAGGCTTCTTAACTTTCCAACCATATATCTCTTTACAGGAAAAGAAATACTTGCGTCTTGGTGGCCTGGTGGTCTAAGACGCATACCACATAGCTCTCATAGTTCGAATCAAGCTTGGGACCTGTGCTGCAAGTCATTCATCTTCCTCTCTCTTCTACCCAATACATTTTAAATGTGGCTGGGTACATTTTGTTGGGTGTTCATCTTCAACACTCACTGGAGTATGAAGTGCAGCACAGGAGGAAATATTTTTCCCCAACTAGTATAAGTACAACCAGCAAAAGTATATCACATTTCTCATTTTATAATTCCTTACAGATATTCAGAGAAACTTTTCGTCTTACAGGAAATTTAGAAAAGGCTGTTCATGCCACTAGGACTTCCACTGCGGCTTTAATCAACTTACTGTAGCTTTTCGGTTCAAATACGCTAAGGCACAGCACAATATAGTAGACCATAAAGCCATTCAAACATTACACATCTAAACTTATGAACACAAAGGTCAAAGATAGTAGTTACACATGATCAGTTTTGAGACCAAATTTAAGAGCATCTCTTTAACATATAAGTGACAAAAAATATTTAAGAGGGGGAGCAGATGAGAGGTCTGAAAGAGTGAAAACAGTGTGTGTGTGTGTGTGTGTGTGTGTTGCCCATCTCATTTTCCAAGGGTGTATGTTAGTATTTAAGAGGTACCAGGAGTCCAGAGGCCTCTACCACTGTTGGGTTCATACTCATATAATTACTACCCCCACACACACACACAACAATGTGTGTGAGTGTGTAAGTGTGTGTGTGTGTGTGGGGGGGGGGGGGTAGGTGTGAATGTGGGTTTGGGTGGGCTAGGATATAGATTTTATCCAGGCCCACAGCAAGAACCCACTCTGTTTTGTATTATAGAAATATTGGGCCCCGACTGTTACATATCAGGGAAATATTCGTTAGAGTGGACCCCCTCTGTCTAAAATCGGAGTAATAGTATATATTTCATGGAATGGACCCAACTGTGTAACAACAATATGCTCCCTTGATATTTTGATGTGAAATATTCTAATAAAGTAGATCCTCTACATCTGAATATTAATATTATTTACAGAAATGTTTCACCATTACATATCAGAGATATATTTGCTTTTAAGTCTACATAGTCCATTAATTCTGAAACAAAGGTGGACTATTTGTGTCTGTGCAATTGCGTTCTTGCGTGTACGTGTGTTGTATATGGTTACAAAAAGGGGTGATGTGTGGGCTGTGAGCGGTAATGGAGGATCCTGTTGCACTAATGTGATGAACATGATATTCCTTATACACCATAAGGACACACACACAAAACAGCATTCCTCCACAATCCTCCCTCCATACATCCTGTTTTCATCGGTTATAGGTGAGGATGTGAGATGAGAAGGGAGGCAGCTCAGTGATGCCCTAACATCTAACGCTCTACGCAATTTGAGACTTTTCATTTAATGTCATTAAAATTCTCCCTATATACTAATTTGTTTTTCAGAGAATTTCAAAATAATATTCACTTTAAAAATATAAAGCTGACTGAAAAAAAACAATTAAGTAAGAAGGAAAATGTCCAGCAAGTCCTTATTAAACAATCACTTTCTATGAATGACAAAAAACTCACCAAGGAAGATGAATCAAAGTCTTATTTTACAACTGTAATGGTGAGGGCTGATGAACGCATGACATTTCCTGCACAGTCATCAGACCTCAACCCCACTGACCATCATCGTCAACATTTAAAGAGGGATGTGACATACGGAAAAACCACAGTCATAAGTCATAACAAACGAACAACATTTGCCAACAGAGGGTTAAGAATTCTGAACGGCAGGAAAGACAGAAAAGCAGAGAATGATAAGTAGACTGGTGAGAAACAGGAAAAAGATTCAAATATGGAGAGAAAAGAAGACAAGAGGCATGAAAGAGGAATGCACAGTAGACTGGTGTTTTTTTACTACATACTACATTCTATTTAGCTAAAGGTAGGATATTTAATGTACTAATACAGCAGTCAAAATATGTTATGTAGTAATATGTTTATAGTTGAACGTAATTTTTTATTCAGAGGAATATAAAATCAATCAGTTTAACTCCAGCCCCGACTGATAGAACAATTAAAATTGAAACACATCTACAAACGTGTGACAACGCCTACAACATAAAAACACAGTTTGAAGCCAGGTCTGTGTAATGACGACTGATGTTTATTAGGTCCCCATTACAACAGCAGCATTTAGGCACCTATCTGAGTTGTTACAACAAAACACCACTAAGAAAGAAAGACTGTCTGAAAGAGAGAGAGAGAGCTGAACGGATGGATAAGAAAGAGATAGCCCAGAAAATAGAAAATTAAACAGACAATGAAACATAAGCTCTGTGATAACAAAATGGCCTATATGCTGAACACACAAACCCACAAACACACACGGTCACTTAGCTGAAGTAGGAAAGACAAGCACAAACGCTGTTTCATACAAGCGGTATCAATCCATATTCACACATGGGCGCATAGACACAGCCGCCCACACACATGCACTGAGGCCATTAAAGGTGCATCAACATGAGGGGAGAGATGCTTAGAGCCACTAGTGTCAGAACCTATGTAGACTAAACACAGTTGAGTGACTACAGCTGTAGGAGAGAGGGCCCTCCCTCTGTCTCTCTCTTTAACTCTCTCTCTCACACACACACACACACACACACACACACACACACACAGGACAGGACATAGAAGTCTTTGGCAGATGTTCAATGTGCTTTTGATATCAGCATCAGCAGCGCTAGCAATCATTTCTCACACCAGGTCACGCACGCACGCGCGCACACACACACACACACACAGTTACACAGACATACACAGCCAACCTCCTCTCTTGTATCCCTTGTCTGTTTAAATCAAATCAGACTCCTCCACCGCCATAACCAGCCCCATATGAAACGGTGTCAAAATCAACTCCATCTTAGCCCAAACATGCTTTGGCCAGTGGGGTAGGCTGGCAGGTAAGAGTGTGTGTGTGTGTGTGTGTGTGTGTGTGTGTGTGTGTGTGTTTGCGTGTACTGTACCTCTCTGCCACATGGTAGGACTCTGGGTGGATACAGGTCTGGTCCAGAGGATTAAATGAGGTTGGTATGTTGACACAAGTCTTTCCTTTGCCCTTCTTAGCTGTTGCTTTCTCTGGCACTGCTGGTGCAGGGTGAGGTGAGGATTTGGCACTGCTTTGAAAAAAAGAAAGCCATTTTAAATTTAGGAGGAAGTCCAAGTCTTAGAAAGCCTTCATATCAAAAACACAACTTTGCATCAAAAGGTCGGTTCCCCATAAAAAACACATTTTCTCACATACCTCTTGTGATATCTATGCTTTCAACACAAATAAATTCCACAGAGGTTAGAGACCACTAAATGTGCAATATGTGTAAACTGACCATTTAATGACAAATAGGTAAGAAAGCAGTGTGAAACACAATCACCGTGTGTCTATGTGTCCGTACATACAGTTTGCATATGGGTGTGTACGGTGTGTACCTGGTTTGTGGGTTGATTCTAATGAAGCCGGCACACTGCTGGTAGGTCTTGGGCCCCATGCCTTTGACCAGTTTGAGTTGCTCCCTGTTGATGAAGGGACCCTTCTGCTCTCTCCACTCTGCAATATTCCGTGCCCTGCCCGCATTTAGGCCTGCTACATGCCTAGGAGAAGAAACCACAGTTTAGTTTCAAAATAAGATATCTACAGTATAACTACACTAGCATTTGCTTTACACACTGTCCACATCACATTTCTATAATGTACAAACAAATATAGCAGATTGTGCAGACCGTGACCTGGCAACAGTCACAAGAGACACACATGAGCCAATATCTAGTGAGTATATTTGTCCAGTTTTGGCAGAGCAATTACAAAAAAAGACGTGATTTGAAACTCAATTAGGTCTGCTCTGTTAATGCCCACAGTGACTCAGTCACACTAAAAACACACAGCAATGTCAACACTCCACCTAATACCTCAGTCATCAACACGTCTGTGTGTGTTTAATGTGTGTAGCGTAACTTCTGGCAGGAATGGAAAAAGCTCACTTGCAGAGCAGACAGGTAAACAGATGACCTGATGCCTGCCCTGCAGCGAACACCAACTCATTTATACTGTTTGTATCCATTGCAAGTGTATGTGTATCAAAATGTGCACTTCCTGTACCTTTGAATCATGTGTATGTACTATACATGTTGTAGTACATACGTGTCTCTGTGCATAGTATTTTATTATAATTGCCACTTTATTTACACACGTGTACTTTTCTATATGTGCGTGTGTGTGTTTCGAGCATGTGCCTGCGCATGAGTGAGAATGAAGCATTACCGTGACTGCTAAGGGAAAGTATGTCAGAGGTCTAAGCCCTACTTTATCTCTGTTTCATAATTTGCATATATGTCTGTGTATGTGTTTGTACTTTATGTGTTGTCTACCTCATCAGAGTCTCGGAGCAGATGTTAATGTCCACCCCGACGAAGCTCACACATTCCTGCACAACACCGTCCAGTGCTGCCTTCAGAGCTCCTGCTGACACATCATGCTAGAAACACGCATTTAGCAAACACACACACACACACACACACACACACAATGTCAGGCTGAAAATTGGATTAGCAGAGAAAACAACATTAAATAACTGCTTTCGGCAAAAAGGGTGCCCCCTGTTCTTAAACACACACAGACATGCTGCAGATAAGAACACACTCTGTATGAATTTTTGTGGTTTGGGACTTATATAATATTATTATTATTAAATATTATATAATATTTTAGAGATAAAATCACAAAAAAGTTTTCATGTTAAAAGGTTTTGCCGCTATTATATTTTCATCCAAACCTGTCTACCCAGTATGTTTTATTGCAGACTTTATAATGGACTTCACATAATCTCATTGTGTTTACATAATCCCCATTCTGTATATTTGTTCACCGTTATATTCCATTTAAGGCTTTGGGGGAAAAAATCTAATTGCGATTTTTCTGCGAGATATTGTGATTACAATTCGATTTACAATTTCTTTAAATTGAAGGTTTGCTAAAGTTCAATATTCACTGCCAGTCTATTTTTGACGGAAGCCACATCAAGCAGCACAGAGCAGATGAACCAGGCAGGAAATCAGACACAGAACGGCACAGAGAATTCGGTCGATTTTCAAAATAAAACTCCCTTTGCAGAATCCCGATTGTACATCAACAATAAACACACTTAAAACAGACAAAAAATAAACAATTTAACTACGTAGTCTACTTAACCATGGCAGAAGCACACAAATCAAGGACAACTGAACAAATTAGCAAAATCTGAACAAGTCAGCAAAATCAGACAGGCAAAATGCTCTTATTCTGAAATACTCCATGTGGATATGTAACGTTGGCCTGCAGAGAGGGGAACGGGCTCACAGCGAGCTGTTATCCGTAGTTGAAGAACACAAAATTACAAATTAACAACACGTTAACTTAGTGCAGCTAAAAGCTCACACTTCAGTGTGAGTTGATGCCGGACAGAATCGCGGCTCAGCCGCAGCTTCTGTCTGTTCGGCTGGCGCCACTTGCCCACATTTTGCTGTAGTTTCGTTTGTGTTTGTAAAATGTACATGCCCTGTGCCCGCTCTGATTGGTGAGTAGGACCGTAAAAGGAGGCGCATGGAGCTTGTGATTGGCGAGCAGATCTGTCACACAAGGATGACAAACGGAATGACTTTTTAACTGCATGACTGTTTAAAACAGTCAGATGCGCTGAATAATTAACCTACATTTTAATCACCACTTCATGACTAGCTAATCGCTAGACTTCCTTCAAATCGCAATTTCGATTTGAAAACGATTAATCGTTCAGCCCTAATTCCATTTTTGCTATATATTACTATCTGATCAGGGGAGGGACAATTTCCCTGAGGGGGTTATTAAAATGTCATCCTTAAAGAGATAAACAGCAGCACAAGAGAGATGATTGATTGACAAGTAGTACAGCAAGTAAGAGGCGGAGAGAGAAACATACGGAAGCACAGAAGGGAAAAGACAGAGAGAATGTTTAGTTTGGCTTGTCAACAATCTCTTTCCCACAGTGGTTTCCTTAGTGTAGCTTGCTGTCCATAAATATCCTCACACTTCTCAACCACCAGCCAATCAACCATTAGTAAGGAGATATTGTCCAAAAGAACTGAAGGTCTTTTCTAATAAGGAGCAGTGCAAGACAGCCAACAAAGCAAATAAAGGAAAGTGGCTGATAATGTATCAATAAGCAACATTTAAAAAAACAAAACAATGTTTAGCTCACATAAAAAACAAAAAAATAAATAAACTTGATCAAAATAAAATATCAAAACAGGATTTAAGATATTCTATGAAATCTGGGAGTCGTCCCCAGACAAACAGAAACCCTGGGCTGCGGATAGAGCCTAAAACCAAGATGTTCAGCTGGAGACTGATGGCTCAGCAACTGCTCGAGGATTAGCTGACAGTCTAAACTAGACTACTGTTAGGTTGTGTTTGTGTGTGAACATGACTGAGACTAACATGGGTCGTCCTGTAACATGATCAAGCACTGAACAAACACTGGCTTGTAAACCGATAACACCAGCTAGTAAATGCACCCTTCTCTGTCAGCAGTAACAGGACAGCAGGCCAGATGAGAAAGGAGAGGGAGACAGACAGAGACATTTACGGGAGAAACTGACTACTAAGTTTTGCTAGGCCATTTATGAAATATTCCCTAGTTTGAAACTAGAAGATTTTAACCTACGTCACTGAACAGGTCCAGTACTAAACTATCCTCACATATAAAATCCTTTATTATAATTTGACAAAATCATTTATCATTAACGCAATTACTTGGACAACTTCCAGAACTATTCAGAAGGTGTTTTCTAATGATTTGGTTTTATTTAGTCAACAGGGGGCACAATACAAGGCCCAAGTTAGTTATCTCCAAAAGGAAGCAGCACCTAGAAGGACATTCCCAGCTTGAAAAAGTGTCTACCTGCACTTTAATAGCTGTCAACAATGATCATGGTTATGGGATGAGCAGACATGAATGATTAACTTGAAAATATTTTCCTTATCTTCGCACTGCCAAGACGAGATGTTATAAAGTAGAAGGACACTGTGTCAACATTTCATCTTTGAAATAATGCATTTCATATGTTTGATTTAGGCAGATTCTATTTTCAATTAAGCATTCTAAGTTTCTGTTTTTTATCAGTGAACTTTTAATAACAGGGGAAATCACTTGCTCTCTAATGACACTGAAACTGTTGTTACAGGTGCATATAAAAAAGATCTTAAATGAACCTTTGTGTTTTTGATATATTACATCATGATAAATACAGACGGACAGCTTATAAACCATATTATTTCATATTAAAAATATTTATTTAAAAATGCCCTTTTAAAAAGTCTGTTTTCATATCATTTTCCCAATAACACTTTTATTTCATGAAACTTTTTTGTTTCCTAAAGTCACTTTCATGAAAGTGATGGTGTCATCATCAACCTCTCACCTATCAGCCAACACTTTCTACCAGATTTAGCCATTTAGCACCTGTTAGCTAGAACATGCTACATGATTGGCTGAAAGGTAAAGGGGCGGTACCTGCTGACAACACTGTAATAAATAGTGACATTGTGAAATAAAACTGGTTAGTCTGAAAAGTGAAATTAGGAAGTAAAACTTGAAATGAACATGAAATAATAACAAAAATAAAGTATGGTATATATGTCTATAAATAAATAAAATATCAACTAAAACCTTGTTCATTTTAATAAAAAAAATTTCATAAATTCTTTGTTCTTTTATTTATTCTACACACGTTATTCATTTTATTGTGTGAAAAATAAAGGAAATATAATTTCTTTGTAATTATACATGTGAGACCTGCAGTCTGATTGTTAGCAAGAATGCTGAGGCGCTAAAGCCAGAGGCATTTCGTAGACAATAAAAATATTTTCCAAACAACAAAAAACTAGTACTGAAAGTTTTACAATTTCCGGTAAGTGGATATAGAAAGAGAAGGGATAAAGACAGATATAGCCAGAGAGGAAATCACCTGTAATGTCACACCAGAGAATGTTTTCACACGAGAAAGGTGGAGGTATGCGAGGCAGAGTGAGTTTTAACCTTCAGTAAAACCACAGTGAATGTGTTCTCACATTCTTATTGAAACCTTACAAAGGTGAGAGCAGCACAAGAGGATCTAAGGTATTATAACAGCTAACACAGAGCTACTAACACACTCAGTACGTAACTGTGCAAAATTAGGGGTGGGAAAAACTGAACTGAAACTGCAACTTAAATTTAATAAGTATCCATTTCATTCCAGTTAAAAAGTAAAGTAATGGGGGAAAACAAACATGGTCACACACATTAAACACCAGGGCAATTGACACAGTTGCAAGTCACAGCATTATCCGCGACAATTTGGAAACAAGGTTTATATAGCATGATTTAAGCGAAGTTTACCCAACACAAATATTTACAATAGTTTATACAACTAATTGGTTAAAACCCCCCACCCCTGTGCTCAATTGTGCACAAACTCATAAACCTTAGAGTATGTATTTATGTCTGAAAGTACAATATGTATACACAGTTTTAAAGGTATTGGTTTTCTGTGAAGCATAGGCCCACTGTATTTTCCATGAAATCTGCTCTACTGTATAAATAAAGGTCTGCTTGTTCGTGCTAATGATTCTATAATGATTTGCTAAAAGACAAGGACTTTATTCTGTGACATACAGAACCACAGTCCATTTGGCAGAAACAAAACACAGTGCAAAATTTTAACTTTAATTTACAAAAAAAAACAACAACAAAACATTGCAAACCTCAGCTATGTATCATAAAATCACGTTGGCATGTATGGTGAAAACTCACTTCAAGGAAAAAATAAATATGACTTAAAAATCACACTCAGCCAACCACAACCCGAGGCCAAGGCTAGATTTCAAAACGAGAACCTACATTTATTGTTTATTGTATGTGAATAGATGATATTAACTGGCCAGGTCAAAAACTCAGATTAACATGAAATTCAAATGAAGAAGAAAACCAGGACAATCAAACAAAGCAACAGACCTAGATTTAGAGAAGCGTCTCTCTGGCACCAGCAGTAGTGATTTAATGCGCCAGAGTTGGAGTGGAAGAGAGTAACTCTTCGAGCAAGTTCTGCTCTATTAGTCTATTACACATACATACACACAATCCCGTATGTGTGTGTCTGCCATGACATCCAGACAGCCCCCATGGTGCTCTACTCTGTTAACAGTGGCACTAACACCAACGGAGCATGTCGTCCTATCTCTCGTGTCTCATGTTTCTCCCCCTCTCTTGCGTTCACAAATATCATCTAGAGGTAAACTGGCTAGTGGGCGCAGGAAATCACAAATGCAACGTACAAAAAATAAGAATGATCATCCTAGTCATGACTATGCAGTCCTAGTGTAGAGCATTCATTTTTTTCAGATGACTGGGGGACATTTATCATTCAGCTCTACTCCACCTCTACACTTCTTAAATTACGGCTTCCTCTCAAATGTCTTATCTCCTATCTTACTTTTCTCCCACTGCCTTTTCTAACTCTGTGGTTCACTCGGTCTACTTCACCCTGACCTGTCCTTACTATCTGGATTTATAAATAAGGATGGAGGGGTCATGTGGGGGCACAGAGATGGAGAGATTGAGAGAAACTATCAAGAAAGGTTTTCGCAAGAAAAGATCACAATGCCAGAAGACTTTTATTATTAGAATATTTTCCCGACAAATACTATTATTAAATTTTTACAGAAGGACACAAGCACATATTGCTATCTTACAAGCACACCTTTACAAACTCTAATTCCATCCACTCAGAACATACTACCATCCATTTTTAAATCCACCTCCACTCCCTCATTCCTTGGTCCCAGTGTTCAGACCATCAAACCTCAAAAACCATCTAGAGCCAATGGACTGGATCCCTATGTGTGAAGGTCATGTTTGGATTGGCCGGAAACCAACTGAAGGCAGCCAACCAATACACAAGAACAAAGTACTTCTGTCTGCACCTCGAGTACTTAAATGCTGCTGAGTGTCAATCATAGAGAGATAGAGAAAGAGCGAGTGGTGAGAAACAGAGCAGGGGACAAAGAAACTAGAAACAAGCTTTTTGAGTTATTTTACTGAGCACCTGAAAAACAATGTCCTTTTCTCTGATAAAGAAACACACAGACAGGTTTCCTTACAAAATAACATCATTAAAATCAGCAAATTATAAACATAGAGAACCAGAAAGCTAGACAGGAAAAGGGGAGGCGAAGTAACTGCTGTGAGTTGAGGTGTTGACTCACAGTGACGGTGGAGGTCTTCAGACTGACAGCAGACTGAAATGCCATTTATGAATGATGCCACTAAGAGCTTGGCAACCGGAACCAAGCTGGAGCCAGAATGGCTGCATGTACACCAAGAGCCCGAGGGCAGTAAATGTTGGAAGGATAACTGTAAGATGATTACAAACTGCAGGATCAAATGGCATTTGGCCTCTCTTTATAGCATTCAGTGGGGGACATGAGAAGCTTATTCTCCTGTCCATGTTTCTATTCTTTTTAATGTGAGGACCCCCAGCCAATAAGAGTCCTTACCCATGATTTAACAAGCAATAGAGTGCCTAAGTCTCTTGCTCTGCTTCCGCCCCATTGGACCTCATTTCGGAAAAAATATGTACAATAGTCAATGGCGAGGGATTATTAGCTTAGAGCTTGTTTTTTGATCCCATTTTAATTGTGCCATAAATACACGTTTGTCATTTAAAAAAAATAATTTTGTCCATCAAGAAAGTCGCAGTTTGTCGTAAATAAGTCAAGTAACATCTAGTTTTGTGTGAAACCTTTCAATGAACTACATCTTTTGTCTTGCACTACATACGTCACCAGCATGTGTAATGCTAGTTAACATTCACTGCTTGGTTGCTACTAGCAAGGTAAAATAGCTATGTTCCACGCAGAAATGTATCTCACCTGATGTATTTAACCAATGGCTCTTGGTCCTCTCATCACTTCATCTTCTCATGCAAGTTATTTGACATTCGCTTCAGTAACGTTAGCTTCAATCATTGAGAGAAAAGGTTATGTCACATATGCGACTTTTGGGTTTATGGTCTTCGTAATTATATATTTTTACAGTCTTAAAACGCAACAGTTTCCCAACAAACTGCGACTTTCTTGACTTTCAAATGTATATTTTAAATTGACAAACATCATATGTGTAATTCAGTGTACAATCTCTTGCCATTGACTACAGTACATATTTTTTCCTAAATAAGGTTCCATGGTGGTGGACCGGAAAGGGACAGACTTAGGCTCTCTATTGGGTTGATTTTAGTTACTGTTTTTTTCCGTCAGTCTTATATCTAGAGGCAGAGTCAGAGGGGCATCTGAGCCCCTTTAACCCTGATAACCCTATATGTATAGCTACAGTCCTCTCGCCACTTTAATGAGAGGAAAGACTAGAAGCTGCATATGTCCTGAGAAACACTAAGTAACTTTTATTTTTGTGACTCCTGAAGTGTAAAAAATTATATATTATGTACAAACTAACAAGGTGTTGGAGGTAATCTGCAAGTCGTGCACTCTTCACTGACAGCCTGTGAGAACGCCCTCTCGAACATATTGTATATTATTTCCAGGCACGTAGGCTTAACTTAGAGTCTGTGTATGTGTGTCCCTGTGTGAAAAAGTGCATGGTTAAATACCAGTCATAAATCAGCAGCTGAAAGTGATATGACAGCAAGGAGATGGTTTTATGTTTTACCAGCACCTTTCATTAATGCCTATTTCTCAACTTCCTGCAAAACAATCTCACACACACACACACACACACTTTACCTGAGGGACTGCAAAACAGAGCGAATGAGAAAATCAAAACAGAGTAAGTTTCAAGACAGGCACAGGAAGTCCAAATTACACACTGACTTGAGCCAGTATGGATCATTTTGGGCAAATGTATTATCAAATATTCCGCTACATTAAAGGGAAAGAGGTTGAGGCAATTTATGCATTTATTTTGTGGCTCAGAAGTTATGGAATAACTAAAACATTCAAAAACACACATTTACTTCCTTTTCATAGTACTACTCTGCTTATAATAGGATTGATCTTATTTTACACTTTAAGTTTGTTTTCTAATATTTGTGTGTTTTATCTTTCAACCACTGGTTTAATATCCTTTTATATAAAGTGTGTGCACATCCACCTTGGTATTAGATGGCACCTATAAAGATTTACTTACTTACAAACCACTGAAACAAAAACATCCTTAATCAATCGATGTAAACGGCACAGCGAGATAACAGCCAGTAAATGTGGAATAAGTAGAGAATTTGCATGAGCATGTTTAAATCCATTATACAAGAAAAGATACAAGCTTGACTCATCTCTCAACCTAACTCAACACACAAACACACAGACACATGCTGTGACAGACCTATGGGATATAATTTAAATAGTAGCAGATAATGTTTGGCAGTTTCTGCCACTGATCAAATCTTTATAAGACCGTTTTGTTTTTCCCACGGCTCAAAACACCGAGGCAAGAACTATCAATCACTGTCAAACCCCCATTTCTCACTCTCCTTCCTTCTCTCACCTCTGTCTACTCCTGTCTCCCCTGTAGGCACTACCATTCAAGAGTGAAAAATTGCATGCTCAGTGCACACATACACATTTGCACGGCTGTACACACACAAAGCACTATGAGCACATCGACCTTCGTGCAAAAAGTGACATAACTTACAGTAGCTGAAGGTGAAAACTTCAAATTTAGACGACGGAATTTTTTGTTAATGCAAACGAGATGCAGTTTTTCTACTGACCTGGCCGGCTCAAAAGAAGCAGTACTGTTGATCGGAAAGCCCTCCAACTTAGAGAATACAAAAATAACATTTGAATAAAAACTTAATTTAACTTCTTCTAATGACATGTTTTCCTACAGTGACAGGGGTATCAAGTGTCAATAAGACATAGAGCCCTTTTTGAAAGGTTGATCTATGGCAAATATATTTTTATCGGCTAGTGGTCGACCAATATGGATTGTTGAAATCCAATGTCTATGCAAATTAAGACTCTAATATTTTTTTAGGGATTCCTGTGGGATTCCCCCGGGATGGAGTCAATTTTACTTTCCATCACGGGACAGGGACAGGACAGGAAAAAAAAGTCAAGGAGAGCGGGCAGGAAAGAAATAATAGATTTGTTATTATTCATAAATATTAATTTCTAATACTAGTGGAGTGCCGACGTGACGCCTCACAGTGGTTTTTGTTCAAAATCTGGATCTCACATTGGTTTCAGCAGTGGTAAGCAATAGGCGGTCCGCAGGCCAAAATAACAAATACATAAATAAATAAATAGTGTGTTTCAAAGCACTGCTGTATTTCTAGTTGAATTGAGAGCTGTTACTTTGAAAAGGTCCTGAAAGACATTTAAATGAGTCTTTGGTGTGCTTGACACAATCTTAAAAAAAGCAGTCAGGAAATGTGAGATTGGATTCCCCTGAATGAGAAGCTGGGGATTTCTTCTGCCTGGAGATGATGGGCATATGAAAATAAGCAACCATAGGTTGATGGATGTGGACCAACCGCTGGGACACACACACTTAAGCACATGCTTTATTGGGAGCATTTGAAACAGTCTCTTCATAGTAAATTTGTTGAAGAGGGAAAAGAAATTGCACAAGCTGGGAGCGAACAACCCTCCGATGAAAAGCCTATGTACTAATGATTGAGCTAACTGGCCACTCAAACATATTTGTCAACCCCTGACCTACAGCATTAATAAACACTGAAACAACACAACAATGGCGGAGATACTGCAAGATATTCAGCACTTACAACCCCATTTCACCACATTTGTTCTTAACACAGCCTATATTAAACCTGTGTGATGACCATTTCAACAATTAACTACCACATCGGAGCTCCGCTCTGCGCTGTTCTCTAGTATATTTACTAATATTAATTAATAATTAATTTTGAACGTGTTGCGTGTTCAAATTGTAACAAAGACGACAATGCACTCTCTTGGGTCCACAGCACCACACCCGCCACATTTGAAGTTGATTGGATGAACGGTTCCTGACATAATCGAAATACAAACAGACACACAGAAATTCCTGTCTTTATTAGAGAGATATTTAATAATGAATAAAACAGAAAATACATTGGTTCTGCCATAGATTTCAGAATGTGACTGGTGTTTCAGAGTGGGGTACAACTTGTCAGAAGTGACGACATTCAAATTGCATTATTCTCCACAGTTTAATGATATATATTTAAAGAGGTGGTATTATGCTTTTTGGCTTTTCCCCTCTCCTTTATTGATCTTTTTTGTGCCTGTAACAGGTTTGCAAAGTGAAAAAGCCCAAAGTCCAGCCCAAATGGAGTTCCCATCTCCCACAGAAAGCTCTGCTCCGAACCGCTTGAAAACAGCTCGTTTGTAGTCCAGTACTTCACTTCCTTTACTTGTGACACAATGAAAACGTGTCTTAAAGCTTGCCAAGCGGCTAGCGGGGTCAGGTACGCCCCCAAACCAAGCTGGTCTGAGCGGAGGCCCTTTGGCTCAACTCGCCTTTATTTGGTTTTCCATTGTAGAAATGTTGCACCTGTACCTTTTTCCAGGTACTTTTTCTTGCATCACCTCACCTCCATCGAGGTTCCAAGCGAGCTGAGGGATACTAAAATGTAATGTAAAAACACAACAGACTGCTGATTGGTCAGAGAATATTCACTATTCACTGCATCATCATTGCTGCACCAGACAGAGGCCGGCAACAGAAAGTTTACAGTTTTCATAAGGAATTTCATCACTAAATCTACTTCTGAGAAGTTTTGAGGTGAGAAATCAGCAGTGTAGATTTCGAATATTGACAGTTTTACGAGAAGTGAGTTGAGGAGCTCCCTGTGCCAACCCGCGGGAGGAGCGTGTGAGGCCGGCCAGCCGCCCACTCACAGAGCCCTCTGCTCCCACCGTCACACAGACAAAACATAGCTGGAAGGTTTTCAAACCGCTTATCTGTCTTCACATTCTGAGGAATGTTGAAACGTTTTAACTTAAAAAAGATAATGCTGTGTGGATCACTGGTGTGTGTGTCACATTAAACATTACGTCACGGCAGTTGTGTGTGGCGTCGCTATGGCGACAAGCTATGTACTATCTCTGGGTACTAACTGCAATGGAAAACGGAGCAGGGCCGAGTAGAGTCGAGTCTATCGATTTGCGCTATGGTAGCATTTTTCGGCAAGGCAGCATAGATCGTTAGAACACCGGCAACAGTTCAACGTTTAGTCCTAAAAGACGATGCAACTCCGACTCTGTTTGGGCCTGGAAATTCACAATCACAACCTGTAAGTACGCTTTATTGGTTGTGAATTATATTTAAAATAAATGTAATGTAAATGTAACTTCACAGACTGTTCAAATGCGGAGTTGTTGTAAACGCTGGCTAACACAGATAAAGTTATAGCTATAATGCTAACGTTACACCTGATGTGAAAGCTACTGAGCAAACGTTCAAATTGTTTGGCCAATTTTTATGTAAAATCGAGTTGAAATATGGTGATTTTTGTAGTGGTTTATGGTAAGATGTGGAACAATGATGTTGTATGGTTGTGGACTTGTGAGTAACTTATACCATCTGCTAGGTTACGGTCGCCTGAAACGGCTTTGATTTGGATCACACTACCTTGTTTGTTACGACCCGCCCTTCTCTGCTTCTGATTGGCTAGTAGTCCTTACCTGGGAACTGCGCATGTGCAACTCCCAACAATGATTTTGTACAAGTAAGATGCATCACTCTGTAGCTCAAGAGCAGAGTGTACAGCTCAGGGTGAAAAGAGGAGCTGCAGCAATGTGCAGTATGAGAAAAATATGGTGTTTTTAGAAAATTAAACCATGTAAACCTGTTCTGGTACAACCCCTAAATATAATTTTTAACATGAAAATTAGCATAATACCACCTCTTTAAAAAGAAGATTTAGGGCTTAAAACTAACTTTTTCACCACCTTCCTAAAACTCATGATGGGGAGCACTAACATCGTTCCATAGCAGCAACACTGACAAGGCTGCTGCAGTTGTGTCCACAGACATATTTTGTATATCGGCCTTGTGAGTGTAGGTGTCGGCCGATGCCGATTAACATGCTGACCGGCAGCTCAGAAATGCCAAAGAGATGTTCTTTTGTTGATTTATTTTTATCAGGTTTTTTAAACCCTCAAATATCAATACTATTTTCGGGCTCAACTGATACATGGTTCTAATAAGCTTAAAAAGCAGAGGAAGGGGAGTCATTGGGACAAAAGCTGGAAAATTGTAGCAAAAAGATGGAATGACAGAAGGAGAAAGGTTAAAAGAGGTGTGGGGAAGAGTGACAGTTTCTTTAATATCCGGCTTGTGGGCAATGTTTTCTTACACAGCAGTGTGTATATCTGTGTGTACTTTCCAGTAGCAGTTAGTTACACACCCCTGGGAATTACCCAGCTGTCAACAGAGCACAGCAACATCAAGGGCTTATTGACAGATGAAGGAGCTGTCCAAAGGCCACACCCACTAAGTATCTAATTATACAGGATACTATACTCCTAATGTGTTTGTCCATGTAAGTGTTCTGAACTATAAATACAATTATTCTTAAATCCTGAAGATTATCAGTCGCCTTTTAAATGTTTTGTACTACTGGTAAGCACTAATACACATAGCATTGTCCTAATCCTAATAGCATTGTCTCTCCATTCAAAGTCAGTATCCAGAAAAACCTGTCAGCTAGTGGTGCTGTAGTGAAAACAGTGTTCCCACACCAATAGTTATGTCCAATGTGATTTTAATGGGCCTCACTTTTTTAGCCCTCAGCTCATTTCCTCCTCTCTCTCAGAGCTGTCACTCACTGGGTCAGCAGAGGGAGGGAGAAAGAGGGAGCATGCTGTGCCAGCTGTCTAGAGTTACATCTGCCCTATGCTTTTTGGGTCTAATGGCAATAAACCTTCAGAAAGCTCAGAATGCCATGAATCACACAAAAGAACTTGCTAGAAAGCACACATATGCAGGAGTTCACTTTTCTCACACTCATTCTTCCACACAAAACAAATGTATATACACGAATGCAAACATACACACACGTAGACTCTGAAAAGGGATAGGGAGTCCGGTGTGTACATGTGTGTGTGTGTGTGTGTGTTCGCGTGAGCTGACACGCAGGTCAAAGTGATGTCCCATCTCATATCTGTCAGCAACCAGAGTTTATTTACCCGGTTATATTATCATTTGTTGACCTAGTCACATGATCTGAGAGCGGGAGGTGTAGAACTCCAGGCACCCCAGAGAGCCCAGTCAGGACGTGATGAGAGACACGGGCCTGTGACCTAACACACTCAGTCACACATACATAAGCACAAGCACTTGCACAATATGACCTCCTCCCCTTGCTTTCAATTCTCCCCTCTGGTGTCCTTGTTTTAACCCCCCTTCCTTCTCTTCCCCATCTAATTTGAGTGACTTCCAATTGGGATATTCTTTCTTTATACTGAAATGTACTCTGTCCGCCAACACCAGCAAATGACTTTTACGTGGCCCAAGTGCAAGTGCTAAATGTTAGAAAGTATAAATAAATCTCAACCATAATGTATGTGCTGTACATCACTGGCTTAGTGTACAGGATGTATAAGTCTTCTCTAAATCCCAAGGTAGACTCAACACTAGAACTGAAACAATAAGGCTAGTAAATGAATCCGTTAGCTAATGAAGAAAAAATTATTGACAACAATTTCTGATAACTGATTTATTGCTATTTGCTACTTATCAAACAAAAAATTCCAATTTCAGCTTCTGAAATCTAAGGATTTGCTGCCTTTCCCTGTTTTAGATCACTGTGGACTGAAAAAATGTGCAAGAAAAACATCCCACTTTCATCAAACTGGGCAATTTACTGTTGTTTGACTATTGTTTCAATTGATAAATCAATCATGAAAGAAATCATGACTTGCAGCCCTGCACTCAGCCTTACATCGACTGCTCTCTCTCACTGCTGCCTTGTCACTGAATGGCCTATGCACTTCCATCAGCAAAACAGGAATTCTTCCACTAGAACCAAAAGATTGCTTTACTGAAGACTATCTATTTATCTATCCATCTCCTGATAATGCTTCTGTCTTTTAAATAAAAAAATAAATCAAGATAACCTAAGACTATTTGTTAGAGCTATTACTTGGATGCTATGACCACAGCATTGCTCGCTATTGGTTGTCTCATGTTTAGCTTCCAGTCTGATAGTCTGACCTTATTCTACTTGCCTTCGTCATCCTCAATCCATTTTGTTCCCATCTCCATCCTCTCCCTCACCCTTTTTCCCCCCACAACCTACCATATATGGGAGAACTGCTTTAATAACTGGTGTAAATAGTAAGCACGCTGACCTAATGCTTATATTGCCTTTCTCGCACAATTACACACACACACACACACACACACACACACACACTTGCAATGAACAAAATCAACACTGAGCTAACTGTTATATCATCTCCACACACACTTAAACGCATATGGGCAGTGCGCAGGCAAGAAAAAAAAACAAATGTCCAAACATACGTCATGCCTGATCTCCATTAATTGAATTAGCTGTCACCCTTAGCATCATCTGTTGACACAGGCCTCAGCCAAGTTTATCTACTTCCCTGCTTGCCTCTCTTCTCTCAACCTCCAAGTTTTTCTCATTCGACCCATTACATCTTCAATCCCTTACTCGCATTTATGCCTCAAGTCCCAATTTCTGCTTTGCCAGAATTACAAAAGACAAAACTAAACTAGTAAAATAATAAAATTAACAGCAGACCAGAGCACACTGTACATACTGCATAGAATACAAGGTAATGCCAGTCACTGTGTTTTTAAAGACTGATGTTTTAAGGCTTGAAATATACAACTGCAATTTTTTAATGTTATGTTGTTATGCTCTTCTCCTCTCTTATTCTTAACTTTTAAGGACACCAAGACCATTTTACACGCCTTCACCTTATCACGCCTGGATTATTGCAACAGCCTTTTTACCTTTTTAACTCAAAAATCTATTGATCGACTCCAGACTGTCCAGAACTCAGCTGCCAGGCTTTTAACCAGAACAAAGAAATATGACCACATTACCCCTGTTTTAGCTTCATTACACTGGCTCCCAGTATGTTTTAGAATTGACTTTAAAATTCTATTGATCTCTTTTAAAGCTCTTCATGGCCTCTCGCCTTGTTATATTTCTGAACTTTTAGTCCCATACACACCAGCACGTACCTTGAGATCCTCGGGCAGAGGTCTGTTGTCTGTTCCAGAGTCTCGACTGAAAACTAAAGGGGACAGAGAGTTTGCTGTCAGGGCCCCGAGGCTCTGGAACAGCCTGCCCGAGGAAACCAGGTCGGCTGAGTCAGTGAACTCTTTTAAGTCCCTTCTTAAAACATACTTTTATAGGAGAGCCTTTCCCGATCTTATTTGACTTTATTTTATCCCTTTTATTTTATTCTAGTAACTAATTTTATATTTATCTTAAATGTGTATTTTAGTCTTAGTCATAATCTTGTATTGTTTTTGTATTATTGTTTTTTTGGGTATTATTGTTTTTTGGGTATTATTGTCTTTACACTTGTTAAAGCACTTTGTAACTTGTTTTTGAAAAGTGGTCTACAAATAAAGATTATTATTATTATTATTCCTTCTGTGAATGTTGGTTGTGCGTTGGTTCCTGTCCGATAATCATGCTGCCATTTTGGTCAGGACTCACTTAAAGAGACCATGCTGGTTAAATAAATAAGACAATACAGAGAACAATCATCAAACATTCATGGCGCATCTTTGCCATTTTATAGCAAATAAGTAATTACAGCAGACTATAGCAGTGCTTTAACAATACACGTGTGTACCATCATGGTTTATTGCTAATGTGCTTTTACACCAATCACCACCACACACACGCACGCACACACACACTTCTTCTTCTCTGCTCTTTGCTTGAGTGTAACACATAGCAGATGTTCCACTGCCCAGGGACAAGAAGCTCTTACCCACAAGGAGCGTCCCAACAGAAAAAGCAAAAACAGACTTACCTGGTATGTTCCAATGCCAATATGTTTAGGATCAATCTTCACAAGCTCAGCCAGTGGATCTTGGACACGTCTTCCAATGGACACTGTCAACATGCACGCACAAACACACCCACACAGACACACGCGCAACATGCACATCCACACACAAAGAGGAAGCAAGCATGAGATTCTATGGTTAGTGTTTTCAACACAACTTGCTATCTGAATCACATTTATTGAAAATGCAAATCCATACAATTTATAATTACTGAATATGCAAATTGTCCTCATATTACAGTGTTGGCCTGAGGGGAGGACAAACCTAATTGTCATTCCTCCACCCCCAATGATAGTAATTAAAGCTTGCTTTCAACTGGAGTCTTTGCACCTGTCATTTAGCTCCTGATAGATGCTGGAGCCATGAACCCTTAAAACCACTAATTTAACTAGAATTGTGCACACACAGCCAAATGTAGCACACAAATAAACAAACACAGTCTGTTTCGACCGAAGCAGGGTTTGCTTTTAACGTTGGAGGCTGTAAGGCCTCAGCATGCTGCTGCACATGAAGCCAAATGTCTTTTCCATGAATACGCTGGCAGGCCCTAGTGACAAGAAGAAAAATTACAAACAACCTAACTCACATACACACCATAATACATGACATCATCCCCGACACAGGCACACAGAGAGGGAGAGAATAACACAACCAAATAACTGTTCACATTCCTGTCCCTGTAAAATACAAAGGACGTGGCAACTCGGTCTGTTAACACCTTACCTTATTATTCTTCTAACTTTCAAAGTTGGAACAAGTGAAAATAATAAACGCACTGGGAGCACAAACGCACAAAACTGTTAAATAGTTATTTATCTCTCTATCATGACGTATCTAATTTGCTCTAATGGTTTGACTTCTATCAAGGAATAGAGGTTGACCAAAATCTTAAACACATCTATTTTAGGATTCAACACACTATGATGAATCAGAAGTTACAGGACACAGTTTGTCCCCTTCCCCATCCTTCCTGTGCTGCTGCTTGCCACTGTCTTGTATGTGTTCATTATGTGTGTGGTTGAATTTCAGTGGTCAGCGATGATTCAGACTTAGATCTTTAAGGAGGAACGGACAGATAAAGAGAAAGAGAGGGATGGGATGTAATAGAGGGAGTATGTCTGGAATCAATGGCTCTCCTCTCCTCTGGCTGTGGTGGGAGGCTGCTGCCTGAGATAATATTTAGACAGGGATGGAGTTTCAACCGTGGCCTTGCTCAGTGCACCACCAAAACTCTGCAATACTCTTTCAATCTATTCTCTCCTTCTCTCGCTCTCTCTCTCTGAGAAGAGCCGAATTATAAATGGAGCGTAATGCACTTATTGAAACTTTATGAGCCAAATACAGTTCTACAAAAACTGAAAGCAATGAAGAAAGCGAAAAGAGAGGAAGGCCCCGTTCAGACAATTCTCAGGAAAAGAGGTAGAATGTGACGTTTAGCATTCAGGTGGGACGGTGGTACCACTGTGTTGTGGGTGCATTGATTTTGTTGGAAAGTGTTAATTAAAATAATGCAACTGAAAAGATGCAGTACTGATTCAACAGGCATTCAGTAAGTGAAAATTGTCCAGGAAAACTGACACTCAAATAATTTCTCTTTGTGGTCACTCTTCTATTTTCTCACTCTGTTTTGGATTGGACAGGAGCACAGTAATAAGCTGAACACAAAAACAGTCCTCACGGAGAATGGTTGAAATATCATCTGTCACCACTAGGTGTCCCTAGATCTCCCAAAAATAGAAGATGGAAGGTGCCTCCATCCATCCATTGTCAACCGCTTACCCTGCGTACAGGGTCGCGGGGGATGGAAGGTGCTTATAACTCACAATTCCCTTAATACTATGGTACATGCCTATTCATATAGACAGAAGCAGAAACACACATACTTCCCCCCAAAGGTAAAACAGACAGACACCGTCACCACATCTGACTCTGTAACCAAAGTGTCCTCGCTCAGCACCCCCTCTTTTTATACCTATCCAAAGTTAAACACTGTATACTTCTCATGGCTTTCATTAAGAGTATAAATATGGCTCTCCATGGCTCTCAATGCTGCTGACCACAGCAAGCTAGTGGGGAATAATCCAGCCTCACTTGATTTATGGCTTTTATAGAGGAAGTCTGCTGGAAACATTTGTTCTACACATTGATTCTTTTTCATGCTACTGTGTTTTCAATGATATAGTATGTGGAGTGGGTAAGGGAGAGGTAGCAAGCGAGAGAAGGAGGGAGAGAGGCAAAGGAAAGCAGGAGACACATAAGAGAATCTAATAACAATGCTAGAAATTCATTGATAATGTGACAATATAGCATGTTGCTGGTAAGAGAGTGGTAAAGAATTAGCTTGTTAGTGTGTGAAAAACAGAAAATTACGCATTAGTTTTCAACTATTATGCTTCGTCCTCACCAGTATTATGATCACTTTGTGTTACTTAAATGACAAAACCAATCTTTATCATTATTATGTTGTTATGTAAACAAAAATGTGATTAGGTCACCTTGGGCTCTATGAAATGGTAATTTTTCACGACATTTTATTGACAAAACAATTAATCTAGGAAATTAGCGATAGCTTAAAGTTCCACAACACCAGTAACTTTGCTAAATACAAAGACGCATTTAAAGCATGGCCAAGAAAAATAATAATGGCTAGCATACCTGCACTCCTAAGGTTGGGGTCCAAGTCTGGCATCTCTTTAACAGCCTCAGGACTCACACTGTAGATGGATGCTCCTGCCTCATTGGTTATACTGGGGAAAGAAAGGGAAAGAAAAAAAAAGAGGGAAAGGGTAGATGATGGTACAGAGATTAAAAATTAAAAAATATTAATAAGGCAGGTTGGGCAGTGAAGCAGAAGGAGGAAATAGCAAAGGGAGGAAATAGCAAAGGGAGGAAATAAAAAACATACTGAGTTAGTTATCACTACTTGAAAAACATAATGGCAAGGAAATTAATTGCCATTGTCTTGCTCCTTAAATAATACAACTGACAACTTCTCAAACTGGTTCCTCATTTGACTCTGGGTCAACCAGAGTCGTAGCTTGCATTACAGACATTTTGGCCAAAATAGCACCATCACCATCATCCTGCCTTAAAATTAACAGCCCAATTACAATCTTTCAAATTCCTCTAGGAATTCTTATTCAGCTAGGTAAAAATAACCACATTATCAAAATAAAAAAAACACACTGTCAATAGACCTGGACAGTGTGCTCACCATTTATATGACACTACAGCCATCTAGAGGTCACTGGGGTGTACTGCTATTTGTCAGTACATTACTGTCATGACTGAAATTGAGAATTAGATGTTCTTGCCCAGAACATCAATAAGATGATAAGCTTTACTTCATTCTTGTGTAAACCTGATAACAAAAAATAAAATTTTTGCATAATGACTCATTTCCCACAGATTTCTCCAAAATTTGCAGTCAGCTTCTGAATTGCAGCCAACAGCTTAAACTAATTAGTGAAGGGAACAAAGTGTGTCTCTTGTTTTCTAATGAAACTGTCCACTAAAATATGAGGTAATGTTCATGCAGACACAAACTGTTGTCACAAGCATCACAAGTCCCACATTTCATCAACAAACATTTAAAATATGGCACGTAAAGATTCAGACACTGTATGTCCTACTTCCACCTGAAATATTTTCAGAGTTTTTCAGATTTTAGTGGGCTTTTTAGGTGAAAAGAGACATTTCCATCTGAAGTACAACACAAAAACAAGCACAAGCTTGATCCAGCCACATTTATACCATTCAGTCCTAATAAATATTCATTAAAGTACTGCTTAGTCTATTTTAATGCTATAATGTACCTGTTTAGATATCAAATTAGAAGCAATATTTAAATTACTGTTAATATTTAGGACTAAGACTGGATATTTTTGTGAAAATATGACAGGTTGGAAATTACAATCAATAGTGAATGACTTGCAAATACACCTTTATTCATATTTCAAATAACTCCCCCCTTGCAAACTTGCAGTTCCATTTAATTCAGCTGAAATTGAGCTGAGGTTCATATGCCAATTTCTGTATTATTGATGTTTTAGAACTTGACAACAAAAAAGTTTCTACATGACAACATGGTTTACATGGCAACAAATTATACCATTTCCGATGTTAATGCATTCAGTCTAAAGCAGGCCGCTTATCATCCATCACCACAGAGACAGGATGGTGGTACAACAAAGCCACTGATACCCGTGTTAATGCTACAGACATACAACTGACGCTGTCATGTTGTGTAGTCCTTCTATTCTCTCGGGTGGATGGAGAGAGAAAAGGAGGATTGGAAGAAGAAAGTGGGGCTTTATCCTCAGGGCGGAACAATATGACGAGGAGGTCAGCACCTCCCCAATGTCCACAGCACAGAATGAGGTCTTCTGTGGTACACACTCATGCTCTCTCTCTCACACACACATACACATTCCCAGAGGCCTGGACCTTGCCACAACAACCTTGCCAATTACAAGTATCTTGTTAATGAGGAGTGGCAGAGGCCTTCTGATGAGAATCACATTTAAATGAACTTGTCCTCCCTTTCTCCGTTTCCCTCTCTCCCATCCTCTCTATTCATCGCTTCCTCCGCCTCACTGTTCTTTTTGTTAACTCCCAATCCATCATGCTGACAGCTGACATATCGACATGGTGACACTACTAACGAGCACTGGCACATGACCTTCAAGGAGGATAAAGCAGAGCTGGTCATTAACCCGACACACACTGTCTCACGCACATACACGCACACGCATTTATTTATGCTGAGAAGATTAAATGATCATCATTCAAAAATATCCACACTACCCCAATCTCATGCAGCTCTCTCTTTATACACAGAGTATGAAGACAGACAAGGCTTTCTGTTATGCCACATGGGAAAAACAGAATGCACACCTCTAACCTCCTTTCCACCCTTATTCAGAGACAGTATGACAGGTCAAGTTAAAGAGTGGGAGTGCCTTACGTTGCCTTTTGTTCAAGAAAAAGAACCAGAATAACAAAAAGAAACAAAAGGAGAGAGATGAGGCAGACAAAAGTAAAAAAAATAAAACATATAATTAGGAACATACAAAAAAATCAGGATAAGAGGATATGGGGAGAAAAGAAAGGGAGGCCACGAGCCACTATCATGTCTAACTTAATTAAGGCTGCCGCTGGGGCTGCTGGGTAACAGCACTGTCATGGATACAGCTCTGAGCCCTCATGCCATAGCGTCCATGGCATTCATCATACTGAGGGCATCATCCTGGCAGTCAGCAGAAGGTTGTCTGCTCTCCAGCTCTCCGGCCTAAGTGGGTGGATGGTCGAAGCGTTGAGAGACACACACATACTTTCGTAGACACAAAGTCAATGGTCGCCCCTTGGTGTAAAGCGATGACTTGGTGGCCCTGTAGGGTTATCATTTATTCGCAGTCTTTTGCTCTCAATTGTATACACACATAAACACAGGCCTGCCTTTAGCCCTGTCCCATCCTGGGGCAAAGTCACAAACTGGCTCCCCTATCTGTTCGTCTTTGAGATGCACCGTTGGGCGTGACACACACACACACACACACACACACACACACACACACACACACACACACACACACACACACACACACACACACACACACACACACACACACACACACACACACACACACACACACACACACACACCACCATAACTAACATAGGAAGAGATGGATACACACTTTGATACCTCATTACAGCCTTCTGGCTCACACAGTCCTAATCTTAATTAGAAACAACTCATCAGATCAGTCAGAAAAGAAGAGGGGCAATAGCATCACCAACTAATCTGATACACTGGACAAAAAGTATGAGTTTGGAGCAGAGACAGACAGAATTTATTGAAAAGAAGATTTTTAAGCTACACCTGTCTATGAATATATTGTTACATTTTAAGACAAAATGTCCAACTTGGAAAAATGGGACATATTTAGTTTACAGTTACAAACTTTAACAGCACTGTTGGTCAAAAAAAGAATGCAAAATTGATGTTTGGTTTTAAGAAACTACTGTATTTCTAGTTATTCAGGGCCCATGCACAAAGAAAGAATGTGAATATGTGGCCCAAGAAGATTCTTCAAAGGGTCCAAAATCTTGAGCTTGTCATATGGATCTGAAGCATCTCCATCAAAAGTTAATGACTTTGTAGATGTTAAAAAATGATTCTAGTGCAATTTGTTAAGAGCTAGTCCATGAAGTCATAGTTAATGTCACTGTTAATTGTGGACTGTATTCTTTTCATTGAGATCATATATGCCAAAATTCAGCTCCAGGTTATGGTTCCACATGAAAGTTGTTGATATTCACAAATGAGGAGCAAGCAATATATTGCAAGCTAAGTAATGTATTATTTATATACATCTATACTAACCAGTGTTATTTAACCTTATTTATCTGGTATTATCTCAACACCGTTTGTTTTTTATATATAGGGATTTATTTAGGATGTACCAGGTTGACTGTGAGAACTCTGAGTCACAATTTCCATTCAATGCAACCTCACTAAAGTTACCTGAGCAATTAACACAAACAAAATCTTCCATCAGGTAAAAATTGTTATTAAGTAACCTGCTTTACCATGAAGGCATCGGGGAGCACAATGGGAATTGGCTAGCCAGTTGTAGTATAAAAAATTAAATGGCTTTCAAGTTGGAGACTTGAGAGCGCTGAGGATCGCATGCACAGACCTCTACAGGTATATAGTGTCATACTATAATGGCTCAATCTTGCATTTCCTATGTCCAAAACTCAGTTTGTTCAAAATACTTGGATTGGCCTGAGAAGGAGATGTGGTGTCACGTATTACCAGCCCAAAATATATTCGTAAAAAACACACACACACACACACATAAGTTTCTCTGTGCCGGCTGCTCAAACAGCTTGGGTCCATTGTTCAGTCAGCTGCAAAGCTTGACCTCAGGGAGACAAATTGAGGGACGCACAATCTCTCTGTCTCACACAGACAGACACACACACACATACATACACACACACGTCGGGTCTGAAGACGATGACATTTTTCACAGAGAAAAGCGTCCAAATGGCAGGTGTCAGGGGCCGTCAGTCTCTAGCAAGGCGCTAGAAGGCAGGCAGGCATACACACACACACACACACACTCCAACTGCCAGTGTGAGGCACGTCTGAAAAGAGCAAAGCCTCACAGACACTCATGTCAGTCTTGTAGCAGGAAAGGCTTGCACTTGTGTCACACATAAAACGCATACACACCAGCATGCGCATGCACACATGGACATACACACCCCACAAATCACAAATACACACATGGCATGTCACACAGACTCATCACACATGTTTGTCACACGCAAGACCTTCGCAGGGAACACTGGCACCCTAGGGGAGGGTGGCATTGAGGGCGGGTGGAAGAAGTGGAAGAAGAACGGCGAGAGGATGACCACCAGTGAGGCATGGTGGGAGGAGAGAGGGTACTGTGGGTGATATGGATGAGGCTGGCAGATATTCACTGTCCACCACCTGCGAATGCCAAAGGTCCTCAGCCTGATGCCACTTCCAGAGTGACAAGCTACACACACAAGCACAAATACACCTTTTTTCAAGAAACCCTGCTTAGCTGTGGTCCTATCTGCAGTAAAACAAAGGCGTAATACAACACATTGAGGGTCTTAGGACAGAGGGTTTCTTATCCTGTACAGACTGTAAAGCCCCTTGAGGCAAATTTATGATTGGTGATATTGGGCTATATGAGTAAAATTGACTTGACTTAATTATACTTGACTTTCAATTATATGTCTTAAAGCTGGTTATGCTAGTAATAAACCTATATATATATATCCCCTATAGCTCCTGGAGGGATGGGCAGAAAGGATGGAAAGCTTGAACGAATAAAGTAAAGGAAGGGACAAAAAAGAAAGAGCAAATAAGAAAAAGTAATGAAGTAAAGTACAGAAGGAGGACACAGACGTCACGGCCATTTCATGTCCTTCAGAGAGAACAAGGCCACTTTTGTAGGTAAAAGTGAGGAAGGAGAAGCATTTACTTTAGACTGGCAAAATAAACAGATTTTACATCTTCCTGGGAGCAACAAAGCTGAAGTACATTACACTGCTCTCTCACCTTTTCTTCCTACTCCCATCATCAGTTAACAAGTTAGTTATCCTGTGTCAGTCTATAATCTAAATTGAATCCTATTAGATTACAATTCTGTGCAAACTCATTTCGAGGGATGTCCAGTCCCTCATCCATTACTCCTGTTCTTTATATCATCCAGCATATTTCCACTGTTTTCATCCTCCAAAGTAATGTGATTCCATCAAGAGCGCCCATTTTCACTCTCCAACTGTAACCCTCCCTTCCAGCACTCTCTCCACCTGTTTATGAATACACTGTTACTTCAGACATACACTTTATATTTTGTGAAAAGTGGTCAGGCAGAGACTACATTAATCCATCATGTCATCTACCTTAGAAGCCTTACCTTTTCCAATTCAATAAATGAATATATAAATATGTTTTTATGGTTGCACAAAATTAAATTATGGTAGTCCTCTGTGACGTATGTGTCCAAATACCCAAATAAGAAAGGATAAAGAAAACACATTTTTGAAGGATCTGTATTTTTACTATTATTTGCCTACAACAATTTGTGTTACACATGTCCGAGCTTTTTCTGTCTTCCTCTACCCATCCCGTATCAAGTCTAAGACATAACCTTTTCGTGAACCCATGGGTTCATTTTCCTCTTCTGTAATGAAGATACACCCCACAGCCAGGCTGAGGCCTTTTCCATGCCTCTAAATCCATCTGCCTCCCCTGCTCCTCCTACTATCCAACCTTCAAACCTTCGGTGTGGCCTGAGTGCCTGGATCTCACACAGTCATCGCTGGTCCTGCCACTGTGTGTTCATCACTCACTCAGCCCGGCCCTGGGAGCATGCCTGGACACAGGACATGACAGGGGATACACACACCCACACCCACCCACAGTCATAAATACAGTCTACGCTACTGTCCTTCAGCTCTATCAGCTAGCCAGTAAAAATGATCTCATTCCACCAGGAGTGAGCTGCAGGGCAAGATGGTCAAGGACTTATTGTAATCATGTCTGTGACGCAGTGGAGGCCTACACTTTTGGCTATATGAGTGTGTTTCCTGCTGCAACTGTTTGTATTGCTCTCGGACAACTCTAAATATGAACCAGTCAAGGGGAGAATGAGGACTACTACTAGAACAGAAAGATTACCTACTTCTCTTACCAGCTACAGAGCACAACATCAGGCAAAGACATAGCTACATACAGCCTAATTAAACTGACAGTACACCAGGTTAAACTGGAGCAAAAAGCCTCCTTTAATATGGTAAAAGTTGATCTGTTTTGAGCTGAAAATTAAAACAGACTGCACAATTTTATGTTTCAAATTTGATTAATTTCAAATAAATACATTGTGATTTATCAAGTAATTCATCAGGGCAAACAGGAACACTGACTCTGAGACCCTCAAGGATGTGTTTGTGCGTTTATGAAAAAGAGTAAGAGGCTCAGTCATCTCATTGCCTTCAGGAATAACACAGCAAGTGGTCAAGAAATTGGATGTTGTTTTTGTTTGCCTTTAGCTGTGGTCCCTGTGTGCAAGCACGTGTGTCTGTGTGTATCATCACCATTGCCCAAAGATCTCCCTAACCTTACCCCACAAATTCTTGCCCTCTGATATTATTAACATCAGCTTGTTGCAGCCAAACACTGACAATGTGTCATTCTTCCTGCACAACATGCTAAAACGATCAAATGCATTATAGTTCAATCACAACACTGTGAACGCAAACAGAGTTTACATTTAGTTAAACAAGCTAAAGTAGACACCACTTGCCTAAAAATAAAAACCTGATGATAGCAACGCTGGTTTCAATCATGGCCCGTTTGTCCTTATATGTACTACTCAGTCCAATTCAACCATGCTTTAATCATAAACATCAACCAGTAGTGAGTTGAGTTTTGCCTATGATATGATTCTCAAAACTGTGAAAAACATTTATGTTTCTCAGTAGGCTCTTTATTAAAAATCTTTCTTAATCCCTCATGCTGCAAAAAGAAATAAAAACAACAGGTTTCCTTCACTCTAACAGATGAATATACAAACACAGAGCAGGTTTCCTTAGTAAAGTGCAGGCTGTATGACTTGGGAAAGGGTTTGATTAATTTGAACCCAACGCATTTCAGGACTGCTATCTGTAGATTGATTCCTTAAGATGGTAATATAGAAATGGGAGCCGATGACCGAATGATTTCTGTGTGCTGCTGCTATAATATGTAAAATCTTCTAAAAAGTACAGCATTTATATTTTGAGCACCAATATATCAGGACACACAGTGGTGTATGTGTGTGCTTTCTCAACCAGCTGATGATGCTGACACAGACCACTGCGCGTCACCAAGTAAAACACAGCAAACCACACACACAGTCCCATGCAGACATCTGCCTGGCTGGTGCAGAGCACTCTTATGAGCTTTGACAAAGCCTGCATGCTCTACCAGTCAGTGCTAAAACACAATGACAGACAAGGTCATGCTGCATTGGCCTGTCAAGGAGCCAGAAAGAACACGAACACACGAACACACACGAACACACACGAACACACACGAACACACACACACACACACACACACACACACACACACACACACAGTGTGCCAGCCAAAACCAAGCAGCTAATAATCAGAAGACATATTTGTACATACTTATTAGCCATTTACAACCTAGAAAAGAATTAACTGAAGTCAGAGCAGTGGAGTTTGTTTTCTAAACTAATATGTCACAAACTGACGTCCAGCAGGAGGTCTTTAAATTATTGGGACACAGCTGTATGGCAAATTGCCTAATGTCCATTCAGTGGGGGCCATCACAGGCACAGACAAACCTTGTCAGCTTAATCATACCTCATGCTGTATAATGTCCTGCAGGATGCTGGTCATCCAGAGACGCATTGTTCACGCTTAATCATGTAAGGTCACTTTGTTGTAAATCTAATGGGGTAGGAAGAGTCGATTCTGGTGATTTATTCCTTACTTATGATGTGATTAACACTGGTTTTGCTCACCCATTTAATATAAAAATAAGTGTTTCATGTTATCTATATTTTACTGTACATGCAGTAAACTACTTTTTTTGCTTGAAAATGGCCATGTAAAATGTTTTGATTATGTTACTTTCTTGTTTGATTTACCTTCAAGTTACATGCTAGATACCAAATACTCTTTTGTACTTTGTACTTTTTTGGATATAAAAGGATTAAATGTAAGTGGAGAAAAAGAATATTTATTTACAAAATGGAGCAGAAAATATATTATCCGAAGTCTTGGCTTTTTCAAGAAGAATATTCGGTGAGGAGTCCAAGCCTCAGTAAAAAACGCCTATAAATCATTACATTCAATCAAATTAAGGAATGATTATCTAGTTAAGATGCCGATATTTAGAGAGCAGGGTGTCCAATGGCCGATACATAATGATATCAAAACAGAGAAAAGTCATGTATAATTCCACTATTCCAGTCCAATCTAACATACATGGTTATCTTAACCAGTAACGTGTTGTTTTAGATGGATTTTTTTATTAAATGAATAGAAAATGCTATGCTGTAGATTTCAAATTGTTTAAGAAAGACAGTGGGATACAGTTTGTCAGAAGCGACGTCCTTCAACTGCATAATTAACTACAGTATAACAATATATATTTAACGCTAGCCAGTAATGGTGTTAGATTAGATCTGCTGTCATTTAGGACGATATATCGGCCACTTGAGTGCATCAGGCCGATGCAGATTATCCACAGTATATTATCTCAAAATACCAGGTATCGGCACGATTAATCGTTTTTTTACAAAATAAAGAAAGAATACCAGTAATTGTATCAACCTTTTGCAACATATATTGTATTTATGTAAGAAGGAGACAGATTTGGATAAATGATCCAGCTGGACACACGCTGGCCGGCCTTTTATACACATTCACACTTATTCTTCCACCTAAACGACACTACTTAGACATACACATAAAGAAAAGGCCACACTCCTTACAAATTATGGAAGAGGTGACTCAGTGAGTACAATGAGTCTATTTAAACAGGACTAAGGCAATGAAAACCGCACACATACGTAAAAGTAAGGATGTCCCGCCGGCTGCCATTTCTGGCTGTCATTCCAGCTGAGCGCTGAGGCAGAAGGACAGCGAGAGAGAGAGAGAGACAGGCGGGTGGAGAAGAAAGGATGGAGAAGGGTGGGGGTGGTGACACAATGAAGGCTCACAGGGAGACAGGAAGCAGATGGTGCAAATGAGGCTTAGGTCTTTAATGAACTACTGCACTTTCAAGGCTGATAGGAGAGAAAAGGAAAGGAAAGGAGGGTCTGTATTACTATACACATGTACTTGTATTGTAGGTACAGACACACACAAAAACCATATAAACCACAGCCATTAAAATACACCTAACAGTGCTTCTGCCAAAAATAAAAAATAAAAACTTTTAACAACAGCAATGTCACATTTTAATGATCCTACCTAACAAGGTAACAATGTCATCATAAAATCAAAACTGTTCTCTAGTCTGGACGATAACACACTGCAGCCAATATATATTCTCTCTCTTGCGCTCACTCTCTATTTCACACACATATTTTCGTGGATATTTGCTTTTGAGCCAGAATACATCTTTCTTAGTGCACAGCTGCTTCCAGTAGCTGAGGATGACAAAAGGAAAGCATAAAAAAACGAAAGAAAGCCAAAGAAACGCAGATGGTAAGGTAGAGATGGAAAGAGTCAGTGACTCTGTAAATACACTCAAACAGACAGAACAGTATTTAGCTCTGGAATTGTTTGTCTGTACAGTGTAAGGTTGCTGTGCGGGATGGTGGTTTTCCACCTCCATGACGGAGCCAGCTTCCTATACATGGGCTGTCTGAAAGACTTTTTACAACTGTCGATCAAAAACTGTGAGCGTTTGTTGGCTTATACCAACAAACGCTCACACATATAGAAAAGTCACAAAGTATACAAGAAACTAGGTCAATTAACTATACTGGGGACATTCACAGCAGGCATTAGGACCCCTTGCTGTTCCTGATGCTACATAGCTATTCTCCGTCATTGCCATCGTCCTTGTTGCCGATGTAATGAGGTTTCACTAATGGCAAGTCAGGGTCAGCCGTGGGTCAGTCAGCAGGGGAGTAAGACCCTCATAGTTAGCAAAAACCGTCACTCCTTGAGGCCAGTCATCTTTCCCTGCCCTCCCAGCATCATCTATCAAGGGATATTTTGGTCAGAACAGGCACATTAGACATTACATTCACACATTTTTAAGAAGTCACACTTTACTTATTTAACAGCAGCACAGACATGTGCCACTCCTACAACGCAGAATAATTACCACCTCCAAAACTGCTGTTGAATACTTGACAACATAAACTCTCTGTGTTTGGGTTCATTGTTATTTGGGATGTTAATGATTAATCTGTGCTCGATTAATCACTGTTAGAAATTTGAGTGATCAAGAATATATGAAATTGTGTAGGCAGGACAACTACACCATGTATACCAGCAGGAGTGATTTGCCTTAAGTTGGAAAGCGATATACCAGTGCTGGAGATGATTGAGGGTAGTGTTTAAATTTGACATGTTACATTAATATTTGCTTTTCACCACATACTGACCAAAGGTTGTTATAGGTGCATTTTAGCTACTATGATGATTTAAATATCCAGGTACAAATGCATCATCACAGTGAAGACATTTTAAGGTAGAAAGTAATGGCAGTTGTTACTGAAAGACCAGCATTTGGACTTTGCAGGGCATTTCAAAAGCAAGCTTTTTTTCAAGCTTTTATGAAGGAAATGTCTGAAGAGGACAGATGATGGAAACAAAGACAGTGGTGAGGAAGGAGGGAAAGAACAGAGAAGAGGAGTGAAGATAAGAATAAACAGAATGAGACAGAAGATAGAGAAAGAAGGAGGGCACAGAAGAGAAGCAACAGCGTGTATGTACATTTATATACAGACATACACAGACTCCACTTTAACATCTATGTTTCTGAGCCTACATCATCCACGGTCCAAAGAAACCAAAGTGAGGCATGAGACCAGATGACTCCAGGGCGATATCATCTGGATAACAACAACCACACTTCTATGGCTAACGTCAAAATACCATCTCTCTTCACTTCCAAAGTTCATGCACTTTCAAAAGCCTTTATTCCACAAACCCTATTAAGGGAAAAGGCAGACCATTTACACATGTGGTATGTGCTGCAAAAATACAGTTAATCATATCAGGTGATATAGGACATTCAGCCAGCACCACATCAAACAGAAGTCCAACATTCTTACGTGTTGTGAAAAGCGTGAATGCCATTAGCTCCAGTAAAAGAATGAACAAGAGAGACATTATATCAAGATGTGAAATTTTACTGGGCTGGATTGCTCTGCTCTAAAGTCTTTTCAAAAGGAAAATAATCAAGTGGACGTTAACTTAATAAAACGCCCAACTTTGAAAGTTTCTCTTCTTGCAAATAGACAGAAAATGGAACTTTAGAGAGAAAATGTGGGCTATGACACCAAAGATATGACCTCTGAAGTGTGCATGAAGAAAACTCTCATATGCAGACATACATACGTTCCCACACAGCCCAGAATCATTCTAGGCTGTGGTCCCAATGCTAACCTCATGTCAACAAACACACATGGAACTCAGCAGAGAGAGAAAGACATGGAGCAAGGAGAGGCCAGTGGTTATTATGCTTGGACCGAGGTTCTGTCCCCTTGTATTCTGAAGTGTGGACTGGGCCTGGTTACAGACACAACGTGGACCACAAAATGTCTCTTTAATTGGCCCGAGTGAAACAAAGTCCAGATGGCTTTAATAGACAATATTCACTTGAGGAACACATCCAATTTGTCTTTCTCTCCATCTGTGACCCCGCTCTCTTGCTCCCACACATTTTTCTCTTCTGTCCTTTACTCTCTCACATTGCTAAACTCCTGTACTGTCTTGCCCTTTTCTCACCACACACTTAATGTTCACCATTTCTATACCGAGACCATGATTTCTTATCCATCATCATTCCTGATTTCATTGACAACCCCATTTATCCCACTCTCTTTTCCATCCTTTCACACCTCTATTGAATATTTACAAGATTTGAAATGTTTGTTTTACTGAAACACACAAAATGTTGAATATTAACTAATGTTACCAATAAATATAAAATTATGCCATGGAATTCAGTCCTCTGGACAGTAGGGTTCACCCATCCATCCACTTTTTATACCCACTTCTTTCTATTCTGTTCTAGCATTCCCAGGATAAAAGACCTTACCAGTAGGACACGTCCAGGGGGTTAAAATAGCGCCTAGAGATGAGGTCAGCAAAGAAGGACTCAGTCTCACGACATGCTGTTCCATTGCCAATGACAACCCTGGTACAGCTAGAATGGACAAGAGGAAGAGGAGAAAGACAATGAGGATTAAGAAAGCAACCATAAGGGTTTAAAAATGAGGTGAGGATCATCATTTTCTTTTCTGTTTATAATATTATGTTCAGTGATCTATCTGACGACAGAGAAGTTGTGTTTTTAGGAACAGGAAAGTTACAGCAATTAAAACATTAATTAACACAACACAGCCATTATCCATTACTGCCACATTTTCTTACATTGTATTTAATTCAGCTGAAAAGTATACTTGAACAGAGACTATTTACACACAAGTTACAGTACCTGTATTTAATCATAAGGTGGCGCAGTTTGTCTGCTTCTTTGTGCTGGCCTGAATTATGCAGGTGCACAACATCAGTATGGAGAATCTGACCTGAGATCAGAGAGATCAAGACAGACAGAAGGACATATAGAGAAAATACAATGTTGCTGGTAAAGTATTATGACAAGAGGATGCTCAACAGACTAAACTATATACTATCAGCTAATGTCTCTCTACTGTATGCTATCTAAGGAGGCAGCAATGCTATAAACACACATATGCATGATATGCACACACATAATCCACCCACCAGGGTCATGCCAACTGGCATCTAGTCTCTGACATGCACATGCACCTTGACGGTAATAACAGGTCCAGTGGTGGCCTGGTTACATGGCATCACAGAATTTGTGACTTCATTACAGCTTAATCACTTAAACTGTGAAACACAATGAAGAGATGTCTGACTCTTCAGTATTTCTGTACTAGGTGGGTTTGACATTAGTAAAAGACTAGATTAGACAAGATTAGCCATGAATTTGCAGTGAAACTTTATTTTGCATAGTGTAAGAAGGTTAGATAACCCTTGAATATGTGACTACAATTACATAAAAATACTGTTGGTTAAATACAATAGTTCTGTTCTTAAAAACGTAAGTAATTACACTTATTCAATATATTAAAATACAACCACCAATTACATGTATGGATAGAAGCAAACACTATTAGAACATCTGTGACAATAGTTCTGATGCATCAGTGAGACCCTGATCTAAGTATGTATGCAAAAGTAAAGCTTTAATTCATGTTAGAGTAACATATCTGAAGCCTATGAGCTGTACTTTATATTACCCCTTTTAAACACAGTGTCAAAGGATAAACCTGTGATTCCTGTCAATCATTCAACTTCAACACTCAGATGCCCTCCCGAGATTGTGTGCACTATGGTGTCAAGAGCTTTCAAAAAGACTGTAATAAAGATGCAACCTAGTAGATAAGTATCATTTTATATATGGAGAATAAAGAATTATAACTCAAACTATATTGGATGCAAAAGTGGGTGTACACCGTGTAGTCCCTTACCAGTGGGAGAGAGAACTGCCAGCTTACAGCCATGTCTAAAGCCAGGGTCCACCCCCATGATGACGCAGCCCCTGACTGGACACAGCAACAGGCGCTGCCGGAGGTTCCGCACAAACATGGCGATTGACTCCTTCTCTGCAGCACTCGTCAGCTTGGTCCTAAACAGAGGGAATGCAAGAGAGAGATGGGGAAAAGATGGGCAGAGGAGTGAGTGAAGATATGAACAAAAAGAGTGGAGACGGCGAGATGTAGGGGTTAGTTGTATGGTCAGGTTAAAAGAAATAAAGAAAAAGAGAAGAAAAAAATAGGTGAGGATGGGGAAAGAAGAAGAGGAAATAGCGACACAGTGTAAATCAAAAGGAGAAAAGTCACACACATTAACAGTCACGCTTAAAATACCTGTAACTCCTGGTGAGGAAAGGCAGAATAAGCCTTTTGAAAGAATCCTCTACTGCATTCCTAATGATTGCATGAAGCTCTTCTCTTGCAAACGTCTTTGGCCTCCACCTGCATTAAAACAGTGGGGGAAAAGCTGATTTTTTTTTTTCTGTGGATCATTTCCATCTATAAAAGAAAATGTGACTTCCCCTAGTTTGCAAACTGATTCCCTCTATCTGAAGTGAAAATATGCCACACATCCCTGACAGATCAAAAAACACCCAATTTGTGCAAGACATTGAATATTCTTGGAGTTTCTGGTGCACTTAATTATTTCTAACAAACCTGGACCAACGAATGGATTGTATAAAAGTGAGGAGCCTTTGTCTTGTTTCAAAAAAATTTAATTTCTACAACAATCAGGTGTCAATTCACTACAACTCTTTAATACTAAATCTCAAATAATTGTGTGTGTGTTTGTGTTATTATTGTATTGCTGACCTGTTGTTGATGCACCACCTAGTGAAGTCATTCTTCACCCTGTCGGGAATGTTCACCTTCACTGTTAAAATCTTCAGACTCTCCCCTCGGTTAATAGCCAGGGTCTGTACACGCGCGCGCGCACACACACACACACACACACACACACACACACACACCATTACAATAAACTATATAAACAGTGCCCATATGTGTACATGCACACTGACAAAACTCACAACCTCTACAGGTCACACTCTGAAAGCAAACATTTTGAAAAACAACAATCCACACGGTAGATTGCTCTGTAGTTGTTGGCACTACTTATTTATTAAGTGATTTCTGTATCATTTATATCTAGGTTTACATGTGTGGTCTAATAAGTTTACTTGGTAAAACTCAAAATATTGAGTTGAATTTAAACAAAAAAGCTCTCGGTTGTTTACAAAACCACAAACATTAAAATCTAAATGTGATGATCTTCATTTTCAGAATGTCTTGCTATTCCCATTTGGCAGCACCTTAGAATTATGGGGGAAAAGGCAAATATATTTAATTAACAACGTAATTTGTATACATAAGGCTTAGTTTGGGTTACTGAATGACATATGTATAAAAACACACACACACACAAACCTCTACACATAAGCACAAGAACCCAATCTTTTAACTCTCCACATGCATGTGTGTGAAAGTGATGAGCCTAGGAGTATATCCTGTGGCCAGGCTTGTTGTGTTGTGTGCTGGTGCCCCCTTAGAGGAACTGTGACATGCTGTTAAGCAAACTGTAGTAAGTGTCTGACCTTTTCAGTGGGGAACCTTTAGCCCGCCACAGAACAGGGCCAAGAAACAGGACGTCAATCTGGAAACCAAGCGGAAGAGGCAAGCTGACAAATGCCACCACTACGCCACCATCAGCACTGAGACCGCAAGGCCTAAACCCCACCCGCACCCACGGTGCCACAACCATTACCATTCAGCAGCACCCTCGGATATGCTGCATCCATGCAACACACACAGACAAAAATAAAAATATAAACACAGCTAAGCAGAGGCAAGAATTAATGCAGCGAGCGTGTTTGAATTATGATTAAAAGTTAGATTTCTCTTTTGTTGGCATGTTTCTGCCCTGGGCTGCCGCACTGATTGTGATGAGATTTCTCAAACAATCTTCATCAAAGCACTGAAGTTTACCATGCTGTCGAAGGAAGGAAGCAAAACACTTCTTTCTGAATTCTCTCAACATCTGGGAAAACCCATGAAATTAAAGTAATAAATACCAAACTGCCCTAGGAAACTGTGATGTCAGGGTTTGACATTCAATCTTTTTAAGATCATTTTGTGAAATGAACTAGCATGTTATGTGCTTGCTGAATCAATTTAAATCATCTTCCTACTTCTTATAAAGTAATTATGCAGGTTTTATGTTTCTTTCATTTGTTACCTGCATGATAAACAATATAGATAAGCACTACTGCAGATCCACTAACCCTAATTTTTGTGAGCATCCTGTATTTCAACTACCAAACTCTAACTGTGGTGAATGCAACTACATCCCCAATTTGGTTGTGCAATTTTTGTCCTTGCTCTGTTTCCCCTCTGTAGCTGGCCACGGTCCTTGCTGATGATAAATAACCTAGTGTTTGTCTCTCAGTTTCTGCCTGGGTTGGGTCACTGGTGGGAGACAGAGGGTGATCTGAAAAGAAGGGTGATGTGAGACAGAGCGCGAAGCGTGTGTTTGTGTGTTAGATGGGCCAGGAGTGACATGTAGCCAAGTACTGGCCAAACTCTGACAAGACCAGACAGAATGTCTTTCCTAGATGCCCCTTCATCCTTCCACCAGCCCCCTAGGGAGGGCAGTCAGCCAACGACCGTCTTCTCTCTAGCTGTCTCCATCTCTCTCTCACCATTTCTTTGGAGGAATACTATCATCAACACATCTATCCACCCAACATATCAAGGATAAACAAACAGATGCGCACATGCCGACACAAACACACAGACAACACACTTATTGACCTAGATGACACAAATAGGACACTGTACTGTCTAAACAATTAAAGGACATGGCAAGCAGATTGCCTTATACTCCTAAAATAAAAGTTTAGGTAAAGCATTTGGCATGTGAGCCACATTTGGTTAATATTATTCTTTAGATAGTTTGATTATAAATAGATATTGATTCTCTAAATGAGGGTCAAATTTCAGAAGGGATCATGGTCCAGCAAGATACACTGATCTTTCACACAATCATACTAGCTGCTCAGGGAGAACTCCTTCTGTCCCTTTTTACTCTCTTATTCTCCCCAAAAACGAAGACAAAACGGCACGCAAGTTGGCTCTGACAGCTGTTAACAGAACTACAAATCAGATCAGAATGAAGTAGGAGCAAAAGCATTTCAACTGGCACTTACTGTACTTTTTTGGCTTCATCAAATGTGTTATTATTTATTTAATTATCTCACTTTTTATTTCAGATTACAAAAAAAGAAGGGAAAAGGGGGCTAAACAGACCAGTAAGCAGATGTGTAAAAATATAACTACTGTACATTGTTGAAAAATGACATTATTGACAAATTAATTATGTTTTATACCAGCAGAAGGAATACACTTATTACATAATTTGGAGGCCCTCAAAAGAATTAAGACCAATACACACACACACAAAAAGTGTTTGTGTTACCAACACTAAAAGTGTTTGTGCAAATAAACTTGTTTTTCTCCACCTGTCCATCAAAAACGAGTGTTTAATTGATGAAACAGTTCTATTTACCCAAGCTCCTCTGCAGGCAAGCCCAAGACTGGAGTGCTAAACTACCATTTGATCACAACGCAAATCATATTAAAAATACCCCACTGCACATTCAACAAATCTGCCCTGGCATACTCAAAAGCGTACCGGCTGCCAATAGCTATAAGGTAAATGCATACCCTTCGAAGAAGGCCCCAAATCAAATCTGACAGAATTAAATCTGAGCAAAGCATCTCACCGAGATATGTCAAACGGCTTATGCTCTAAGACATACTGAACACCAGAGCTTCCTATAAACTAACTTCAGATGAATTTATAAAACTCTTACATAATGCTATAAAGCCATACATCAGGGGACTTATAGTCCATAACAGATCATTAGAATCATTTTAATGATCAGAAAATTTTGATACTCGATCATTCATTTCAGTAATTCCCCCCCCAAAAGAAATCAGGTTGCAGCTTCTAAATTGTGAGAATTTGCATCTTTTGTTTATTTTATGGGTTTGTATAAGTAATTTATCAGGAAAATAATGAGCATATTAACTGAAAAGGAAAACTGACATTAGTAGAAGCCCCATACTTACAGCACATTTTATGGCAGGCAATTAACACTGAATGTTCATGTTTAATCCTTCTTTACATAACTTATTTGTCTCTCTATGCCTTAGTCTAATCAATAAAACTTACCAATACCTCAATTTAAAGTTAATTTCCTATCCTTTTTGTTAACTACAAATACTAAGGATGTCATTTCTTTACTACTTAATTTTGTTTGTCCCTACAGGGTGTTATTTCCCATCTACAGATGAACTTGCTTGCATGTTCACTGATCCAACTCTAACATGTTTCTATCCCCCCCCCCACCCCCCCGTCCTTTTCCTTTAACAAACCAACAGAGCAGGGGCTTAATAAAATGTGCTAAAGCAAACCGGCAAGTGTGTGCTCACACACATGCCTCCTGTCAAAACACATCTCCCACCTGCTACCCCTTCCCGACGACTTGACGGCTAGAAAAGGTTCATTTTAGCCGGAATCTGACAGCAAGCAGGGTCACAGCAGCCTGTGGATTAACGCTCCATGACAAAGGCGAGTCATCGAATTAAAGGTCTCTCATACAGTGGAGAGGAGAGTGGAAAAGGGGAGGTGTGGAGTGGATTGGAGGGCTGAGGTTTAGTCAGAAAAAGAGGGAGGGAGGCATATCAGAGAGGAGCAAGAGAGATTAGTGACGGACGCACCTCAACGTCGCTCATCTGTTCATCCTCTCCCTCCCTTTACCACCCCCACTACCTCTCCCCATTCTTCCCTCCGCCTGTGGGCCCAGCAGCAGTAGCTGTCACTATAGGAGAGCGCCTGTCAATCAAAGCTTCCTAATCCAATGGCATGTCAGCAGGGGACATGTCACATATGTTAAGAGGAGAGAATGAGGGGACTTGCAGGGTGTGCTTGTGTGTTAGCAAGTGTGTGTGCATGCATGTATGTGTACGTGATTGTATGGCTGTAGGGCAGAGCGCGGTTGCCAGAGAGTGTGGTGTGGCAGAGAGGCAGCGGGTGATGGAAGCTGTGGTGACACATGAGGCCCGGGACCAACTCTGAGCAACCCACTAGTCACTAGAGGGATAGAGGGGGAGCAGAGGAGGCAGAGCAGGACACAGGAGGGGTAAATATAGAGGCACAGACAAGGCTAACTGCGACTGACATGGCTAGCATTCAGAGGCGGCACACATGAAGCAGACAGAAATGACACAAACACAAACAGATGGTGTGCATTTGTTGTGTGTGTGTATATGTGTGTGTTTATCAGGCAAGTCAAAACACACAATACAGGTGTAAATGACTTTTAATATGGTCCAGCATACTTAAATAAGTTGTTGTTCTTTCATTTTCTTAAGGCTGTGTTATTATTATAGGAGATTGATCATCATTCCCCAACAGTGATTACAGATTACTTCTGGGAAATACACTAATATGAAGTAATGAGAACTGTCATTGCTTTCTATTCACATCTCTTCCATTTTAAGTTGACTGGTGTGCAAGTACAACGAACCATTTAAAACAAAAAGACAGAAAAGACCAAAAAGAACCCTAAAGCAAATGTGTGGATGTGTATTGTCTTTTTACATCTTCATGCACTGGATGAAATCCCATGGACTTGAATACAATGATGTGTAAAATGTCACTTTTAAATTCCCATGTATTTGCAGATTTGTCTATTTCACTTACAAATTTCACTTCATGGCTTGCGAGTACGCTGAAAATGTAAGATTTAGCTCTCTGTTTAAGCTGCTTGCTCGTACTGTATTTGTTCCAACTTGTGGTAACAGTTGTATTAAATCATCCGTAAACTCTTCATATCAAACATATTACAGTTTCATATAATTAATGTTTTTCTTTTCCCGGTGACTTGGTAATAGCCAAAGGGTTGGGAGACACATCAATGACAACAACCCAGGGGCTAACCTATAGGCTACACACTGAAGTCCTGACTGCTCCAGTGCTCCTACAAAATTGAAGTGGTATCATATAATTACAACATATGAGTAACAAAACTTCTATTCTGCAGGTCACTGCTTAAAATGTTGTTAAATAATTGGAAGGAAGGAAGGAAAGAAGGAAGGCCGGAGGGAGGGATATGCTCCCTTGTTACCTGATGGGGCTGGATGCGCTGGATGTTACAGGTGAAGTCAAAGTAGAGGTGGAACTTGTCGATGTCCTTGTTTTTGTTTTGCGGGGCCCCTGGTTTTTTGTGACCTTGGACAGACTTCTCCTGCTCTCTTTCCTTTAGTGCCGATTTGGACACGGAGGACTGGATGGTCACAAAGCTGTTTTCACACCTGACACAGTAAGAGAGAAACACACATTTTCAATGTATTGAGTAAAAGTTGCTCTTGTTTCAATATCAAGAAAACACAGACCAACGTGGATATTACAATGAACATCTTCTCACAATGTTTTCACGTAGGTGAGTGTCTCAGGGTCTTTGGCTATCATATCAGCCAAGATGTGCTCTACACCTGTTGCCACTTCTTCCACTGATGAGAGACCTGACACACAAAAACACACACGGAGTGAACTCTTTTAAGTCCCTTCTTAAAACATACTTTTATAGGAGAGCCTTTCCCGATCTTATTTCACTTTATTTTATCCCTTTTATTTTATTGTATTTTACTAATTTTATATTTATCTTAAACGTCTTTTGTTTTCATGCTTTTATCTTGTATTGTTTTTGTATTATTGTCTCTTGGGTATTATTGTCTTTACATTTGTTAAAGCACTTTGTAACTTGTTTTTGAAAAGTGCTCTGCAAATAAAGATTATTATTATTATTATTATTAAATACTAAATGTTAAAAGCTCTGGTTGTACAACAGAGAATTTAGAAGATAGATAGATAAGCGCTACAGAATGAGGTGCTCCATTTCTAAAAATAAATAAATAAATAGGCCTCCAATTCAACAACCATATGTTAAAAAGAAACATCTAACGATGTTCATCATAAAACAGTATAGCAATAATAGACTGCAACACAGGGGAACATTTCCATAACAATCACCATCACTTCAACAACATCATCAACATCAGTACTATACATGTTATAACAACCCCATCACTATTTAATTATTAACTCTATCTACTTCTCCGGACTGAGTTTAGAAAAGAGATGGCATTCGGAAAGAATGAGTGCCTGTATCTATCGCTCGTTACTGGGGGTAATCTGAACCGAGAACCAGAAGGCAAGATCTGAAACTCCAAATGATGCAATAACTGACTTGGCCTTCCTAATTACCTGTCTATTATACAGGTCAGTGAGGCTACACTGCTGGACGCCTAAAATTTTACTGTTGACCTTCACTATATTGGAAAGAGCAGTTTTGGCCTTAACAGTGAGATTACCATACCAGCAAATTACAGAGAATGTTAATACAGACTCACTGTATGATTTATAAAAAAGGGTCATGAGGGTTTTATCAACATGAAACTTTGTTTGTTTGTTTTTGTTGGCCTTTTTTGCAGAGCATCTCAGTGTTGGAATTAAAATTCAATTTATTGTCAATCAAACTGCCGAGATACTTGTTTCTACGAATCCCACCATCTGCCTATTGATGGTAGTGTTCTGAGGAGTTGATGACTTACGCCTAAAATCAATCAGCATGTCCTTTGTCTTTTCTACATTTAATTGAAGGAATACCCTATCACACCAGAGCACAAAATCATCAACAACAGGACCATGATCACTTTCCTCAGAAGAGAGGAGACTAACAATAGCAGAATCATCTGCAAATTTTAATATAAAAATTTTAATATAAAAATTTTAATTTTTATACTGATGATTGCCGCTGGCTGCGGCAATCATCAGTATAAAGAATATAAAGGAGTATAAAGAATATAAAGGATATAAACAACAGCATACTGACAACATTTCATGCTATTTATAATTATAATTATCGGCCACTCAGCCATTTTTTTAGTAAGGACTTAACTAACTAAAGAGTTGATCATCTTAATGCTCATCGGAGGCCCATTCAACATAATAGCATCTGGAAATACAGGAAAGTGTCCTTCCCCATACAACTCTTAAACCTCAAGGGAACAAAATCAGTTGTACTCCCTCTTGTGGTATGGTAAGTATGGTATTCCCTAATATTGGGATTTGTGAAGCTCGCTCTTCAACCCGCAGTCATTTAATGCTGATCAAATGAGCGGAAGTTGTGTCGTAGATGGAAGTTTAAGGACCAATCGCACAAATTTATTTTGCGATGTCTGCAGCTTCTTTTTAAGAATCATAAGTGCACTTGTATACCAGGAGAGGCATGCATAATCAAAATGACACCGGATGAAGGACACTGCCAATGTCTCTAGCGCTGTTCTATTCAAACAATTTGAGATTCTAGCCAGAAATATGATTCTTTGGTTAACTTTAGTAAGCACCATCTGAGCCATGCAGTCTCCTAATAAATGATTGTCTAAGACCCAGCCTAAGCAATTGACAGATTCCTTGGCTGTGGCCTCATTGTCGCCCACCACTATCCTAAAATCTGTGGCCTTCTCTAGCTTTAAATTTGATCCAAAGAGTAGGGCCTCTTGTGTATACCTGAATCTGTACATCCTAACAATTTGATTCAAACTGAAAAAAAAATCCTAAAGCGCTCAAAATCAGTGCATAATAAATCATTTGTGATTGTAATTTCTCCAAATCTGATCTTTTAAATGAAAAAAATCTTCTTTTCATGAGATTGCCCAACAGGTCCAGGAGGTTCCTCTCCAAGCATAATGTTAACCTTCAGGTTTACATTTATTTTAATGTCTACAAAACTGTGTCTTACCCTCAGTACCAGGTTTTACCCATGCCCTTAAATCCAGAGTGTGTGGTGAGTTGATCAGTGTAGTGGCTGCCACCTCAAGGCCAAGTGCTTTGGCCCTGCGAGCCTTCGTCAGCTTACTGCCTTTCTTATAGGGGGAATACTAAAGACACAAACAGAAGCATTTGTGATGAATCGTAAGGAGAGTATAAGAGCCACTTTCAGGTGTGGATAAATAATAGTGCAAACACGAATGAGATTTCTGAATCACATTTAAATGATAGATATTACTTTAGAATAAAAATGTGATTCTGACCACATGATCCAGTTCATCAGCTGATCGGCAGCTCCTAAGGTTTTGTTCCAACTCAGTTGTCAAAACCCCATCCTTCTTCAGGGTCTGAATAACAGATTGAGTCTTCTTGGCAAGAGAGCTGAAGAAACACACACACATACACAAATATACAAAAAGAAATGCATTATATATAGTGCACAATTATAGCACGCAGAAGCACACAAGTGATACACAACACTCGTTTCAGGCCTCAAAGTTTGACCAATAGCACCATCTAGTGGCCAATTTCAGAAATGCGGTCTCAAAATTAACCCAATCTTTTTCAGCTCATTTAACAAAACATTTCATGGCTACAGTTGTAAATATATAAAAGTTTGTATCTAATTGTGCCTCTACATGCATTTCATTATTTAATGCTGGCAAAGGTATAAGTGGGTAATAAGGTGTCTTAGTTAGTTTTATTTTTAAATTTTTTTCTCTTAAGATGTTTCATTTGCCTACCATAACTCCTCATATACCAGCTGGACATCTCGGACGGCATCGGCGTCCATGTGGTTAATCATGTCTTTGCGGTAGCGCACCATGAATGGCACCGTGTTTTCCTCACGAAGCAGCGCAATGATATTTACACACACCCATCGCTCCACACATGTCAGGATGGACAGCAGCTAAGGGGAAGGACACACACAGATATTCAAACAGTACATCTATCTAAGCAAGTAGGCAGTAAGACACTGCCCATATGACCACCAATTAACAAGAAAACTGTTTGTCTGTTGTTAATATCTAATATCTTCACGGTTTCTCTTTTGAGTCTCTGGCTTTAGCAATTCAGTGATATAAGTGTGCATGTCATCCCATTCTTTGCATTTTAGTCTACACAGGGGACCCAACTGTCAAAACAAGTTTGTTAAAGAATTTTTTTTTTTAACTTTGTTAAATATAAAATAGGACTTTATTTTTTTCCAAGGGAAATTGTTGTGCAGCAGTTGTAGTACAAAGTAGGAAATATAAAATATCAATACATGTGCAAATTTTAAAATATTAGTAAACACACAGAACACACTTCAAAATCCCAAATATACATATGGCCAGCTGTAGGTTAATAGTAATGTTGCTTCTTGATGTGTTACATATAGATATGTAGGAAAAGAGGCATATAGTTCAAAAATCAAATCTCAAGAACAGGTATGTGTGTACGGTTAAATAAAAATGTTCAGTGATTATGTCCACGATATTGCCCATTATGTCCTATAATGTCCAGTAAATCAGAAGGTTGTAATTGTAATCTGCGGACAGACAGTAATCCAAAGACAATGGATGGAGAAAGAGTAATGCCACCCATCAACAGCTCATTGTCATGTTGGCAACAGTGTCCTAGTGTCCAAAAGTGTTTAACCAAGAAGTGGTGGTGGCAGTTTCATTATTGCCCCATTGGGTCACCTACAAACTGTCCACACATTTTAGCATTGTTTGTCTGCCAGTAATCTGACAAAAGTATAGACAAACACTTTCACACATAAAACACACCACCAAATCCTCCAATACCTCTATCAAGTCCCAGTTCATATTGAGGTCATTCCTCAGAGATTGTGCTTCAGATGATGGTAAAGCAGTTGGTTGGCCCAGGCAGGCACCACTGGTCTTCTGTTTCTTTTGACAGGGCTCATCAAACGTGAAATCCTCCTCCTCTACTTCTTCTTTCTTTGTTCTAAGCCCAGCTAGTGATGATCCCTCTCCTGCCCATGTGTCTGCCTGGTGGGATTCTGACACGATAAATGACACCCTCTACAAGAAAAAAGAAAAACAGCACAAGATAAGACAAAAAATAAAAAAGGACTGAGAACAATCAGAGATTAGTGATGGGATATGTGTTTATGTTAATAAAAAGAGCTTTGCTGTCTTTATAAAGTGTTGAAAATATGACAATTCAGGGAAAGTAACTGGATTTATTCTATTAACTGTTTCACATACAGCAATATCAGTAAGCATAGTTCAGTAATACACATATATTCTTACCATACATTCTAACATTTAAGTCTAGTCATAAACTAGCAGTAAACAGACCTGTGGTTATAATTGTTCCCAGCTCTATTTCATCTTCTTTTGTGTGTATGTGTATGCAGATATACTCTAACTAAAATGGCCATCAGTCTGACCTCCTCCTTCATTCTTATACTTGGCCCACTCTCTTCAGTCCTTTCTCGCTCTGGACAGTCTGTTAGTTTATCTCCTTTGTCTTCTCCAGCCTCATCATTCTTTTTTTCATCAATTTTTTTCCTCTTTGTTCCAGCCAACTCAGGTGCACAAGTACCCTTCAGAACTTTAGCGGCCTGTGTTTTTCGCTCTGCTGCAGGTTTGCGTGGTGCTCTTGGCTTCGGATCTTTAGGCACTTTGGGAACTTTAGGTTGCTTGGGTGCTTTCGGCTCCTTTGGTTTAGCAGTTCTCTTCACAGCTACTTTCTTCTCCTTGGCTGCAGGGGCTTTGGCAGTCTTGCTAGGGACTTTTGGCTTTGACTCTGGTGGCCTCCATTCCTCACTGTCCTCATCGCTACTCATTGTCTGGGAAAAGGACCTGATGGTAGGAACAAAGTGAAAAATCAGCTCTAATACTGTAACTGTGATCTAGCTCTTTCTGTTGAATACTGCATACTTAGTCACCTTCAACACTGTAAACATAGGCTAGTGTTTCTAATGGATTAGAGATTCTTAACTGCACAATCTAACAATGTCAGTATGAGTAACGTTATGTTTGTCTCTTTTTCAGCCCTGAGATGTACTGGTGAGCTGCAAACTGCATCCTTTAAAAAAAAACAGTGAATGAAAAAATTAACTTACAGGTCGGTGTCCATGTCTCCGTCCTGTAACTTCACAGCTTTGGCAGTTGATGCTCGGGGTCTTCGCATCATCTGTCATAAAATGTATTTAGTTAGTTTAGCTAACTGACCAATTAACAGTGTATGTATGTAAAATGTAGTCAGCTCATTAGTGTTGGCGTTAACCAGTGGACATGTAATGGTAAATGTTACTCAGTTAGCTAACATTAACGTGAACTTAAGCTAGCTAACGCTACATGCCAATTAGTTAACTAGTAAACTATCGTTCCGGCTAAACCGAAAGCAAGAACATATTATCTTTGCTAACGGAGATGCAACATGTACTTTAATGAAGTAAACAACGAACGTGCAAACGTTTGCTATCTATCATGCCCAAGTTCAGGTTAGACGTTATTTAAATTTGGCGCTTCACGCTAACGCTAGCAAAGCTAGCCGGCTAAATGGTGCTACAAGCATATTCATGAATGCCACTTTTTCCCGCACGGCAGTAACCCCAACTAACCAACTCTACATTTATACCTTTGAAAATGCTCAAATTATTTGTAGGTACTCCGCTGGAAGCAGGTTGTAAATAGTAGGCTGCTTCCTGCAACAGTATGAGTTCAACCAATGACAACATCCAAAAGTCTTAAAGGGCACAAACATTCACACAACCTTACAGGCAACTTACGCCACTTACTGGACTGGAGTGAAAGTAGCTAGATCGGCAGTAAAATGGGGAGGGAACCAAAAGGTTTTGATAAATTTTGGTTTCACATAAATCAAGAAGTTTTGAGACTATCCCAATAGTGATTTTAAAATCAGCACCAACAGCCCATCCCAGTATGTTCTGTATGTAAATGATCTTCGTCAAGGATATGGGCGGTCACACCAAATATTGATTTGATTTAGATTGTCTTCTGTTCACTCACTTTGTATTTTAATTGATAAATATATATTAACATGTCTATTTTTGTAAACACTCTTACTTTACAGCATTTACACCTAAAACACCTAAAACCTTTCCACAGTGCATTCAAACCTGATCACAAGGAAGTTGTTTTTGACTTAGGCTACTGTAATTGTATCGCCATTTCCCCCATTGCACTCTCACTTCCTTTAATTAGCTGCTGCTTTGCAAACATCAGACTTCCATTGTATCTTCATTTGATGTTACCTTTTTTGTTCCTCAAAAGTCAAATTCAAAACAAATAAAAACCTAGATACTTGTCATGGCTCAATGGTTGCATGATACTTTGTTTTGTTTGTCCATATTGTGAGGAGCAGGGCTGTATTCACCAGATGCTTTAAAGTCTGTCCAGGTAAAAAATTCAAAATATTTAGGAAATGGGAAATGCTATAATTGTGGAAGAGCTACAGCAAAAGAAAATTATTCCGTAGACCTAATGAGTCTGCAAGGCCCAAAATCTACATATTTGTACATTTGCTAGCCTATTTAGATGTACAGAGTGGTAAGAAGACATGATCACAGCAGCTCTCTAAGTAAAACATGTTGAAATTTATTTGAAATGTGTATTAAAATATTAATAAAGTCTACCATTTATTCTGTACTCTCCCTGTGTCACTTACTCCTTGGAAAACACTTGATAACTAAATGCTATGGTCTGCTGGACATTGTTGGACCTAAAAACTGGGTCTTTGGCTGTGTGTCATGGGCAAAAACAAATTCAAGACAGTGATTTAAGGATTTATCAATCCTCAACTGCAGTGATTATGAATTTAATTCTAGAGGAACCCACAGTGCAGAAATTGCACTGCAGGTGCAGAAATAATAGTACTTGAAATACAATAAAAATACTACAAATACCAAAACACTACTATTAATAATAGTAATAGAGTAATTATGTTTTCTATATTAAATCCATAACCCAGGGTACATATATCCAACATGGTCTCAGTTATTTCTTCTAACACATTTAATTTGTTTCCTAATCATTCTTATCATTATCAAGTTATTTATCTGTCAACAAATATTTCATGAATTATAAATTTAAACAATATGAAGATATAAAGTATAAAGGCATAATAAACCTCTCAACCAGCTGTTTGGTGCTTGCTAAATAGCTCTATGCTCTGCCCATAGTAACAGATGATGCGTCAACATGAAGAACCAATCAGAAATTCGGTCTGGAAAAAAAGCCAGAGAATTTGGTTGTTCGGGTTGTGAGTATGGGTTTCCCCGCCTGTTGCTTTCAGTTCCTTGTCTCTCTTCAGCCTTAAAGGTAAAATCTTCACTGAATTCTGTCATTGATATTTGTGAAACAGACTGACCCCTGACCTGAAATAAGGTAGGCCTATTATTTCTTTGTGTAGGATTACTGCAAGTGTATGTGTGTGTGTAAGTGTGTGTGTTTTGTGTCAGTAGCATCATATACTGTGCGTTTAAACATTAATGTGAATATGAATATATGTCCCACAGGTTTGTGTTTGTGTGAAGATGGCGGACCCCGAGACCCAAAACCAGCCTCTCATCAGAGCTGACAGCCAGCAGACAGCTGTCAATATCCCTCCAGGACAAGAGTAAGTGTTGTGTGTGTTCTTGTTATTGCTGTCTTGATGGGATCCCATCACTAGGCCCAAAAAGCTGGTGCCCACAAAGTTAACCATTTACTGTAAATTACTTCTGGAGACTTTCCTGATGTGCATGTTTTAACCCATTAACTACAAACTTTGTATACAGGTATCCATTTTGTAATTCAGATTATTTAAATGTATTTTTTGCTAACCAGTCAGCCACTTATTTCCATTTATCTCCATTCAAATCAGTCAGTACACTCTTGAAACTTTGATTTGACTATGGATTCCATCACAGTGAACAAGTATACGCAGTTTTCTAATCTGTCCACACTTACAAAAACATTACCAAACAACAAACGTTACCAATCTGTATCAAGTTTCATGTGTCTACTTATTGATTTTTCTATTATACAAAACAATGGGAATTAATGGCTGTGTGAAAAGCCAGGAAAATGCAAAAAAAACCCTCTACATAATTAGAAATTGTCAACAGGAATGTAAATTATACGTGGACTTGTAAACTAGGGAATGAAATCCACCAAAACTTGGGTATGGTCCTTTAAATGGTTTGTAAATCTAAATTCTATGACTAAAACTCTATGTATCTCTTTGACTATCTTTGACATTTATTTTGTTTTGTTTTCATAAGTAAATAACACTTCAATTAAAAATATATTTAATAGCACATTTACAAACAAGACTGCATTTAATGATTTTAGCATCAACTCATTACAGAATGGACACATCAGTTAGCTGAGATTTAAAATTAGTTTCAGAGAGGACTAATGGGAATTTCCAAAAAAAGGCCTTGGCGTGAACTAGAAAGGGTAAAAGGCAGATCCAAAAAATTCCTCAACTTTCATTTAAGTGTCTGCTTGGCAACAGCTGATTTTATGAATTGGTGGTGACGTAGTGTCTACAGTACATACCATGGCTCAGGTTCCAGGATAAAAGAATTTCCCTAATTCTCAGGCAAGGATCAGCCTCCACAATGTCCTCTGCTACCTATCTACCTCGTCTTGTCTGTCTCTCTTCATCTCTTTCTCCCATTATTATTTTTATTTAAAACCTTTTTTGAAGTCATACAATTAATCAAGAAAGATTCCAGAAGTACTGATCCTTGCACAGTTAAAGTGGCTGATGATTATGCCCCATTCATATTAAAACATCTCCATGTCTCTTTTCATTTTCCACTGTCTGCCACTCTTTATTTCTCCTTCTGATTTCCATTTCAGTATGTAAATGTCCAACAAGTCTTCCAAATTAAACATGTTTCTCATCTCCTCCTTTCTCATCTTGCTCTCCAGTGGCCGCTCCTCCCGGGCCTATAAAGTGGCAGGTATAACCCTGTTGGCCTGTGTCCTGATTGTGGGCCAGGCGATGATCGCCTACTTCCTCCTCAGCCAGAGGAACGACATCAAGTCTCTGGAGGAGCAGAGCAACAACCTGAAGGCAGAGCTGACGAAGGGAAGATCTGGTGAGGAGGCCAAATTCACTTCAGATTAGGAGAGATATACTGTACCCTGTTGGCATTTAGCAGAATGTATTTTGCTGCAAAAGTAGGATAAAATTAATTTGTCAACAAACTTGTGAGCAACTAGAGAAAGTGTCTGCGGAATCCCCAGCAACCTGTAATATTACTCATTAGATTTATGATAAATAAGTGCTGGGGAAAGGCAAACCAAATCATGTTCTTCCTCTTTTTTCTTAAGCTAAATGCCATTTGAACCATAAGTGGCTCTGACAATGATCTGATGGGAATTTCCAAAAGTTGCATGTGCATCTGGATGGAAGGACAAACATTAAGTCTTATAACAAATTTAAAAAAATGGACAGAATAGCAGGTCAAGCAGTCTCAGGTGAATCTGTGTTGTATTGGTCTTTTTTGGCTTGAAGTTCAGAATAGACTGGATTCAAGTTTCCACGTATCTGTGTTGGGGTCACACTTTCATTTCCTCAAAATATCTCTTTTCTCCTCTACCACTTACACACACTGTTTCTCTTTCTGTCTGTAGTTGCCGTGCCCATGCGGATGCACGTACCCATGAACGCCCTGCCCGAGGTAATGGATGTCTCAGTGGACGAGGTAAAATTAGGCTGAAATTAATAATTGAGTTTCAAAAATCCCATAATTATATATTGGTTGATTTTTTTTTTTTACACAAATCATTTTTGTTTCTCTATTGCAATTTTGTTTTTGTTGCAAATTCGCTGATACTGATAAGCTAAGGTCATCTCACAAAGCATCCAAGACATTTTATCAGTCAGTCTCTAGCCTCTTATGACTGAGGTGCAAGTATATTGTTTGAGTTTAATGCTATGATTAAAAATCCATCTTCATACTGTGACACTAATGTTTTTAACTTGTCCCTCTTGTGGAATGAAGTCATATTGTTTTCCTCAAGTTTTCTGTTTTGTTTCACTGATTGTGTTGCAGGAGGCTTCCACTGGAGTCCCAGAAAACCCTAGTATGTTCTTTATATATTTACTGTATTCATCTATGTACATATATCCAATGTATGAATGAATCATTTGCATTCCTCCAATTTTCTGTAAGAAAAGGGTGATTTAACTCTCCTCTCCTCTCACCAGCCCTTCTGCAGAGCACTGACTGCCAGCTGCAGGCCGCTGGTGTGAAGGCTCTGCCGGTGCCTGGTTTCCGCCCCGCCTGTGACGAGCGCGGCCTCTACCTGGCCCAGCAGTGCTTTATGAAGCAATGCTGGTGTGTGAACCCAGCCAACGGGGACCAGATCCCTGGTTCTCTGCGCAACGGACCGACCCTTTGCCATACTTCTGTCGCCACTGGTGAGACAAGACAATTGGTCACCAAATACGATTAAGAATAGCTTTTGGTGGTCACCGCACCACACACTGAAAAAAACAGGAAACATGTTAACATTATGTGTCAGATTTGATTCTTTTTTATGCTGTAATTTATGTAGTAGTTTAAATAAAAACCTGTACTTCAGTCAAGTTTAATTTTCCTAACAGTAAATCATTATGAGACCTTGATTTCATGGAAAACATGCTCAATGGCACAAAACAGAAAGCTTTTTCACTAGTACCTAACATTTTGTGACAGCTTTCCATACTGCACAGTATGCATCTAATCTTGTTTTTGTGTATTAATGTTACTATCTCCACCTAGAAGATTGATTTTCAGTCCTGCTTGTTTTTTGTAATTAGCAAGATATCTTAAAAAATTAAAAACTCTGATCAGGCAAAGGAACAACAATTTAATTTTGAATTCAACAAGAATATTTGTTAAATACTTTATTTAGTTTTGTTGTCTGTCACTGTTTTTACTTTGATGCAGATTTGGATCCAGATGCACATTTAAAAAAATCTAAAACACTAATTATTCACATATTTTGAAAGCTTGATTTAAGCTACAATGTTGTTGACAGTCAAGTTTCTGTTTTTGTAGGCAGCCTGAGCAAGGTGATGACTATGCCTGATATCGTTGAGTGATACTGTGGTGAGTATGCAAATGGTGTTCCTCTGATTCACTATATAGGTATTCATATAAAAAATATCTGTGAGCAGTACTGTATGTCTCAATGCAGTTTAATTCAGTCCAATTAAAAATGTTGAATATTTAAATACATTTAGAATGTTTTTAAAGGGAAACTTCTTTATATTGCTGCTAAAATGTTGAATTAACTGCTTTTTTTCCCATCATCTGTTTTGTTTCTTGGGTAACTGAAGCTGGTGAAATCTCCTCCAAAGACCAGCAACGGTTCAACTTGAAATCATGACTTTGCTACAACTTTGTCAACTTATAATCACCATCGTATTATATAGTGCTCAAGGCAATCTTACAATATTATAACCATTTATCTGCTTGCTATCAGCTTATTGGAACTCATCTGCAACCAATAAATAGAGAGCTGACTTTTTGTATTGATTATATATCATCTTTCAGTTTTTTTAAATGGCTGGTAAAAGTTAGGGATTTGTTTTACAGACTTAATGTTGTTTTATTCAGTTTTTTCCCCATGTTCGTTTGCTAACAAGAACCAATTTTCTACGATAGGAACTTTGTAAAGAGCAGAAAAAAATAGAATTAACAGCATGGACTAAGGGGAAATATACAATGGAGTGTGGGCAGAATTCTTAATAAATTATTAAACTATTTAATATATTTTTATGAAGAACAAATGTTTGGAAACATGTAAATGAAAACAATCTGTCCACTGCCCCTTTACATTAATTTAAAGAAATTCATTGTGGTCACTTGAATTTTGAATGTTTGGCTAACGTTATGGGGATGAAATAATTTTTTTTTTTTAATAAAACACTGAAACATCACAGGACCAGGAATGTTTTGAGACAATTGTACACTGTATTGTCCCCATTTATTTGAACAACCCAAATAAATTCTTAAAGACAGTTTTGTGGTTTTCTTTTACAACATCACAATGGAATTTCAAACTGTTAAGTTGAATGTTGAATACTTCTGCATTGATGATGACGAGACAGTTAGCCAGTTAATCAAAGCACCATCAATGGACCCGTCATATTCTATATTCCAGAGTAAATTAAGTTTTAAAGAAAGGTATTACTTATAAAACAAGAGAAAACATGCAAAAACATAATAGATAGCAATTGAAGAGCATGCAGTACGAAGACAGCAACACAATGATTGTCAATAGGCACAAGTTGTTCCTGGTTTCCAGTTACCAAACACATAGCACACACTGTTTTATAATACACTTTCTAGTTAAAGTAAAAACTAAAATGAACATGACCTCAATCTGAATTCAAATATGTTTGACCCCCCCCCCCCCCCAAATCATTGATTTCTGTGGAACAAAATAAAGTTGCTTTAAATTCCTACAATTCATACAAGTGCAAAAGATCAACTAGTTTCCAGCATATGAAATAGGCAGTCAAATCCCACCAGGAAAGGCTATTGCACACATGGCATGAGATGATAATAAAGTCCAGACCAGAGTAGGCACTCTAATATATATATTACATAAAATACTTAAACACACACTTCCCTGTTTTGTTAAAACACCCAAGTGCAATTTTTAAAAACATTTAAGCAAAGTTAAAGTTCACTTTGGCATACATTTTCATTTGATAGGCTACCAGCTCTTGCAGACTGGAGTCTGAAATACATTTTCAGCAGTGTGAGGTGGAATATATAGAGAAATATTACATACATTTCCAGGAATACTTTTCCTTATGTTTGAACAGTGTGTAACTTCTGGAGTCATTTTTACTTATTATACGGTTTATAAAATTCTCAAAAGCGTACCTTAAGTTATTATTCATGACTATAAATAGTTATGACTGTAATTTAAAAACAAAAGTGTTTACCAAGTGAAAAATTGACCTATAATCACATTAAGGGGTGTGCTGTGCCTGCAAAGACACATCACACCACACCACATACTTTGCTCTGACACCTGCAAAAAATGTGAAAACTAACAAGACCCATGAAGGGTTTTGATAGGTTTACACCGAAGAGCACCATGAGATGTGAGCTGAGACAGTTTTTACATGCTCTATCATCCCCTGAGCAAACATAGTGCATATTCGTTAAGGCTGCTATAATTGAATTTCTGACCACTAGAGGGCAGAGGACAACAAAGAAGACGACACATTTTGGGATGTTGGCATAGGGTCGAGGTCAGAAAAATTATAGCCGCTATAATGATTCTACTATAGTAACAGTTTCTATGTTAGAATTTGTGACTACTGAAAAGTTTTTAGCTTTTGATATACATATCTGTTCCCGTATGCAGCTGAACTGGCGCCCTCTTCTTGTAGATGTCTCTCTTCCTCCTTTCTTTTCTTTCTCTTATTTGTTACCTCCTCTCAGATTGCGTATGTAGTCTTTGACGGTTTTTTCAATGTCAGGAACAGCATAATTTTGTGCTGCATAGATTCCTGTACAGGTTCCTACAGCAACACCCATCAATGCTGAAGAGCGTAGCCTTGCAACAACGTACCCGGCCAAAAAACCCTTCAGGAAAGGAGAACCCAGCAGACTGCCTCCCTAAGAAGGAAAGGACAGGAGAGATTAGACCTGTTACTGTACATGATTGTCTGACCACTGGTTTTATATCTGCATACAATCAGTTTTCACATGTGTTAGTAAATGCCTGCCCTGTATAAATAATTCAAGGCAGCCTTACTGGAGGAACCCCAGCCTGTATCTCATCCTCCACCCTTTTCTGAATGTCTTCCAGCTGGTCCTTGAGCTCCACCAGGTCCTTGAGTTGGCCCAGAGGACTCTGCACACATGCATGAATACACAAAAAGACAAAACAAACAACAGGTCAGTGTCACTGACCAGGGTTTCCTAACACTGTCACTTGTGTATTATGACAAAAACTAGCAGAACAATGACAGCTCCGAAATAAGTGTATGGTTGTTTCACATTGAAGTCCAAGAACAATTAAGGTCAATGTCAGTTCTTAGTCTTTGCAAATAATATTTTGCTGGGTAACGTTAGCATCGATGGAGAAGTTTGAAACAGACGACTCTACTTTTGTTTGTGATGTGAAGTATCTTGAGGGTATGGACCAAACCTGTCCCCCACTTGACATTAGAAACAAATCTTCCCCAGTAATGGATTATATATAGGATGGTGACAATGTCTTTCTGAAAGAGGGACCTAAGTTAATCCTTCTAGCATCAAGGTAAGCAAACGTTACCGCTGGTCTCATTATCAAAGTTCTTACCAAGTTAGCTAACGTTAGCTAGACAGTAAGTACTCTAATGTAACGTTACATTACCAGTTAACCATCAGTTTAATGTTTGATGCGTTCCTATCACTGTAACGTTAAATCTATTTAAAACGACCCAAACAAATCTAGCTTAATTAAGATAACTACTTAGCTTAACGCTAACTAAGCTAAGCTAACCAACACCAAATTGCTACGTTATGATAGCTTGCGAACTGTATTACTTCATCATCTAACGTTAGCAGCTAACGCTAATTGTTGACTGTTAATGACAATGTAAGTTAGGCGGGCTGTTATAATAATACAGTAACGTGTCTTCAATGTTCAGTTAGCATATTAAGTTGAGAACACCGACCTTGTCATTTGCCATAGTTTCACTTATGTTGTGTTGAAACGTCGCTCTTCTTCTCTTTCATGTGGCTTTGTTGAAAATGGGCCTTACTGCCCTCCACTGGTTACTCACAGACCCGACCTAAGGTTTTACAGTTTTATCGTAATTAATAATAATAAATAATAATAACAATCTTTATTTATACATAATTTTTAAAACCAACTTTACAAAGTGCTTTACAAGAATCAAATACAAACTAACTATCGCTTAGTTACTTTCATTAAGGCAGAATAAAGATGAAGAAACTTTCAAAAGAATGTATACTTATAATAATAATAATCATAATAATAAACTTTATTTATACAGCACTTATCAAATGCTACGTGGTTGAACACAAATTATAAACATTTTAAAACAGAGGCAAATTATATCAAGCTATTTAAAATATAAAGTAAAGTATGTCTGGAGAAGTGATGTCACCAATCCTGCAAGCCTCAGGTTCCCAGGCAGGGCGTTCCAGAGCTGAGGGGCTCTGACTTCGACTACTTACTATCTTGCCCATAGCACAAAATAATATATTGTATGTGTGGATGTACCAGGGTTATGATAATTAGATGAGACTTCAAAGCCTTCATTTCCCAAAACCAGCAGAAAGCTCACACTACCCACAATGACCTCATTAGTTTCTTATCGTTACATCTCCTCTCATGTTGAAGAACCCTTCCAATTTAGTAATATAGGCATAGTGGTCGCAAACATGTACAAGCACATGAGTGACATTAAATATGCATTTCCACGCGCTCCCACATGTTTAGAAACTGTCAGTATTCCCACCATATTGCAAAATGTCTCAGAGCACTTTATCCTGCTGTTGTTGAAGAGCCCATAAGCTGCATCAAAATATTAATGTATACCTCAGAAGCATTTATTTTCAAACATTAAATCTACAGTGGGGTTTATGCAAACCTCCTGGGCGATTGAGAGGAATCAATCCAATTAATTTCTTCCGTACAGACTGTGTAGTCTGAGCTTTTCTCTTGCATGGTGCTAGAGTCTGCATGAGAGCGCACATCTGATGAGACACTGAGAGGGGAAAAAGAAGAGTGAGAAAGAAGTGGAGGGAATAATTAGAGAGACAGAAGGATGGAGAGTCATGGAAGCAATTAGATCCTCGTTAATCAGAGCTGATACATTTGCACTGTTTTGTAACCATCACTGCAACAACTCGCAGCCTGAAGAGAAAAGAACAATAAATTAGAACAGTAGTAACACAAGAGTTTCCCCCACAAGAAATACCATAAGACAATTTTAATGAATATTTGGACTGAGTTGCATTTAAAACATTTTCGAGTTAAAATGAATGGGTCACTTTGTCCCAGCAAGTAGGAGCCTGGATGACAAAGTGGGATTCGGTTTGTGAGAGACTGTGAAAGTGAGAGTGAATGGCAGAGCCTGGAGTCACATGAGGCAAGAAAGAGATTGAAAAAGATAGAGGGAGGTGGTATTAGAGACTTAACAGAGAACAGGAGAGTGATTGCCATCTGATTGAGGGATAGGAAGAGACAGATAGATAGAAACTGCAAGAGAAAACATTCAGACATATAAAACATGTAAAGGTCTCTATACGTGTGGTAAGATTAATCATTTGAAATTAGTCTGAACATAAATGAATCGTTCTAAGATGTAGTTCTAATAGTTCTTGGTGGTTTCTTCCACAACCTGAAAGTATTTAATCCGCACACTCGGCGGGACAGATAGTCCATTAACCTTTCCTTAGTCAGGCTTATCACAGGACCGAAGTATTTAATATTCTGTTCAAGCTGGTATGAAACAGTCTTTTGCATTTACTTTTGCATGAGATAAAACACCACTCACACACTCCCCAGGACAGCAGGCGTTTAAGAGCTGGGTGGAGCGATGGAGGTAAGGTGTCTCTGATCTTTAAAGCTGTTGATGGTTAAGGGGGGGGGTTATTGATTTTGGCTGAGGCGTATTTGGCTGGCTAATCTTTGGATGGCACTGTAAAGGAAAGGTCATTGAAGCTTGTGGTGCATTCATCACAGTGATGTGAAATATACCCTATACCCGTATACATATACCCTAAACATTAGGGGCAAACAAACGAATTTATGTTAGGACTGTCCTGACTGTTGAGAGGAAGGATGATAATTTGTCATAATGTCATAATGAAACAACATGCTCGATATAAGCAGTGAAATAACTACTGTAAGCTGTTATACTTGTCAATTTTGGACAGAATAGGCAGTGAACTTAAAGCTCACTTGTTTCTTAGAGGAAAGGGAGCACACAGTAAAAAGCAACATATTTCCCTGGTAGAGAAATATTACTGCATGTTTTATTGAGTCTGTAAACAAATTGCCTCCTGCTGCCCCTTGTGTCATAAGCACTGAATTATAGTTTAATAACACGTACCCTCAGGAGTGTTGCATCTTCAGCAGTGTACTGGAGGCTCTGTACTGTGCTGAGTTTGGTTGCACTGCATTGTGTTGGTTGTTGTGTTGTTAAAGATGTCTGTGTATAAAGTATGTTGCTTTGTTCTCCGCTGAAAGTATTGCTTTTTTGTAGTGCATTTTCATGCTGTATTGCCCTTTTGCTGGTTGAACCTGTTAAGTTGTGGTAAGATTTATTTGAGAGATCACTCTGATTCCATATAATGTATTGAAAGCTGTTCATCAATTGGACAAGTTTGAAGTCTGCCAGAAAATGTGATGTACCTGTCCGTAGCTTAAAGCCTGAAAGCCTTTTAGCGTGGCTCAATGCATTTGTGGGTTGAGTTGGCCCGCGTTCAGTTAAGTTCCCTCATTAACCTCAGCGTTCAGTATTCAGCTAGCATTTCCACTGATGGCTACTGATACAGTACACTCCGCTGGAAGGGAGAAATGTGACTGGCATACAACAGGACTGAATAAGATGGAATGGGACTTTGTAGAAGGACCAAGATTGTTTGAGATATGAGCTTCCTCACAAATGTGCATGACTCAGCATTCAGACGGGATACGGTGCCACCAAAAAACTTGTAGCCACTTGAAAAAATGAGTAAGAGTAAAACATTAATATGGAAATATGGATTATTTGTCTCATTGAACAGATAAATTAGTATTATTTAAATAGTATATATATCATTTCCATCCCACATATGGTAAGAGAGACTTTCGAGCAGCTTCATTAAAATAGAAGAGAGGGTCACAATTTATTGACTTTGGGTAAATTGATCCAATATGCACCTTTTCTTTAGACTGCATGTAAACTGCCTATAGATCATTTGTATGGGCAGTGTCTGCTGTAGCATCCTCTAAGATGAGTTACACTATGATCCTTTGTATCCCAATAATTTTACTGTAGAATGATAACCTGAAATGACTTATATTTAGTAAATTTAGTAAACAGCCAACAAACAAGAACAAAATGTGCTACAAGCACCTATTCAATTTTAGTATTCAGATAGTTTGTCAGATAAGTTGACTGCTAATCCTTTTCATAGAATCTTTCTTGGTAATTACACTGATGATCAAAGTCAAATGCAAGCTGAACTCCATTCAGTGCAATACAGATGCCACTTTTCTTCTGACAGCACCCTGAAAACTAATTTCCAACATGGCATTATATTTTGCTCTTGCGTATCGGTTGCGCTGGTTATATTGCTGACTGAAAGCATCTCAACAGCAGAGTCAAGGCATGCAATTAAAATGGATTGTTTCCATTTCAAAGAGTTAAAGTGCACTGGCTGTTTGCCACTAATAATTTCAACATTTAGATGATGCATGTGTATGTGTGTGTGCGTGCGTGGGTGCGTGTGTGTGCGTGCGTGTGTGTGTGCGTGTATGTGTGTGTATGTGTGTGCATGTATACAGCATGTATTGGTTTGCCCAGATGCCATTTAAGAGCCAATTAAAGTTTTTAAGCTCTGTTGCTTCTCTGGCAAGCCAAGGTAAGGGAAGAGAGGTACTGCAGCCTCACTGCACCAATCTGCTGTGATGTGCCAAGGTGTTTCTGTGTGTATGTGTGTGTGTTTCATGTTTCATGTTTTTATATCCTAATGGGGACTTTAACTTGTATGCACACTAACCGATGGGGACTGCTTTCAGAGAGTTAAGAAGACTTTGTTTTAGGGTTCAGGTTACAATTAGCTTAAGGTTAGGGTAAGGATTATTATTAGCCATGTAATTGTGATGGTTAAGGTTAGGGTAAGGGGCTAGGGAATGCATTATGTCAATGAGATATTCCCACAGGGATAGAGGAACAAGGTGTGTGTGTGTGTGTGTGTGTGTGTGTGTGTAATCACAGTAACACTGCTGATAAAGAAAAAACATTTCTGTTGGGAAGAAATAGAAAAAAGAGAGAACATGATTGTACATGTAGACAGAGAAAGGCTGTGAGAGAGGGAGAGAGTTGGCAGCATATATAGGGTGGAAAAGTGAGAGGGAAGGATGCCCAAAAAGAAGTGAATGTATCTGAAAGAAAGAAGATTTGAGGGGCTTAAGAGGAATGAAATGAGAAAAGAAGCATTTGGGAGAGATACAGGTATAGGTGTGTCCATTTACTCAGCTGGTTTTATACAGGGGTATTTCCTTCCTCTATGACACTGCATCAGCATCACCACAACTCCTCCCGTCCCCTCTCTCTTTCTACCTCTTTCTCTGTGTTTCTCTACCCCTCCCTTCTCCTCTCTCCTGCTCTTCCTCACACATATGCTCCCACACTGTGGATGCCTGAATCGTTGGAAGTCCTGATCAGAGTCGTGCGAGACCGTGATCTGCTGAGAGCCGAGCCTAACAGGTCTGTGCTTAGCTAAACCCAGTCCAGTCTTAATCAGCAAATACTAAATATCTCATCATGAGAAGGTGATGCTTTCTGGAGGCACATTGGAAGAGGAATTCCTGCAGCCTGTGGACATTTGCCAATAATGGTGAAGACTGGGATGCTCCTATATTATGAACATAGAGGTATGATCACAATCAAAGCTAACTGCAGAAGATAAAGCTTCCAAGACAGACCTTGTGTGTTTAACTTAATGTTTGGTAAAAGGAAGTGAGGACAAGGCTAATACTGAAAGCTTTTTGATATTTTTTCCATATTCTCGATGTCCTGTCAGAAGACAACCCACTGGAGCAGAAGGCTTGTAGCAAATTGCCTTGGATGAAAAATATAATTTTTTCACCATGTACAAAGGAAGTAGAAGGTGCAGTCAGAATAAATATACACAATGCATGCCCAAAAGCAAGAGTATTCTTCAGCTATTAACAGGAGATCAACAAGTTTATTGACTCTTTTACCAAGACTGAGGGACCGTCGCACCATCCACCCAACCATCCAGCCATATGGAGCTACGGGGGAACCGAGGGTCAGTGGGTGTGTTAGGGTTCAGCGTCTCTGGCACCGGGACGCCAGTCAATTCCATAATAACGGCAGTGCGACAGCAGGACTACTCAGCCAGCGTCTGGCTTCGTAGGAGGGAAAAACTGGAACATGTAAGTTTTGAACATTGGAGCTAGGATCTGAGAAAGTGATGGAAGGAGGCTGAGACAAAAAGCAGGAAGATAAGATGTTGGGGCCTGAGTCATTTGGTTAAAATGTATTCAAGAACACTTAAACCATACACTTACACATTTGTATCCACTGAGGCATGTTCTTCCACACTGATCACTGGTTTATTGAGGGATTCAAAATAGGGATCTTTAAATGCTTGGAGGAAACAGAAGAGAAGATGGTTATGTTGTAAAAATGTTTGGCTTTGTGTTCAACAATAACATCTGAGAAGAAATTGGTTCTGGTGACTGCAACGTTTGAATATTTGAAGCTATTAAGGCTGGATTTATATTAGAAGAAGAAGTAGGAGTAGTCATCAATGTGCATGTGCTGGCTATCAGAGCTTGGTTTGGAGGAACTATTGGACAAATGTTGGCGCTGTTGACTATTGGGGCTATTCGGAAATAATATCCAGAATTGTTTGAAGATCTGAAATACTTAGCAGATTCACTGATAAATTGACTGACAGAAATTTAATTTAATTTAATTCATTTTCAAGTTGAAAATGTAAAATATTTGCTGGTTCCAGCGACTCCAGTATCAGCTGCTTTTCTTGTTTGATATCATTGTAAATTGAGCATTTGGTTGACCCAAACAAGACATTTATCGCCTTGAGCTCTGGAAAATTATGATTGAAAATCTTTGTTCTAGATAAAGCTGATTTAATTGAGAAAATAATCCAATTAATTGATAATGAGTGAATGTGAATGAATTAGTAGCAGATGTTATTGTGTGCTTATAAGAAAGTTGGCATGAAGTATATTTGTTATGTGCCATTCAAACCGTGTTAACAGATAAGTCAAATACACATTAAATAAAAATAGAAAAATAAGAATAAGAGATATGAGTACACTGTACATACCTTTTATATACAGATGTGATTTATATGGAACATTGTTGAGGTCGCAGTAGAAAAAAACATAACTGCACAGGAAAAAAGGTAATAATAAAGTGTGAAGAGTCTGACAGCTGGTAGAATGAAGGACCTACTGTCCTTCTTGCACTGTGGTTGCAGCAGTCTGCTCGGGGACCGCACAGTCTCATGCGGGGGGTAAACTGTGCCTATCTTTTGCGTCTTTGTGATATTCAACAGTGACTTTTGTTTTCTGTTACAAAGGAGTTGTAAGGTCCTTAGAAGACTCGCTGCTTGCAGGTAAACTGTATCAGCATTCCATAATGAGCTTCTAGGTGTAGAGATTTAGCGTCGAGGGGAGGAATGAAAAAGGTGTGTGTTGAATATTTGATGTTGGAGGGGAACAGCGCCATGTCCAGAGAGCTGCTTTCTAAGCCTGTCTGCATAACCAACTAGGATGATGAATCAGCCTGTCCCCTTCCTGCAGACCTACACACATACACGCATACAATGCACACAGTCACTGAAACGCGCACATGTACTGTAAGTGTGTTTTTGCAGACATCAGACCACACACACAGACACACTATCTTTCAGGCAAGCCTGCAGCAGTTACTTAACAGACAAGGAAATTTTGCAGTTTAAAACCGCCCCCCCAGACACACACACACACACACACACACACACACACACACACAGAGTCTATGCAACATTTAGCATAAATTATTAAGGACAAATGCAATCCCCAAGGCCTCTCTGCAATTAGGTAACAACATTAAAATCATTTGCAGAAATGTTGCCATTAAGCCTGTGTCATGGTTCTTCCCAGGATGTTACTTTGTAGACATGAACAAACTCTTTTTTACATAATGTAATTTTCTTTCAACAGATTCAGTTCAGACATTCATTTAACAAAAGGGCAAGAGTTACCCTGCTGACACTGATGATAAATGGTAGTAGGAGGAGAATGAGATAAGAAGTTGGAAACAGAGTGCTTCAGGCACATTCAGTACTGCTGTCAGTGACAGTGTGATTCAAGTAACAAGTTCAGCATCAACTTGTCAAACTGAGTCAGTCATGAGTCTCAGAAAACCTGAACTAAAGTGCTACATAACAGACGAGCACTTCTAACCTGATTTCATGTTTTAATCCTTTCAGTCTAAACTAATTGCTTCTTAAAGCCTCATTATTGCATAAAATATAGATGCGCTGCGCATCACATCGTTGACATCAAAGCTAGTGAATACCACAGGTGAAAATGTTTATACTGAAAGAGATCATATTATGCTTTTTGTTTTTTTCCCCTACCGTTATTGTGCTATATGTTTATTTTGTTAATGTAATAGGTTTGCAAAGTGAAAAGCCCAAAGTCCACCCCGAAGAGTTACCTCTCTCACAGAAAACACTGCTCCTGAACTGCCTGAAAACAGCTTGACTAGAGTCTTGCTTCAGTCTAGGGTGCGAAGCTGGCTAGGGAACACATTATAGACTGTATAAAAGAAGTAGACATACAGTAGTCATTGTGACATCTCCCGTTGGTTTGTGGACTGCCGTTTTGAAGCCCAGAGTTTGGCAGTTAGTCCGCCGCCATGTTGTTTCTTTGCAACCAGTGGGTTAAATTTACACAGTGGCGATGGTACAAGTCACTCTAGCCTGCTCGACAGGTCGCCATGGTAGTGACTTTTCAATCACTGGGTAGTCACGCCCTAAAGCATACACTGCTTTATCGTCTATTTTCCAGGTTCCCGCTTGGAACCTTTTTATAAACAGTCTATGCTTGGAACACACACAGCTGAACCAAAGCAGTGGTTACCAGCTTGTCAGGACCCGCCCTACTCTGCTTCTGATTGGCTGTACTGCACATGCACAACTCCAAACAAAGATCAAATTGATATGAGATGCTTCACTCGATAGCTAAAACGGAGTGGTCAACACACAGGGTGAAAAGAAGTACTGCAGCAATGTGCAGAATGACAAAAATATGGTGTTTTTAAAAATGAAACCATGTTAAACGTGTTCTGGTGCAACCCCTAAATAAAATTATGAATATGAGCATAATATGACCAATTTAAACAACAAACCACTACTAAAATTAACTTTCATTTCCAACTAGCCTCTCTGACTTATAGGTCATTATTGGATTATTATGACTTATTTACACATCAATAAATAAAACATATTGTGCACATGTTGCTTGGATCACCAAAGAACAATGCAAGTAGAGGTAACAACACCTGTTTCTTTTTCTATCGTGGAGCTACCAGGCTGTCATTTTTAGACTCACCTTACACAGTGTGACAGATTTTACAAGGTCACAGTGTGAACTTGTCTATAGTTTTGTAAACACTCTGTAGAGCACCAGCACTCTGGTGGAACATGCTGATAGAGATATTTGCAAGTAGCTACGGTGTGTATTTTCTTCACTCACCTCTCTTTTCCTGTTACATGAACCTATGCTGACTGATTCATTTCAGCTCATGTGCAGTGTGGTTATTAAGGTGTAAGTGCATCTTAGTGGATTTAATACCATTAGGAGTCTGTGGTTAATGGTTGGATTCTCCATTATTTTATGTTAAGTCACTAATGATTGTTTACATTTCACATGCATTGCACTGAGTAAATTACAATTTCAAGTTTTTATTGATTGATTGAAGTGTGTAAACTATATAGTTTTAAGATGGACTTAAAGTAGAAGCTTACAGCCAGGTGGGGAGGCTCCAGGTCAAAGACGGTGAAGTGTACCAGATGAAATTTAAGGGTTGGCAGCTCAGAGTAGAGCTGGCTCCCCATGCTGATTAAATTTTCAATTTCATGGCGACTGTGCTGATGTTCAAATCAAGTCTGTGGTTATTGGTCGAACTATATAGGGCCCTGAGGTTTTCTCTCCTGGATACAAATAGTTATGGTTATTTATTTAATTCATCTCATGCTGTTGGAGACAGGATCATGGCGATGAAAGAAGAGAGTTAAGGGAACTCAGCTCGAGCTGAAACAAAATAAAGTGTTTTCTTGCTGCAGATTAGCTATTGTATGAATTATTAGTATTGATTATTTGCTGTGAAAAGTTCTACACATACCCTTTTGATGAGATTTATCCTCTGGAAGTGGTTGGAGAGCGAGGGAAGTTTTACAGTGTATGATGATGTTTACAAAAAACTTGTTTTCTTACCCTTAGTGGTATATCCATGCAGATAGTTTTGGTTTTACCTGTTCAGGTTTTGAGATAACCATCTTTTAGATTACTGTGGGCATCCACATACAATGGAGGTTAGACTGAGAAGTGGGCGATACGGATAAAATCCTCTATCACGGTATAAGTAATTTTATATTATAATATTAACATGCTGTATATCACGATATAACATTTTCTGGAAAATTAATTGAGAAACTGTTTATGGATCAAATAACCACACATGGATATCTCTTTTTGTCTAAACCAGCAAATGAAATACCTAACTAATCAAGGTACTTCCTTTCACCGGTGAAAAAATGTATTAAAATAAATTATTGTTTATTATCAAATATAATTCAGACCCATTGATTTACCCTACAATACTAGAGTAGTAATAGTAGTAGTAGTAGTAGATAGTAGAGATACTACAGGATATAAATCAGTGGTAATACATGTAATACTCATTGATCAAAATCGATCAAATCTAAATTCACTGTCAGCGTCGCAGGAGAGTTTAACATTTGCACAACAAAAACATGCATGAAAATAAACTCACAGTTCATGTTTTTGATAATGTGATTTCAATAAAATGACCCTCGACTCCTTTTGTTACTAATTCCCAAGGTATCAATATTTGTTGATTAAAAATATATCAAGTGTTGTGAAGGGGAAGGCGCCCACATTTTTCTCAGCTTCCATAGGGGGCCTTGACAGAAACAGTGGTATAAACAGTATGGCAAAATCTCCAATGGTTGACAAATTTGAATCTCTCATGGTATATACTGTACTGGCATATCGAAAAAGCCTTATGAAGGTAAATGGGATTTCATTTGTAATGCTCACAGCATTTAAATCTTACATTTAAAAAAAACACAGCAACATCTCTTATTAGAAACCGTGTCCCAGTAGATCTGGAGGATCTGGAGGATCTACAGAACACAGTGTCAACAGTTTATATAGTAACTCCTTTGGAGTGAAGAAATAGACCTTTAAAACCAAAGACTCCCTATAAGTAATGATGAAGTTAAACTCAGTTACACTGTTCCCAATCATCACATTTAATCCTTACCAATCCCTTTGATAATGTGTGGTTACTACTGTCTGACAGTTATCCAGCATGAGGAAATACTCACCTTGAGCTTTATGCTGTAGGCTAACTGTGTCTCAGGATTTCAGCTCGGGCAGCAGCTTCCCCATAATGCTGTTAGATTGCTTTGATCTTTCAACAAGACGCTCCAGTTTCATCTTTTATTCTTAGACATTAAGGAAAAACTGTTTCATTTTCATGTTATCTGTTACTGTGAAAATGTAACAGATAACAGTGCGATTGGTTAATTAAGGGTGTTTTCTCATAGCAGGATACTTTCTCTGTGTGGCAAATGGAAGACAGCTAGTGAAGAGAAGCCAGTAAAATTAAAGAGCAACAACGTTCTGTGCCTCTGCACGGGCTAATTAAAGTTAGCTGAGCTTTCACATATTAGGATTTTATTCCTACCGAAATTTACAAAGGTCCTTTTGCAGAAAGTGAGACAAGGGGAGAGAGATGTCTTTATTTCAGTGAGAGAAATATTGTGGTCAGATTTAATAGCCAGAAAAGAATCTAGATAAATGTACATAGGTGCCTTTGACCAGAAGCTTACTATCATCAATCTAACAACCAATTAAATTAATGCTTGGGGTGTTTGGCTCCCTCTTTGATTGTTCAGCTTCACTTCACTTTTTATTAATTTATTTATTAAAGTTTTCCTCCCTCCTGTCTGTTTGCTGCTAAAAATGTGTAATGCTGCACGTGTTGCAGACACATCACGTTGATAATTCTCAGTCAACACGGTCATACAACCATTCATACAGCTTTTCAGTCATCTTGCGGTTATCTAATTGCCACCCACTACTGCTAGTAAGACATACTCATGTATGAATCACTGGGTTTTGATCTCTCTTGCTGTAATCAACTTCGTCAGAAATCCATCTGCATTGAAGAAGTGGTTGTGCATAGTCATTTGTTTAGAGAATATTACACATTGACACACAGTTCTCAAATCTTTTACAAAATTTAAACAACACCATGATGAAAAAAGGACAACTCCTGTTTGCAAAATGTTGTGAATTTTGTAAATGAAAGTTTTAGTATTTATTCATAGTGTAGTGATTGAGGTTGTACTACTTAGATCAAGAACAGTAGAGGGAGCTATTGCCTAATAAAAGGAGGACTTTTATTTTAAAAGATTGTTACCGCATTTTGTGCGTGTGCATGCTTTTGCGTGTCTCTGTGCACACATCCGACTGCATGCAGGTGTGTGTTGTACATTCATAGCCATTATGATGAACAGTTTCAGCACTAACTAATCGAATGTCTCTCCACGAGCTACTGGTTTGAAGTATGCCTGCTGTCAGTTCCCCCATATGGGAGCTTTTAAATCTCCCTCGTCTCATTTAATTTAATTGGCTGTTTTGTTCTTCCTTTATTTAATGTGTGGCATTTCAGACTCCAAACATATTACCTCTCTCTCTTTACACACAACCGCATGCCGAGACAGATTAATGGTAACAAAATCACTGGAAGCCATACCCATGCCTTTTTATGAGGTGAACTAATTAGTCAATTAGCTGAAACCTATAAAAGTCAGTCTCTGACGTTGGGAAAAACAAGTTATTTTTGTTGAAAAAGTGTTACATGAGTGAGCTGGTAGGGTGCTTACTAATTTGTGAAAACCATATGTCATCAAAATGTCAGAGTGATTTAAACCAGGCATATATATCGGTGTGGTAATCTCTAGAAGCTCTCTGGTTTTAATAGTCCCTTCAGTCCTCTATAGTATCTTGATTTGTAGAAATATTTGGAAATTATAGAAATATTTCAGAAATAGTTGGATTTTACAAGCTCAGTACACTCACTGTTCAGAATTGTTTAATAAAACGGATGAAGCAGAGCTACAGGGTGCACTATTTAAGTGCAGTATCTTTATATGTGCTGCTGACTGTTTGATGTATCATGAAAAAAGACTCATCGGTCAGGTCAGGAAGTCCTTCTGATGTATGATTTTTTTCCTGTCCACAGAGAGTCTAATTTAATTCAGAGCAAACTGTAATAAATATACAGGTAGGAACAGTGATGCTTTTATTGCTCTGTAAACTACTCTTCTGAGTCTCTCATTTTCTTGCTGAGAGTTGCTGTCTCACGTCATTGAGCAAGACACTGAACCCTAAATTGCCCCCAGTATGTCCAAGGCAGGAGCCTTGCATGGCATGTGTGAGTGTGTTGGTGAATGCCAGGCAAGTGCTGTATAAATGCAGTCTCTTACCATTTTATTTTATTTAGAGGATGAACTTACTGACGATATTTGTTCCAACTTCCTCAGGTCATTTCAATTAAATTCAATTCACTTTTATTTATATAGCGCCAAATCACACCAAAAAAGTTATCTCAGAGCGCTTTTCATAAAAGAGCAGGTCTAGACCGTACTCTGTGATGATATTTACAGAAACCCAACAGTTCCCACTGAGAGCAAGCACTAGGCGACAGAGGCAAGGAAAAACTTCCTTTTAAGAGGCAGAAACCTCGAGCAGAACCATGGCTCAGGGTGGGCGGCCATCTGCCTCGACCAGTTGGGGGTGAGAGAGAGAGAGAGAGAGAGAGAGAGAGAGAGGGATGGAAAGAGAGAGGGGAGGGAGGCAGCCTACACAATATACACACAGAGGTACAGACAGTAAAGGTAATGTTGCTATAGACTGAATGAAAAATGGTACAGATATTTATAGTAGCGTTAATGATACTAATCGTAATGTTAATGATTATAATAACAATAATAACAATAGGACTAGTAACAATAATTGTAGCAGAGGGTGTCCAGCAGGAACACGGGGGCAGCAGGTGACTGGCAACCACAGTCCAGACTCCTCAGCTCCAGAACCAGAAACACTTGCAGAAAGTGATAGAAGGAAAGAGGAGAGGGATGAAAAAGCACAAGACTTGGGGAAAGGGAAGGTCATGTGCCTCCATTGGATAACACCAATCCATGAGCAGCTGAGGATTCTTTAAATCTTGATATGTTTCATGTACAAATACAGTATGTATGTAAGTAAGTAAGTAAGTGAGAAAGTGTCACAAATTAAACTTTTTACTTGTGCATCTGCGCCAATACTCCAATTAGAGTCTGTATCTTGTCTTCACACCCCTGAGATCCTGCAATAAAATGATTTTAAAGCCCCTGGTGTATTTCCTGTAACAAATCACCATATGGTGCAGATAGATACAGATGATGGGAAATCAAATCAAGCAGCTGAAGTTGTTTGTTGGTGCAACTCCTTTCCAGGCTGTCACTTTCTGACAGTAAATCCCACACAAACAGTGTAACTGCCACACACACACACACCTACACGCACACACATGAACGTGCACGCACACACACTGATTTGTTCATGTCCACATCCACTGATAAAATGAGACTGATGTAAACCTAACGATGTGAATACTAAAATTTCTCCCTCTGTCATGGTTTTTTGTACTTCACTTCCTGTTTTTGTGTGTTTGCCTGTCTGTTTGATTGTGTGTCCTGTCTCAATGAGTTTCACCTGTGTGTTGTTATCCGCCTGTCTTTTGTGTATATATAGTCTGTGTGCTTCCCTTTTCTTTTGTAATTTTGTCTTTTGTCAAGCATTCTCACATTTTCTCCACTGTTTTCCTGTGCTTTTCACGTTCTGCTTGATTTTTAGATCATTGTGGATTTTGCTTTTGCCTACTCCCTTCTGGATTCGTTGGCCTTGGTTTTGGACTGCTTGCCTGTTTTAACCCTTGCCTGCTTCACCTCACCTTAACCCTGTATGCCTTTTGGTTAAAACCTTCAAACCGAACCTGTCTCAGTGTTTTTTCTGCCTCTTTGTTGTTCCTCTTTTGTTGTTTCAGCCCCAAAGTGCTATGTACATAACCTGTACAATAATATTGTAACCCTGTGAGCTAACATCAGGCTCAAGATAGAGACTACTCAAACAACTGGCATACAAAAACAGCAATACCTCAAAATACAGTCTAGCTTTTTAGCAACTAGCTAGACACTTGGACTGCCCCAGCCTTTTTTTCTGTGAGTGCCAAAAGTGTGGCTTTAGGGCAAAATAAAACTCTATATACTATACTCAACCCTATGCCTCTGTGTGTGATCAAAGAAATAGGAGGATAGACACATTTATGAAAACCCCACCCATTATTTGGTAAGGAATTGTGGTTATGTTGTACATCCCTTAAATATCTGAATTTAAAATATGCAAAAGAACAGCTGCAAGGTCCAAACTTGAAACTAAACATGAATAGAAAAAAATAAAAATGAGCTTTAATGTTATAACCTTTCATTTAAACTGAAGACCAATTCTATTATTCTTTAGAATACAACATTCAAAATATTCTTTATTTACAATCTATAAACTTTAATTTTTATTCTAAAATTGTTTTATTTTAGAATAAATGAATAAAGTTTTATTATTGTGTTACGTGTATAATTATGCCCAGGTGGGCTCACAAGACACCAAATTCAATATAGCCAGGCCCAGAGTACATCAGATACATTATCGAACAATACAGAGGGAGAATAAGAAGAGGAATAATAATAGTAATAATAAATATGTATAGATATACATGTTTACATCCACAGTGGTAGTAAACTTAACTAAGATGGCGTTAGAGTGACCCTACCTTGTCCTGATTGTGATGTGTTAGTACTGCAATACTGCAGAGATTCATGTGGTGACAGGAATATATAGTCACTGTGGCTCTGACTTGGTTGGTTGTAAATTTAACAACCTGTGAAATAAACCACATACCAATTTACATATTTATCTAACATCCACCAGTTCTGGAGCTTCACAGCTTCAGTGAAAACATTTAGTGATGTGGATGTGAATATTGCAAAACATCCAAATAGTGTACAGAAGGCAGAAAACAGGTGAAAATTTTTTTTATAAAACAGCTCAGCATACTGCTTTGCATCTAACAGTGCGAGCTGACACTGACCAGAGGGAGCGCGCAGCTTGACGCTTCATGAAGCCAAGCATCTGAAGGCTCCCCACCACCTGCCTTACGACCTGCCAAAGGAGTGCTGGAGCTGATACCTGAAGACTGGCTGTGAAATGACCTGAGCCAGTTGTTTATACACACACACACACACACACACACACACACACACACACACACACACACACACACACACACACACACACACACTCACACTCACACCTACCTACCTACCTGTCAATATAAGACAGGGCCAAGTAGAGTCTCCCTTTTTCTTTGTTGGGAGCTGTGTCAAGTCAGCTAGAAACTCATAGTTCTACAATACAATACAATAAACAAAATCTCTCCAATTTCTACAGATGGGTGTCAGACACCTGTGACAAACAACAAACACACGATCTTGTCTTTTTGGTGTGTAGAGAAACGGACACATCCTGCACCTGGAAATGAATGTCTTACATGCAACACGGATCATTTCACATATCATATTAGCCACAGATTTTTGTTCTGTGCATCTGTAAAATAGGCACTATAGTGAGAGCTCCTACTTCTGAAGTTTGCATGAAGATGTTCTTGTGTCTTAAATGCATCTTATTTGTTGTATATTTATTAATAGCCAGCTCTTTGCTACTGTAATGACCCAGTATCCCTTCAGGGATGAAAACTCCTCTGATGTGGAGCACAAAGACGCATGCAGAGAGAGACATTTCAGAGTTCAGAGGCAGTCACAGCAGATAGAAAAGCTAAATGAGATATGCAGATACATATTATACATTAGACAAGCATGGATGAGATAAATGCTTTAGGATGAGTCCACCTTTTAGCATTTCTGTTCTGTTAAGAGTCAGGACTATTTACATGGAGTTAGTATATGAGTTAGGATAATCTAAGTGGATGTTTTAACATGAACAATCTTAAACTTGAGCTAAAGGTCATCCTTGTAGTCTTGCAAGTGATTTGTGAAAGTTTGCTGAGTAAAGTGTATATCAATTTTGCACAGACACTAGTGAGTTAAACAGTCTTACAAATGATGATTGACTGACATTAGGCCTCACACGTTAGATTTCTACCAATCCCTAGGCTATCCCAGAGTTTATAATTGTATTTCTATAATACAATGACACTGGCTGACAACTGACAAAAAAAATAGAGTAAGCAACAAGCATTTGTATGAGTGAGAGAGTTATGTACAGTTTACAGATGTTTTGGGGGGTAAGACTATTCAACAGAGAACCGGTATAATTCATTGGGATCAGCATAACATAACCAAATGATAACGTAGGAAACAGCAGACAGTTGTACATAATCATTTGCTTCAATGTGTCAAAGTATGTGGAATATGTTCAAAACAATGAGAAATTGCTTTTATGATGTGCACAAGTGACGAGATGATGTGAAGAATGAACAAGTAGTTTTGATCATTTCAATTCTGATCTGAGAAATGTACTAAAGCAAGTGAGAAAAACTGTAATCCAAGCCTGCTTCTCTTCTCTTGTCTTGTCTTCTCTTCTCTTCCCTTCTACAATTGTAATACATTGTCTGACTCCTTAAGTGTAATAGTACCCTCTGTTGGCCACCATATGCCAGTACACAGCTGCAGGGCAGACTGACTTTAAAAGATTTACTATCCTTACTCTGCATGTGAACAGGAGATGCATTGCATTTCAATGTGCAATGTACTGTTGCCTACTGAAAGGTGTGAAGTTAACCTCAGGGAATTACTTTATGATATCTGCACTTGATGGCACTGAACTCTGAGATTCATTCTCGAACACCATGTAGCATCTCTTTCTGTAGACTACAGCTCTTTGTCTGAGTCGCAAATATGAACAGGAAAGTGGATGCCTTAGTGTGTGTGTGTGTGTGTGTGTGTGTGTGTGTGTGTGTGTGTGTGTGTGTGTGTGTGTGTGTGTGTGTGTGTGTGTGTGTGTGTGTGTGCCCTGAGTTATTGCACACTTTTTGACTGCATCACATTTGATCAAACAGAGACAGGGGAATAAAACAAAATAAATGTAAGGCTGTAGATATAGCCTGATATAATACTTTGTAATACTCGAATGAATGAAATTACTGTATGAATGTTTGTGAGTGAGTGGTGCACTATGATTTTTACCTGTGCCTCTGCATAAATAAGACAATTTCTGAGCAAAATCAACTAGTATTGAAAATAATATGTTTGTTTTTAATCACATGGAGATTTCTTAAAAACAGGCACAAGGGCAGAACAGCTCACTACCATGCACAGTTTAGGGCGAAGGAAACGAGTAGGGCTGGACAGGGAAAAAAGAGGAAATCCAGACAATCTATTTATTCTCTCTTCCCTCATTCTTTCTGCGTCTATGTGGGAGAACAGAGAAATGTGAGCTTTCTATTAGAGGGAGAGGGTGGGGAGATAGAGGGAGGGAGGCATAGTTAGAAGGAGGAACACATGATATGGTGAGACGAGAGGAGAGGAGGAAAGTGAGACAGGGTGGATAAGGGTGGACAGGAAACATAACAGAAAAGAGAGGAGAGCCAGATGGTAGAAAAAGTGTTAGTAGAGGCTAGATAGATAGATAGATAGATAGATAGATAGATAGATAGATAGATAGATAGATAGATAGATAGATCATGTTAGGATGTAGGTGTGTCCTTTTGTGTTAGAGTTTTCATTCATATCAGTGGAAGGAGAGGCAGCGAGGATCAGCACTTTCCCTCTCCGACACACACACGCTCTCATCTCACACACATACACGTGCATTTACAAACACCAACACATACATTTCTGCTGCGGAGGGAGAGCGACTGCCATCCCCTGACTCCAGGGGAAGAGGGGAAGCAGCACATTTTGCAGCTCATACACACAGACACATGCCTTTTCTGTTTCTGTCATCACACCCATCCGGAGAAGCACGTGTTTTAGAGTGGACTAGCGACAGAGGGGTGCGTCATGAAGGTGAGCTCTCCTTACCATGAATTGATTTAGTTGCTGTCTTACTTTCATTACTATCTATCTATCTGTCTATCTATCTATCTATCTATCTATCTATCTATCTATCTATCTATCTATCTATCTATCTATCTATCTATCTGTGCATCTTCTATATCTCTAATAATATTGTGCTCTCGAGCTGTGTACTGTAGATGAGAAAGTAATAATGTTTCGCACTGGAAGTGTCAGGTGTTGTGACTGTGATGTTCTTTGGCTGCAAGTGCTTCACACCCAAGTGGCTTTTTAAACTGCGTGTGTGTGTGTGTGTGTGTGTGTGTGTGTGTGTGCTATGCAGAGACAGCAAGACTTTTTAACTTTTTATGAGAGATATAATTTATTTTTTATTTTTGTTTATTTGGCAGTGGGATAGAAATTGGTTCATAGCTGTCTTTCATTTATTTATTTATGTATCCATTCATAATGTAATTTCTACCTTTCTGTGTAGTGTAAAAATGGTGGTTGGTGTATTTATGTGGTTATACTACATCATTTTGCGGCACCTACGCAATGTGTATATTTAAAATTGATTAAATTGATCATACAAAAAAATATGGGCTGTGTCTCACACACTCAGGATATGATTATGTCAAAGGGATAATTTTTGAGGAATTTCACATTTGTTCCTGCTTAGCCAGAGTCAGAATAATTTCTTTTTTATATCGCTTTTTTTATCTGTAATGCTGGTATAATATATCAACTCCATAAAAAGATAGGGGAATACATCCATCTTCGAATTTCTTGAAAAATGCATGGGTAGTGAAACTAAAAAACACATTGTCCAGTGCACAGTTTGCTTAAATGTATCAAACATCCACAGGAGCTGAAAGTGTAGTTTCACATAATGTTGTGTTACGATTTAATATGGATTCATGACTGAATTATTAAATAAATACATTTATTTGAAAATAATGCTAATGTAAAGTTTATATAAACAAAGTGTAACCCTCACCTTTGATGTTGGTGCATTTCCCCTGTAAGATTTGATCTCATACACATCCGGTAACTAGTTATGAAAAGTAATTAGAGCCTAACAATAAATTGACTGATGTTAGCATATTGCAAAAAAGTATATAGTGTAGTATAATGTAGGAAAGAAGGCTGCTGTAGCTCAGTAGGTAGAGCGGGTTGGCAATTAATCGGAAGGTCGGTGGTTCAATCCCTGGCTCCTGCAGAATGTGTGTGAATGTTAGTTTCTGTTTGAGCACTGACTGTATAAATGTACATGTAGTGTAAAAGCGGTCTGAAAGGCACTATACAAATACAGTGAAGAAATGTAATTTCTAGGAGACAGGGTTGTGATGTTGGGCATATGTTGGCTGACAATTAACATGACATTGCAGCACAGAATTGTCATTATGACTGAGGTCATTTAGAAACAGTGTTTTATTGTTTTTCCACCAGAGATCACTGACAACAAGTTTGAAAAAACACTACTTTAAGGGATCCTTGAGTGTATTACTGTAAGTGTTATGGTAAAAAAAAATGCTGATCAGCTCATATATTCTTATCAGATTTTGACTTGATTTCAACCTTTAAAAACTCCAGTATTAAAGTAAAAGTAATAAAAGGTAATCTAGGTTTGTCTTAAAAGTTAGCATGCCTTACACACTGCATCCAGAAACAGTGTCCAAGAATTTGTGTCACTTAAAAGGGAGGAATATCCCTTTAACTGAAGACGAGTTTTAATTTCATGGCACACTTCATCGTAACACAAATCAAATCAGAACGCTGGAGGAGGACAGCTAGACTAAGTTCACCCAGTTTCACCTCACTGCGAAATGACCAGCTAGATCTCATTGGCTGTTTTAGAATGAATCATTGATCATTGCAAACCACAGGATTTTATCCAGTGTGTGCCATAACATAATCTTGGACAACTGTAAATCAGGCAATACCTTTACAGCTAGGTTCTCCCTTTACCGTTACTCCTTCTTATTCTCCGTCTTCTTCTCTGATTGTGTTATTCTGTCCATGTCTCTCTCTGTCTCCTGGTCCCATCAGTCTTTCACCCTGGATGCACAGAGCACTGCCTGAAATCTATCTGTGGCGAGTAGGGGAGAGAAGAGGGTGAGGTATAGTGAAGGGAATGAAGAGAGATCAAAAAGGCAGAGTAAAGAAAGGTTGGGAGGGGTAGCACTGTGAGGAAGAGAAGAGAAGAGAAGAGAAGGACATGGGGAGAAGTAGATTACAGAGCAAAATTGTGGTGTGGCGGAGAGAAAAGGGAGTATTTTGTAATTTTGCTCACAGACAGCATCAGTATGCTTGGTGCACAGACACACACTGTCACATCAGTGCTCATGAACACACACACACACACACACACACCACACACACAAACAGACCCACAAGCCGTCAGACCATGGAGCCAAGCGCCAGCAGACAGTAGAGCCCAAAAACACCTGAAATGGTATCCATGGCAACCAAACTACTGGCTGCTGCATGTTAGACAAAAACAGTGGGATGGATACAGAGTCACTGCATTCACTGTGCATGATATTTCTGCAGAGATGGGTCATTCTGGTCAGACCTCACTGCTTGAAGAGGCTCGTTCACATTGAAGGTTAGAGTTCAGGGTTAGAGTGGTCTGAATCAGTGCATGTTGTCTTCAGAGTTGTATTAGACTTCCTTCTTCTCTCCTTCTCTGGTATAATCTGTTGCCATTCTCAGTGGGAAAGTGGTAGACAGCTAACATACCATACTCCAATGATGGAACCCATGGACAAATATTTGAATTCTGCATGATTTGCTCCAGGAGCAGATTAAGTGTTTAAGAACTTAACATTCAGGTATTGAGGCAACAAAGCCCAGCACTGGATTTAATCCTAAAATTCACTCCAGCCACTCAGCTTTATTATATTTTACCTTTGCTGGACTGATTTATTTTGATCCAGATCCATAATCAGATACAAATAAATTTGCTGTTATCAAAATACTGCAAGATATTTGGAAGATTGCGGCTTTTGCAGAAATGTGTGCTCTTTACAGTATGGTTGGATTTAAGCTAACTAAAACCACCTTGCTAAGTTTAGGAAAATTTGTCCTAATTGCTTAATATTTAAAAAGCATTATACATTCATATACCACCTTAACCACATTATTAATTTTGCTGTACTATAAAAAAAAAAAAATCACACTCTTGAACAACTGGACCAACGACACAAATACACAGGAGCCTCCTTTCACTAGATGGCGTTAGCTAAAGTTTCACAGTAAGTGACCTCACTTGAATCAGAGCATCACTTAAAATGTCCTCAGAGATAACGGAAGATTCAGAATTCAGTCCAGCATCACGCAAGATGTTATTGAGATCTGAAACTTCAAAGCCAGAGGAGCACAGGCTCATTTCCCCCCTGGGTTTCTTCCAGAAGCCCAGAAAATAAGCCTTGTCCAGAAACAGAGAAGAAGTAGCAAACTTTCTTTCTGTCTAATGTTTCAGTCAGTGAAATTGTGTGTGTGTGTGTCTGTGTGTGTGTGTGTGTGTGTGTGTGTGTGTGTGTGTGTGTGTGTGTGTGTGTGTGTGTGTGTGTGTGTGTGGTAGACTAAGTGTGTGGGTTAAACACACCAGCTGCATTGTCATATTTCTGGAACCAGCAGCTCCACCCTCTAATCTACCTTTATGGCACTGCTCAATCTACAAAATATTGCTCAAACTTGAATTATTTATTTGGGGCCTAACAGTGAGAGCAGAGTGCAGACCTTTCTCCTTTGCACCTCTTAGAACATTACAAGATCTTTGCAGAGAACCCACAGTCTGCTTTATAAAAACATTAATTATGGATGGACCTTTATTACATTGGATGCATAAGAGAGAAGAGTATGTTGACATAATATATTTACATCTCTACTCCATACACATTTATATAAATATGTATATCATGTGTTGCATTAAATTGATTGTTATGAGATAAGGGTGAGCCAGGTTAAATTTCACTACGGATAATGCATCAGTATAATTTCACCATTTTATAGCTGTTGCCTGCGTGACAGATGGGATCGTTGTGAAACCAGTGGTATACATTTTGCCCAGCTGTAAACCTAGCACCTACTTAAGAGTCTCCAATACACATGTTTGTCCTTGATATTTAGTGTGTACGAGCTCATTAGTCGCATTCATGTCTCTGATAGTTCAGTGTGTTGTACAACAGAGAGTGAGAGAGCTCATCTATTTCGGGACTGTGACAGCTTCAGTTCTCATTAAGCTAGTGTCACTGTGCAATTAACAGCTACATTAATTTCACTTAAATTAACTTGTGGATACAACATGTGGAGGGATTATCAATTTGTCAAAAACGACATGCTGTTATCTTGAAGAAAATCTTTAATATGAACAGTGGTTGTGCACACAGAGGTCAAAAGTTGGTATTTTAGACTTTTTACACAGCAAGTCATAGGAGGAATAGCACATGTGGAACATTAACTTTGGCTCTGTTGCATTCAAGTGCCGTACCAGTGACCTATCAAGGACCTAGTACTGGCAGAAGTACATGAGATGCAGCCATTATTAAAAATAGGTACAGTCTACAAGCAGTTGTCAGGTGCATACTGTAGTAAGTAAGTAAGTAAGTAAAGTTTATTTGTATAGCACCTTTCACAGATAAAAATCACAAAGTGCTACACAATAAAATGTAATACTACACATGTATATGTACACTGAAACCCGTTTTTGGTCCCTGTAATCATTCCTCCTGTTCATACTGGCCAGTAGGAGATGATCCCTTCCTAATACAATTTCAATTTAAGAGATGGGAAACTAAATCTACTGTTTTTGTCCTGTGTAAAAAGTTTTTTATATGAGGCTTCAGTAGGTTGAGTTAGACGCATCAAGTATCCGCCAAAAGTTACTGTCTTTTAACTATGAAATCTCCTCTGTTACTATTCCTCCACTGCCGCTGAGCATGAAAACACTGTCCATGGAAACAAAAGGAGTGAATTTTGTACTAATACAGCTTGGACTACACCCAATTGATTTTGTCCAATTCAGGCTACTGAAACCTCACGTTAACTTTGGAGTTGTGAACCCATCCATTAATATTGGCTGTGTTCCTTTTAGGTGTTCCAGTTTTATTATACATGTTGCCTCAATGGTATGGCTTTGGGCAACTTGGGCCAATATAATTGAGCCATTGTTATGCTTACATTATGAAAAGATAATATTCCATTTGCAATTCAAGTTGATTTATATACTGCATCAGTGTCATGTACAAAGTGCTTTACACACAGCCTGGTATCACCAAACTTTAACAATACTTCTGCTTGCATTCTTTAAACCAAAATCGTCTGGTTAGAAGGGAACGTGGAAGTGAATGGACTATGTGGGAACAACACTACGCATGCTAACAAACTGCAAATAGCACCAACAAGACTACCAAGAAACAGTAGGACTGTGTACTGACTAATAAATCTCAAAGTGGTAGTCCTCACAGGAGCTATCTTGGAGTAAAGCCTAAGAGTAAATCGTTTCCCTGGGAATTGTGTGGACGATTAACAGGCAGAGAGATAATGCAGACCAGCCCGTTGCATTATCATCCAGCCCTTCAACCCCTGTTCTTAGGAGGACACAGCTGTGGACAGCTTCCAAAGGAAGAGTTAGCCCCAAACAACTATAGTATGCAACTGGAGAACTGATGCAGGCCCCTGCATCTCTATCTGATGACCCGGGAAACCCATCATCTTTACATAGAAGGAAAAGTAAATCAGAAAGTAAAAGGCTACAGGGAAAACGACTGGGCCTTAAACTGATGATCTCTGACTTGGCAGAAATAATCCTGCATATTGTAGCTGCACATTCAAAAACATCATACTGCTCATATGGACCAATGATGTTGTAAAACAACAGTCTGTAATGCTGACACTGGACTTTATTGATCTTTTGAACTCTCTACCACCAGTGGGAGGAAGTTGAGAGCTTCAGCAGATCGTTGGCATTGAACCCATAGCTCTCAACTGCATGTACCGTCCATTCAGTACATTTTATTGACAAATTTCAACTTTTTCTGGTACTGCAGACACCTTTTCTTTTAAGTCTGATGGACTTTGCCTAAACAATGTCTGGAATTCAGTTCAGCTGAATACATTTTACACCCTGCATCTCATCATCTGTTCAAGGACAAGAGACAAGAGGAATCAAAACAAGAAGAAAACATAACATAACATAACATAACATGGTGTGGCAGAGACCTTAAAGGGGAGGCACATCAGCCGCTGCCTGAAGAGAGCTTTAATCATGGGTGTCGTGCGAGAAGAGTCTCCACCCCCCTCACCAACAACCACCTGTGAGGATTCACCTTTTTCAACTCCACACTCCCCCAACCCCATCCAAGTCACCCTCATCAGTGACCCTTTCTCCCTCTTCACCCTTTTGGAGTTCACTGCGCAGACAAAAGAGCTGGTCACTGCTGGGACTGACTCAGCATATGACATGACATGACATGACATGAGTCCACACATAATAAGGGGCACACTGATTTAATCAACTTCAAGGGTCTGAACATTTCCAAGGTTATGTTAACTGATGTTGCTCTCTCTGACCATCTCTGTCAATTTTACATGCCATTAAAAACTCGTACTTTTTATTGGCCGCATCAGGATGGGGCTCAGCAGGACTGCAGATAATGTGCAGGTGGTAAAGGTTTGTGTGGCGGTGTTACTATAAGAGCAGAAAAGTCAGAGTCAAAGGTTTTAATGTTATCTGGTGTTAACTTCGTTATGTGCCAGCTCATTACTGTGAGCATTAACATCTGTGGTGCCTGCATGAGGGAAAGAAGGACGCAGAAGGCTGACACACTGTCAGGGCCGTACACCCAATAAAATTCATACACCTCAACTCACTCAAGGTAAAGCGCAGCATCAAGCTAAAGCAAATGACTGCCAGTATAGACTGTTCTTCAGTAAAGGATAGACGGGTGCCAAGTGCCTCTTTAGTAAGAACTAATTATTAGTCAGCAACTTTGTAATTAACCAATTAATTGAAATTTTGACCTGATGATGGCACTAGATGATAAGTGAAGTCATTGCCAAAGTTATTATAGTTCACCCTGAGGGGGACATGAATGTGTGCACCAAACTTCATGGTAATCCATCCAATAGTTGCTGAGAGATTTCACTGAAACCCAAACTTGTCAACCTTATGGTGGCAGTAGAGTAAAAGTCAGTAGACTTCATCCTCTTGATGCCATGCTGTATGTGTTTGTACACATTTTCATGGAATAGTTGTTGAGATTTTTCAGTCTGGACCAAAGTGATGGACTGACGGATTGGCATCATTGTGCCTAGAGCCATGTTTCAACACCAAGTCTTCATCAGAAAATAATTTCTTGATGTCAAAATTTCTGTCTTTTAATCAACTACCATAAACTAAACAAGTGAAGAGGCATCTGGAACGGCGTAATCCTTACACATACATACAAACACACACGGTGGGTTAGTATAGGCTGAGAGCATTACACAGACACCAAGACACTTAAGCTGATGATACACAGGGCAACTTTTAGAGCAATCGTGCAGGGCAACGTTGTCGTCAATAGCAATGAGTAAAGATTACTACCGTAATCCCCTTCCCCCACCACTCCGCCACCTGCCCCGCCCCGCCCCTATCTGTTCAAAACATAGTCGTACTTGCCACTAGCACGATTGCCCAGCAATATTGCTGAAAAAGTTGCCCCGTGTATCATCAGCTTAAGCCACTCATACCAGGTCCAGTAAACAAACACACATATGTATAGTTCCTGTCAGCTGACACATTGTCAAAGAGCTGCTGCGGGGTTTAAATACAGTAAGATAGACACACGCTTATTTATGTATTGTAATTGCACACACACACACACACACACACACACACACACACACACACACACACACAAGCACCCAAAACAGAGCTGCACAGACAGAAAAATACTGTACTTCACAAAGTTCGTAAAAAAAGTTGTAGGGACTCTGAAAAAGGGTCATGGTGAAGAGTTGTTGCTCAGCTTTATTTTAGCTGCACTGCAGATATTGTGCCGAAGCCCCTTAAGGAGAACAGTTCTTGTCTCTGTCCCCAAGGTGATAACTTTATTCGGCTATAAAAAATAACTCTGACTTTGACACAGGAAAAAAGGAAGAAGAGTTTTGGTCCTGAATTATGTCTACGCAACTCAGTTGTGCTGGGTATGCTTGTTTTCATGTGTATTTGTGAATGCCTCTGTTTGAGTAGAGTTTTTGTTACCACACAGACATCTTTCTCATTAGTTTCTACAGTCAATCTAAACAGTTCCTTAAAAAATCAAATACAGGACATATTGCTTTGATGATGATGATAATGATGATGATGATGTTGGCTGATATCCCGTTTTTAAGCTGCTGATAATGTTCTCTCTCGACCATCAAAAGGCCGGTCGAATAAACAAGAGGAGACAGGGAACTAAGCTCTTATTGTGAATAGAGTCATGACCGTCTCCCTCTCTAACGCTTTCTCTCTTCCTTTCTTTGCTCCCTGCCATCGTGGTAGTTTAGCCGAGGCCTGTGGTTTGTCAAGGGATCAAGCCCAAGCAGCTTGACTGGCAGAGCTCTAATGAAACACTTTTGGCCCGCAAAGGATATGTGCGCTTGAGTGGGTATGTGTGTGTGTGTGTGTGTGTGGGTATGTGTGTGTGTGTGTGTGTGTATGGGTACTCAGTAAAGCATCCTCTCTGTCTTTATACACCAGCTGAGCCAGTGTATTTGAACATCCTGCTGATATCACCATAAACACATGGAGTCACACACACAACACATGCACAAGCAGTGAAGTGTACTTGGTAGTGACGTGACCGATGGCAATAGGATACACTCGCTATCATAGATATGCAGAGGAGAGCAGTGGCAGGAAATGCCATCAGATGGTCGGATGAGTGGAGAAAAATGCAGGGCTCTACAAAAACATCTACTTTTTTGTAAGACGAGAACTCAGCAATAGCTAGAGTACTGTAGTCAATAAATAACACATATCTCATGTATCGCTACACCAGCAGGAGCATATTGTTAGAGTGATTTCATGATTATAGTTTGGAGTATCAGTTCCGTTTAGAAAGTATAGAAATTGTAAAGGAGGAGGGTTGAAAGGTGTACGGTTTTTTTAGGAATTTATGTTGTTTGTATTTTTGTGTGTATGTGTGTGTGGTGGAAGGAATAGTAGACTCTGCAGAATAGTAACAATAATAATCATAATAAACTTACCCTGTATAGAAGATACAAAGTGCTCTCTAAGGAAAAGATGACAGAATTAAATCAAGTGTGAGCAGAATCATCAAACATGGGGCCAATAAAATACTGTTAAAAGTAGTGCTATAAAATGATAAAAGCAAAGAGATAAAACCAGATTAAATATATTAAATATTTATATTTATATATTTTATGTAATGCCTCTCCTATTGTGAAAGAATGTGTGTTTTGTCTTTATATCTGCGTAGTGGACACATATGGTGGGCACAGGCAATTGCAGAAAACTAATAGCACAACTGTGCAATCAGATATTCAGTGGTGGAAGAATTATTCAGATCCTTTACTTAAGTAAAGGTACTAATACCACACTTTGAAAATAATCCACTACAACTTAAAGTCTGCATTCAAAACTTTAAAAGAAAAGGTATATAAGTTATATCAGCAAAATGCTCTTAAGATATGAAAAGTAAAAGTACATATTATGCAGTGTGTTACTATTATATATAATGTTTCTGGATTAATATTACTGCTGCATTAATGTGTATGTTGCATTTTGCTGCTGTAGATGTTTAAGGTTGTAATTTTACTGCTGTCCAGTGAGAACCACACATCTCTAAAAAGTCCACTTGACTTGAGTTCAGAAAAATAGTCCAGCTTTGTGACGATGCATTTTCCAGCTAGCGAGAAGGGTTTTTATACTCAATTCACATACACCTCCAGTAATTATTTGATATGCCAAAAAAAATCTTTTGCAGGTTTAAGAAAGTATTAAGAATACTGCCTGATGTCAGAGAATTAGGTAGAAAAAGAAAAAGAACCAAAGTCTGCAATGAGTGCAGGTAGGTTTGGTATTGTTACAATTAAAAGTGAGTATGAAAAAAATGTTGATTTGTTTCCAAATTTAGGGCAAACCTGTCTCAATTTGTCGCTTCTCTTTTACAGGAAAACAGATGCCCTCTGAACAGGGCAGACTCTAAAAGGGGTCAAAAGAAGCTAAAGCGATAAACTAATTTCCCTCATTCTTATGCTGAACCAGCAAACAAATGTCTTTAAGTCTTTCCACTGTCTTCCACCCACTCAATGCTGCATGTATCTAAATACTCACAGTTTCAGAGCTGACAAAGACATTCTTTTGCTTAGACAGTGCATGTAGCACTGTTGTGTGTGTCATATGCAACCATTGTGCTACCAACTGAAAGGCTAGAGAAGGTCTTTAACAGGCTGAGAGTGAATGGAGTAACACAGGGTTGATTGGGTTGGTTAACGTGGGCTCAGGTCTCCTCATGGTCAGCATGGCTCTCATGTCATTTTAATTGGACTATCATTGACTTATTGATTTGAGAGCCTGGCTGGGATCAATGGAAACAGCTGCATTGAGTGGATATGGGGGTGTGGGTATGAAGAGAGAGAGAGAGTGAGAGAAAGTAGATGAGGAGTGCATGATAATGGCTGTTGTATCTGTTAAAACGATAATGACCTTTTATTAATTATCAAAACACAAGATGATGTTCTTGAGATTTTACTGCAGATACACCAGAATGTGTGCTGAGAAAATGGTGAATTTGCATTTCAGAGTTTCTACTGCTGCAGTGCTATCAGTTTTATACTGTACACTCCTCATTACAAAAGATAATACACAACAAGCAGTCACTGTTCACACAGACATCTTCGAGTCCTTGGTGCATGGAAGTAAGCTTTGGTTTATTAATTACTGAGATACAGAATTTCTTGTGAAAGAAATAACAGTACGGGTCAGACTGTACAACAGTTTCATTGCAAAGTAAAGGTCAATCAAACTCAGAGGTTCTGTTCTGCAAAACACTTTCGTAGCACAAGGGTAAAGTCTCATCGCTGGAGATTTAAAGGGTCGGTTCACCCAAATTGTAAAGAAGCTTATTTTCTCACTTACTCCCTTACTCTGTTGAGCCATGCAGATTGTTTTGCTTTCAATGATGTCTGCCTCCATAGTGCAGGGCAGCTCTCTCTCTTCCTGTCTTTGTGCTAAGTTAAGCTAATTAGCTACAGACCTAGCTTACTATGTACCATACAGACATGAGAGTGGTATCGATCTTCTCAGCTAAGTCAAAAGTGTATTTCAAATTTCTAACAATTTTTTATACTAGTTGAGACTCGACTGGTAGGGTAACAGGATGTCTACGAAGTCCAGAGATCAAGCTTCACAGTTGACTACTGCCACTGTAGGCAGTCAGACAAACAATATGCAGGAAACTGAGAGTCTGCAGCCATGCAAGCGGCTCTGTGTGGCTAAAGTTCAGAGATCACAGGTTATCACAATTCCATGAATTTATGTACTTAATTTAATGACAATCTATCCAGTAGTTGTTCAAGCATGTCACCAAATGGTGGGACTAGACCAAAGTCATTAGGATTTGTCCTCTGGGCACCAAGGATATCTGACCTTAATTACATGAAAATCCATCTACACGTTTTTGAAATATTTCGAGGGCAGGGGCATAGATAAGAACTATGCTAACCTCGGCACAAGAACGAACACACCTACTGTATGAATGCTCAATTGCCTTCACTGTGTCTTAACATATCACAAAGGATGAACTGACTGAAAACCTGCATGGTTGTAATTCTTTTCATAGGATTTAAGAATCAATAGAAGTCTAGTTTTCTCAAAAACACCAGCACAAAATATGTTTGTCTTGTTTTCCCCTATGAAATGTAGCCTTAAATTGTTCATCTTGTCATGCTTTGATTCTTTTGTCATAAATCACTATCATGATTTCTCCCTGTCTTTTTCCCCGGTCTCTGTGTGTCACTTTCAGCATTTTTGGAGTGTGTGACATTTGTCTTCAGAGGTGGACACTGACCTTTTTCTCTTAACTCAGTTATGGAAAAGGTCAGGGAAAAGTTCAACCAAAAGCACCGGTGATGGAGGGACAAACTGCAATGCCTCACCTGACTGGCCTTCAAAAGATGAAGCATAAGTGTTTGTCTTGGGAGTTTGAATGTTAGTAGTTTTACTTTTTAAAATGCAAAAATGTTGTCTTCAATTTTTCTTTGTAGTCCTTTCATTAGAAATGCTGAAAAAAACCCACCCACATGAGAATTCATGCTAAAATTCATGATTTGGTGAATGAATGAATGTTTTTTACATTAGATTAAGTATTTGACACTCACGAAGATAATTGTAAGATATCATTGGCAGGCCATCATTGAGTTTCTAAATCATTCATCACACCCATTGTGCAGCCATTGTCAGTCCTGAATGGCTGGGAAACACAAGTATCCACGTCCAACCGGAGGCAGTAGATGCATTATCATTAGATCACAGAAACCAATCTGTTCTTGAGTTCGCTAGATAGAAAGGTGCATCAGTCACAGTCCCTGGTGACAGCCCTTCAGACATCAATTATTCTCTGGTCCACATTGACTGCTAGCCAGGATACATTCTGCGACCAGTATGTTTAATTACGGTTTTCGTTGCTACAGTGAGTTTTCTGCACAAATTACACACAGCTTCTGTATCCCAGCATCCCTTGTGAAAATAGTAGATTAAAATGGATGATGTATTATTTCAGCAGGCCCCTGAGAAGTCCAATGTGCTAACCTTCAGTGCAGATGAGCCCCTAGTGGGGACAGGGGAATAGGTCCAGGGATGAAGGGTGCCTATAGAGTGATGGAAGGAGCAGAGTGAGAGAGCACAGTTTCCAGCTGGAAGGAATTGATGATGTATTTTTTTCACAGTGTAGGTGTGAGGTGCATTACTGTCAAACCTGTGAGAGATTGGAGCTGCTGGGACTGTCTAGCTCCAACTCACTCGTCCCCAGATATGGCTTGAGAAGTAATGGATGGCCATGCCTTCAGCTTTTACAGAGAATGGAGTCTTTAATTGACAGAGAAGCAATTCAACTTTATTTATAAGCCACATAGGGACAAAACAGGTTCATGCCAAAAATCTGTGTATTTATAGTCATTAGTCACCTAAATTAAATCAGCCCCAAGAAACAGAATAAGAGTGTGTGTGTTTATGTAACTGTGTAAGCATATTTCCTTGTTGTGGACACCTACAAGATATGAATCAGTGCACAAGACATTCAGAGTTACGACAAGTTAACTGTGCTAACTGTGCAGTGCTATTAGTAGCTTTTAATAAAATGGCACATTTGCTTGATGATCCCACCATCCCTGTCTCATTGTTCAGCTGCTCCGACCCACAACTTTACTGTTTTGGTTCACTCACACAGCTCTCATAGCATTGTTTTCAGCTGCAGTAGGGTTTTAGTGAAAAAACATTTACACTACCTGTACAGCACCTGACTGCACACAGAAAAAGTTAGCAACTAGCGGGTGAACATTAGGGATACACCGAAATGAAAATTCTTGGCTGAAACCAAAACCGAATATAATCAAAAAGATTTGCCGAATACCGAACAAGTACATTCACATTTTTCCATTTATTTTGCCTTTTTTACCATTGCATAAATTAAATAGTCAAAATGTGCTTTTTACTCAGTGTTTCCCACAGGATTTGGAGAGACTATGGTGGGTGGGTCCGAGGCTCAAGAGGGCCCAGTAAAGTAACTTGCCCAGTAAAGTAACCTGCCTGTCAGCTCGCACTTGTCCATTTCAGTGGATTTACCATAAAGGCTTGAATACGTGTGCACTCCAAATTTAGGTTAACACTCAAAGCGGGTCAGACTGTTTGTTGCCTTTTCCAAGACATCAGGCACAGATGGTGTGGATGTGCTAGAAGAGAATTCAACAGAACAATGTCTGCAAACGTCAATTTTTGCATCTTTCTCTGACACTTTAAAATGCTACCACAATGCTGACAAGTCAACGTAATCTTTCGTTAAAATTTCTAAACACCAAAAGTGTTTTTTTTTTGCTATTTTCGTCCGATTAATTGCGGTGGCCGAACATTCGGTGCATCCCTAGTGAACATAATGAATCATTTAGCTAAAGTGCAAACTATTTCCCTTAGGATTTGGTAGAGACCAAAACAGAGCTAAAAGGAGAGTGAATATTGGACTTACATTTGTCAGGACACAAACCAGGAATTAATGCTAATGTTGCTTGATGGGCAATTATTTGCTTACACATTTGCAATATTGATTTCATGAGGTGATAATGTCAGTGTTGTGTCTACAGCTTGTTGTGATGTGAAGTGCCACAAGAGAGTGATGAAAGCAAAGAAAGAGGTACTACTGTTGCAACTCATAGAACCGTGTCACTTAAGCAATAGCTCACGACAGGCTGTGGTATACGCTTATTATATCACAGTTAAGGAATTTAACCTAACCATTTTACAATTACAATCATACACTGCCTGCCTTGATACATAGAATCCAACATACTTCAAAATATGAAGTTGTTTGTGCCTATACAGTGAAGAGGAATTTTGTGAAATACAAACCCTGTTGGTTTAGCTGAAGGGAATGAAAGTCTTACGTGTTGGCCTCTCTACTTCAGTATTCCAGATCATACCCTTGTTTTTGCAAGTGTACCCGTCTTAAAGATGGATGATGCTCCTGCTCTATTGACCCCCCCCCCCCCCCTCCCCCCCAAAACAACAGAAGCTGGCAATAAGCCAGCCTGCAATAAGACTTTGACTACATGTGGCTGTGTAAAGGCAGATAGGCAGATTGTGTATAGTCTACATTTAAGTCCTAAAAGGTTTTACAGACTTTGATCATCATGCATACAAAATCTCCCAAAGAAAAACTATAGACAAAAAAGAAATCCTTGCATAAGTTTTGTCAATAATAAACATCCTATCATCAATGCCTTGTAAGCCAAGGGCCATCTAGACCCTTGGGTGCATCGCAATTGTCTTTAATCACATCTGAGCTTGCAAGATCAAAACACATCAAAATAACGTGACACAGTGTGTAATTAACATAACACTGTGTAATTAACATAAAGCAAAGCAGAGCAATAATAAAGGCATCATGAAGAAACAAGTGACATATTACAGGAAAAACTTTAATAACTAAGGGGAAGAACAAGATAAATGCAGACACCTCCATACAGAGCACGAGAAGTGAGTTTGAAAATGAATCTCATGTCATGGCCTTTTGAATCCCTAGATGTCAGCCCAGTTGAACACAGATTTTGTATCAATGTGTTAGACAACCACCATCAACACCAGATGAGGGGGAAATATTTTAGGAGAATGACGTTCATCGCTCCAGTAGAGTTCCATGCCTTACTAGGACACTTACTTGCTAATTACTAAGGAACTTGTTTTGTCCTTTAATTTGTCATTCAGACCTTTGAATTGCTGCCCACATCTCTGACTCATTCAGGTATTCAAATCGGTCTGTGTTGTGAAAACTGTTTGCCCAGGTTAGAGAAACAATTGACCACTTATGAGTTTTGTAGGCAGGATTGAAATGGGGATTTCTATGTAGCTGGCCAGCTACCAAGCTAAATGCTACAGATTCCATTTTGACTTGAGCAAACAGTTCAGAATTTTGGGAAACACACATATTTACTTTCTTGCTGAGAGTAAGATGACAAGATATCACTCTCATGTCTGTATGCTAAATATGAAGCCAAAGACAGCAGTGGGTTAGCTTAACTTAGCACACAGAATGGAAACAGGGGAAACACTTAGCCAGGAACTCTAAAACTCACTAATTAATAAATGATATCTTGTTTGTTTAGTATGTTTGAAAACTAAAGTATAAGGGCTCTTTCTAATAACACGTAAGGCTGAATTAATGAAGTGAAACAAAATGGCAGTTCAGTTTTATTTACAGGCTAACTGCGGAGAGGAATAATTCTAACATTTTTGGACCTGACATTAAATGTGCTTGCTTTGTTATCTCAGAGATAATGTGGCAGTACGGTAGGTGTCACTTTTCTTGTCAACAGGAGATTTCATAGAATTACACTGGGTACATTGTTATATATACAAGTAAGTTATTTATTTATGACTTAACATCTTGTTGGTTAAATTAATTATGGCTACAAAGGTTTCTAGTAACAGTTCCTGTTCCACAGTCATCAACACAAAAGTGAGCAGATGCACAAGACTTGACAAAGCTGTCAAACAGACTGATAGTGGAAAATCTTCAAAGACATGTAGGTCTGGGCTTCCAGCCATTACAGACCCTATGCCAAGAATCTGGCCATCCATTTCTTTCTTTTATTTGACCAGCGGCGTCAAGCTGAGATGATCACTACTTTTTCAAATTAACCAGAGATGGAAAAAGGGCCCTCAGCCAACCAGCTACTGCACTTTGTAATTCAAAGTCAACTAGATTTGCTTTGTAGTCTTACAGATATGTCTTACTCATCCAAGAGGCTCCATCATTCTTCATCTAAGATTCTGTTAAACTTTGCACAGCATGGCCAGTTGTGTTTATTTTACTAGAAATCCCATGACCTGGACTACAGAGAATTTTCATAAACATTGCACCCTTTCTCTGTGAAGGCAACCCCTATTACTATGAAGTCACATCCAAGCTGCTGTGATTGTGCTTGAGTAAGCACAGATCTGTTTGACTGCTCATCCGGCTGGCAGAGCACTTGGGGCCCTGGGTACTCTCAGGAGACCTGTACAGACAATCAGAGGAGCACAGTGTTTCTCTGGAGAGGAGCACAGTGTTTCTCTGGAGAGGAGCACTCAATGTCTCTTTGCATAAGGCAGGAGCAGGCAGCAGCTCAAAGGTGACAAGCTATGACAGAATGAGTAGAGCAGCACACTGTCATGTCTTAGATAGAGAGAACCAGGTACATTATTGTGCTCCTCTGTCTTTCTCCCCAGATGTATTAAGTTTTCAGAGTGAAAAAGAAAAGAAAAAGTGATTAATGTTGAGCAGGGACCGATCAATTTTTGCACAAAATGCAAAAGAGAAATCCATGTGTGATCCTAGTATTTTGTCACCTTATGCATTCTACACACCTCCCTGAAACTAGGAGGCTCAGACAGAACGTCCAACCAAACCAACCATTTTTATCCACACATCAAACACCAAGCATCTAAATTAACTTATGTCTCTGTAATCACTGTACATGGCTACAGTTATTGCCTTCCAGATATCTCTCCTCTGATCCTACACCGCAGTCCGACCACTCTAAAGAAAGCTCAGCTTCAGCTCTGATCAGCTGTGGATCACTCAAATCACAAAAAACTCTCAGAGTTATTAGACGGATAATAATAACAACAAACGCACCAATTTTTATATACAGTTAGAACCGCTGACATACTTTTGTGGTTTTCGCTGTTTTCAGTCCAAAGCTGATTTCTGTGTGTGAAAAGATCACCTGGGCTGCCATCTTGGTGTTGCGCAATCTCTGAGCTGTTAGGTTTCGTTTCTCTCGACAAAATGAAGGAGAGAAGAAGTGTTGCTTTGGTACAGATGGTCTTTATCGCTGTCTACAGGTCGACCTGTATGAGCGACACAGACATCCAATATATCAAACGATTCTTCTGCTTGGTACAAAGAGAAAGAGCCCACTTATAGCAGAATGTCAAGTTGTGGACCTGTAAAGCAAGGGAGTGCTTTTGGTCATAGGAATGGTGATCAGTATTCACTGTTTTTATCAATATTTCAATGTTTTGGTAGTTTTATGTTATTTGGAACGTGGTCGTTTGGACAGAAGCAGTGTTTTGAAGAAAACTCCCACTGAAAGTGAACATATAAACAGTAAATATGGACAAAACATGGACATTCACCTGGTATATTTTAGAAAAATTGTTCAATAACTGTTCAAATCAAATTTACAGTTACAGTTGTATTCCAGGTGTGTTAGATATTCTGTTGCATTATGATGAGTTGGATGATGGTTTTGATGGTGCTATTGCTATTAAAATATGGATTTTATACCAGGTGACGATGATAATATCATATTTTCCTTTATTCATCTCCATTTACTCTTTAATAGAAAAATAAATAGGTTCATTTACAGTTGATTCATATTCCTTAGCTTCTGACCTATCAAAGGAGACCAGCATCTATGCCTAATGGTTGAGGAGTTATTACTGTCAGTCCCGACGGACTGAGCTTATACCCCAACTTGTTCCCTGACAGCAATATCATGAAGCAGTGATGGTGAAATGTCTTTGAAATTGCACATTGTATGCACAACAAAGTGCAATATGCCTAATATACAGTACCGAAGAAAAGCATGAAAGGAAAATTATTCTCTTCAGTGCTCACTGGCTGAGAAGGAAATGCTATGACTGAATAACACATTAATACAACACTGTTCACAGGTCACAGTAAAGAGCTGTGAAATAACTCCAAACAAACTGCTAGGCTTGTTCTACCTCAACCAAACATTTTACCGTTTGATTAAATGACCATTAATTTTAAAAGTTAACACTTTCTTCAGCCGGTGTGGCCATATACATATTCATACACTGTGCATGTAAAAAGACCATGAAGCACACAGAAATTCAACTTTGTTATTGTGCACCAATGTCCTTTGCAGCTGCCACTCCCCTGTCAGTCTGTATTTCTTTCTATGTCCATCACCTGTGTGCATATTCAGCCTTTCAAAAACACAGTGGCCAGCGTGTTCTGTCCTGTCTGATGCTCAGTCCTCCATTTTGAACACATACACCATACATATATTTTGACGGAATTGGAAAATTTCTAAACATTTATACCAACAAAATCTGTGTAGTGATGAAGTCACGAGTCATGAGAGTCATGAAAGGTAGCAGGTAATACTTTGAGAAATACAAAGGAATAGTCGGCCCATAACTCCCTGTAAAATGGTGAATTGTTGTACACTTTGGTTTTCGGACTGATTAACCAAAAATATAAAGTGTAAAGTTGTGAACTTTAGAGGTGTTAGTAGGCAGATTTTGTTATCTTTGGACAGAGCTAGCATAGTTGGTATCCAGTCATTTTGCTAAGCTAAGCTAAGCTAAGCAGCTGCTGGATGAAGCTTCATATTTACCATATAGAAATGAGATTGGTATTCATCATCTTATCTAACTATTCACCTGCAAGCGAATAGGCCATTTCCGAAATTGTAGAAAGCTTGCTTTTAGCAGGACATGAAAAAAAAAGAGGACTTTAATACTGTAAAGGAACATATCCCTACTTTTATATTCATACCTGCTTTTTATTTGGGAGACTTGGAATGATAAGGATAAAATGAATACATTGAAAAGAGAGAGGAGAAACAGAAATAGAGATAAGAGACAGGACAAAGACAACAACTCTGCCAGTAAACACAGTAGCCTACAATGATGAGCATAACTTTATGATATCTGGCTAAACTTTTTACACAGAGCTTAAAAGAGATGGCACGTGAGAGAGAGAACCAACATACAGTTTATTGGAATTTAACTTCCTTCCCAGCATTTTCCTCCAAGCATCAAGCCACACACAGACACATACACACACATTTATATATATATATATTTACACAAAATGAAACCTGCCTCCTTATCACTTACTTACAGCATGACAGCACACTTGTCTGATATTGCTCTCTTACTGTCACTCGTTCTACACCTCCAGCATTTGAAAGCTAATGCACGAAAAAAAAAATCACATTTACAATCATACACAGTACAATGTATGCAAAATTCATTCTCTGCATTTAACCCATCCTAATTAGGAGCAGTGGGCATGCAAGGACACACCAACACACAGAGGCTACTAATTATCTACAGTATATGTGTGTATGCTAGTACCTAATATCACCCATATATTAACTCAACCCTGTGTAACTCCTAATGTGTTTATTGCTGTGATTGTGTCTTTATTAAACATTCTGTGAGACAGAGAAATGATTGAAGAATTACATTTAATAAAGATTCCAGATCTGACTCAAACCCAGGATGTACCACGTTATTGAAGAACAAACTGATTGAATTCAACTAATTAGTGGTGTTGAATGCTGTTGTGGTAACACTGGCCTTGAACTCAGATGTGAACTCAGCTTTGGATGTTGTACAGCTTGTTTTTACTGGTGCAAAAGTCTTAAGATAATAAAGTTTAATTGGAAACTACTGTCACTCAGTTCCACTTCTTCTTGGGCCGTGTCCACCTTTACACCTTTAAAATGTTTGAAGTTTGTGCCTGTGTTTGTGTTTTCAAAGTTCACTGTCCACATCGAAACACCAAAACAGTTACAAAAACGTATACGCGCACATCACATGAGCTAGCAGTGTAATGCCAGATCACGTGGCAATCATCCTTAAAGGATCATTATAAACATCTATCTTCTCCTTTACCACACTACAATGACAGACCAGCATTATGGTCAAAAAATGCCAACCAAAGCTGAATAAGCTATAAATTTCCCACATTTATCCGATCTGCTGCCATGCTTCGTAATATTCAGATTGACTTGACTTAGTCGTATTAGATTCATGTAACTTCATCAGTGTTGCTTGATTCTGATAAATCAACTATCGTGCAGAAGCCAAGAATGCAGTTTCACCAGGCAGCTTTGAGGTGTATGTGTGTGTGTGTTTCATCATCCTTTTCCTCTGCAACTGCTTCTCCAGATCCCTGCTAGGCATGTTGAATAGAACCATGACAACTTCAGATGAATAACCATGGAAGTGCTTGTGTGGAGGAGACATTGTGTCACTGGTGAAGATCAGCAGCAGTGTGAACATTGTATATCACCTGAACGTAAACACTACAGTCAGCCGATATGGTTACATACTGTATGTATTGTGTGCATATATGTCACTATTAGCGTGATTAGATGTTGTCAGTTGTCCAGCAGCTGTGTGACACCGTCTGCTTTTCACAGTGTAAACATCTTATTTATCTAAAATGTATATTTACATTTCATTGAAAACACTTCCACTAATGTTTGGTTCTCCTAATTTACCTGTTGGGCCACAGAAAATGAAAGCTTTGAGCTTACTCAAAACTAGTCCGAACATTGGGTTGATTTGGTTTATCAAAGATGCTAGCAAAGCAACACAGTACATAAAATCTGCACAGCAGAGTCATCAGATAGGTCGGACCATCGTGTTTAACTATATATCTTGAAATGACTTGGAAGTGACTATTAGGTTGAGCAACATCATGGTGATTTGGTCTATGGTCAGTGCACAGAATGCTCCAAAGTTCAACATGTTTATTTATTTATAGAGCCCAGATAAGAGAGATATTTGGGTAGTCTTGAGCAAGTACTTGGCTGTAACGAGTTTCTGATACAGATAATGTGCTTACTGTTTCTGTTGTCAAAACTAATGCCTATATAGAAATATGTTTGTGTGGTGCAACCCATTTCAGTTTAGCAATGCACAAATCTCCATTTTAAACACTTTACTTTTCACCACACTAGTTGGTTAGTTTTGAGTATTTTGTATAGAAAACCATCTCTTTTCTCTTCCAATAAAATGTAAAAATAGTTTTCATGACTCATTTTGACCTGTAGGAGGTGTGTGTTTGGATTTCAACTGGTGCAATGTAGTAGATGTTTAATTTATTAATTTAATACTTGTCTTGATCTAACAACCCAGGTGAGGGAGGTGTGGGTGGAGGTAAACACTTCTTCAGCTTCATATCTTTCCACAGCTCCGTATATCACAATTGCAATGGTGGAGATGTGTGACCCCATGGCTTGTCAAAAAAAGTGATGTCGGCACAGCTTGAGCGCTGAGATGATCTGATCTAAATAGGTTGGTTTTATCAGCCAGCTGACATGTAACAAGCTTCAACTCTTTTTAACAGGGCTGGCATCAAAGGATCCTTTATCCTTTATCCAATGTCGAGGTATACTTGGGCAAGATACTGAACCCCAAATTGCTCCCTTTGGCAAAGCGATTAGTGTGTGAATATGTATTAATGTCTATATTTGTTTCTGATGGCAGAGGCACCTCAGCCTCTGAATGTGATGTAGTGTAAAGCGCTTTGAGTGGTCGGAAAGAATAGAAAGGCGCTATACAAGTACAGACCATTTACCATGTATTCAGCCTCTTGCCGCCTGCTCTTACACTCTACAATAGCCAGGACTATGGGCATTGTAAAGCCTGAAGTCACCAGCAGCAAACATATCACAGGGAAAGGTCTTTGAGCATCCGCATCAGCTGCAAACTTTAATTATCCAATCTGACAATGTGACAAAAGACCACTAGCTCAATGTTGGTTTGTAGATATTTAATCTCCTGTGCATCAGTATTGGCTGCTATGACTCAGTGTTTGATTATCAGTCAGTCCTGACCCAATCACTGACATGCTACACTTTCCATCCAATACAATGACAAATGCCTCAACTGCCTCTTCGCTTCCTCTTTTTCTTGTCCTTTCCCTTTCTTTTTCTCTGCACTACAAACAAGTCTGTCAAAATTCATCCTGCCACAACTGTTGTGGTGACCATGAGCTCTACCCGTCCTCATAGCATCCATATTGCAGTGCCCCTAGCGAGCATAAGACAAACTAAATATGGCTTTGTCGTTCATCATTCTCCCAGATTTCTGTTGTGATGTTAGTGTGACTACTACTTCCCTCTGAGCAGCATGGCCCCTTGTTCTCACAATGCCTGGACAAAGAGGAAACACTCATAAGAGGATAATTGGGCCCCTGACGCTTTTCTCAGGCTGTACTGTGGAGAACTCATTCTGCTTCTGCGTAGGTGCACAATTTCCTTAAATGTGCTTCCAAAGCCGCAGAGGCCATATGACTTCAGCGTGTTGACAACCCATCAGCTCACTGCAATATTTCTTGTGTCCTTCTGCTTTGCATCAGCACGCTACAAGGTAACACAGCAGCACATAGCAGGACATCATTAGACAATCACTGCACTGTGTCCTCTCAAACTCTGTAAAGCAGATTGTTTTCCATCTCACTTGTAAATGATCAACAGACAGTAAACGGCATATTAAAATCACATCTTATCTTAAGGTATGCCGATCAGATGTATTAGTATCAGTGCGGTAAATTTACTGATCTTCTGAGCACTGACCATAGACCCCCGTCCCCGTCCCCGTCCCTTGCTCTGATCTGAGAATATAAACATCCACCCTCTCTGGTCTGGCCTTCACCTCTGTCTGCATGTCTTTGTGGCCAGAGAAAGTAACAGTGACTTTGTATTTGTGTGTATGTGTGTGGGGGTCTGGCACCATGCCATCCATCTTGTACAGCTTTTTTTAGATGGACTCCTGGGAGATTTTTTAAAAACAGCCAGCAAGCAATCTCAGTAAATCATGTTATTTATGACTCCTTTTTCTGGATTGGAATTTCCTAGCATGTCTCTGTATGTAACTGTAAACAGCCACAGTGACTCTTGACAGCATGGACACATAAATAGAGTACCAAAGTTTGCATATGTTAGCTGAGCAAAAAAGAGTAGAGTGGGATTCATAAGTTTAGAGTTATTGCTTAAGTGATGATACTGAATGGCTGTTTCAGTGTTCAGTTTGCAGTGAGGCAGCAACATGGGGCAGGCAGCAGTGTTTTACCATTAGCTACCCCATTAGCTGGTTAGTACTACCTCTGATTAGATTAGAAACAACTTTTTTGTCATTATGCAGAGAAGGGGTACAGAGCTAATGAAATGCAGTTACCATCTAACCAAAAGTGCTGGAATATTTTTCCAGATGGGTGCAGTTATGCTATATCTTACAATATGTACAATAGAGTTACAATATACAGATATTATACAGTAGCCTATGGCATTTGTAAATATATTAAAAATGTATAGAAGAGAAGTGGACAGAGTTAGAGAATGGAGAGTGAAAATGTAAGGATGTATGTAGAGTATGAAAAGCAATCTATACATATAGTATGGTATAGTGTTGGTATAAAGTCGGTTAATGCACAGTAACATTATTTAACATTGTAGGGGTATAGTCTGTGCAACAAAAAGTTAAATAGCGTAGGGTTTCAGTCTGTGCAAAAATATGGTCACTGCACAAGTTACATTTTTATTTATTACTAGATTCTTCATCTGAAATACATGAAATATTTTGTCACATTCATGAATAAAAGGTGTGATATGGCAAGAATAACTATCCTAGTTGTATAACTTGTACTATAACTATAAGTTGTAAATTAAATAGTAGGGTTAATAAATAATTACACAATTATATACAGACACAATTGTATATTTCGATTAGTAAAGGTTATTAGTATACACTCAATTTAGCTACCTGCATGTCTTTTAACAGGGCATCTCTCAATGTTTCAAACCCAAACCACAATAAAACTGGATTAAACTAAACAAGTGGGACATGTTTGCGTCCATGAAATCAAGATAAATGTTAGCTTCTCTTGGGATTTTGAGGCATCTTGTTAATTCAGAAAAACAGAGCAGAATCATTTTTTTCCCATGAACACTTATCTCATAATTCTGAGAAAATTATCTTGTTAATTCAAAAAATTTTCATCACTAGTGTCACTAGTTTTTGTAGCGGGACTCGACAGAGTCACAAGAATGCGTCAAACTAATGTGCTTGTTAATCATATCACAGGTGTGTGTGGGGGCCAAAAACACCTGTGAGGCAGGCTACTTCCTTCCCTTCCAGGGTCGGACCTCTCGTTTATCTTCCATGATGATGCACATAAGCATCCAACCAGATGTGGTATGGAGACCCACCTCCATAGTTGCTTTTATTGTATATGGTCCAGCAGATGAGTGACAGATTGGATTTAACCTCGATTTATCCGGTTAGTGTTTGCTGAGTATGCTTTTGTTAAGTGCCTGGTTTTCTTTAACAGCAGATGTTCAGAGTTGGAGATGAATGTTTCTTTTTTTTTCCCCTGTCACCTACATTTTTTCAGTCAGATCTGTGATCATTCCTTTGACCTTCATGCTGCTGTCACCCTTTTTTAGCCAGACACAGAGGATTAACAGTGAATGGGTTATGTGAGATGATTGTGCCTGCACATATGAAATAGGTATATCCCACCTGCCAGCGCTGCCAGGAAATAGAAAACACAATTCCCATGTCAGACATCAGCTCAGACAGATGGTTGTGTGAGACTGAGAGTGTGAAGCTGATTATCCCTGCTAGTGCCTCTTTGGTCTACTGGGAGCACTCCGATGACTGGTAGATTAATTTAATTCCCACATGAGAAACTATGGGCTTAAATGTGTTTAGCAACAATAAACATAACAAAATAACCAAGGCTTTGTGTTTGTGCAGCTCACGGAGGTCAATGGTTCACAGTATAAGATTTGTCTCTGAGGATAATGAGTGGAGTCTAGCTGACTGTGCTAATGATCTGCTGTGTTGAAGGATAATTAGTTTTGTCTCTTCCAGCGGGTTTCAAAGGCATCAAGATACATTTTTCATTGTTTTACAAATAGTTGTGGCGTTTCCCAGGAGCTGGGTCAAATCTGCTAAGGCTGCAATAGATTCTGTGTGGTTGTCTTCAGTGCAGGTTTGATTGGTTAAAAATGTAAATGTAATACAATGAAATATATACTACAAATTCTCCAGCAGAGATGTTCCATAGACCCTTTTCACTGCAACATTTTGATATGTCATGGCAGGAAAAACCCTTTATTACCATTAATAACGATTGTATTACATTTTCCACACATGCAGGCTCGCTGACATGGCTTTGTCAGACCAATAAATCAAGAATTAATGTTATTAGTTACACGTGTGTCTTTCCTTTCTTTTATGATAAGTCCAAATACAGTATACAGTCTGCTTTGAAAACAATCCTGTCTAACAGAAATGTATATTAAGCTACTTTGCAACACCATGTATCTGCAACGTCATAACTTGTTTGCACAGAACATATCTGCAAAATGTTGATTGACAATCCATTTCATTTGTTTTCCCTATATATGCCCTTGTAGCAAATACAGCATAATTAATGTTTTCATGGTTAGGTTTGGGTACTGAAAGCACTTGGCTAAGGTTAGAGAAAGATTGTGGTCAATACTGACATGAAGACATGACTTGTTTACTGATAAAACCACATAAACTCCCATAAACTCAACCAAAGTGTCCCACAACTCAAAAAAGCAGTACAAAGCAGGACTTAAACATAATTTCAAGGAGACAGGGTTAGTGAACACGGTCTGTTCTATTCTCAGTTTTCAAGCTTGTTTGCTACAGAAAATGAAATCTCTCTCACAGAGCCACCAGAGCACCACCAACATGCTAATTACATGAGCTGATGCTGCAGCTTAGACAAGGGTCAATGTCATGAAGGTGAGACAAAATGAACCTGCTCAAGGCACAGGTGTTATAGTCTTAGAGATCATACAGTGGTTATGTCTTAAATTAAACCCAAAGCATAGCATTATGAAAGAGGTAATAAAGGAAGGACATGCAAAATGAACTTTCTATAGTCGAAAGTTTATCAGATATAACAAAAGAAATCCTTGAACTGGTAAAACTTAATATCCTACAGCTTCTCAGGATCATATATTTTATAGCTGGTAAATTCAAAATAGCTGTAAATGCAAAAAATGCCTGTTTCATTTATGTGCTGTAGCCCACAGTTGTGATATTTTTATCTCTATCTTCATTTACTGTCTTGAGTATAGTATGATTTTAATATAACACAATGCAAGAAAGTACTTTAAACAATTATTTGTTGTTTTTTCCACCAATCCTCAAAATGTCCACAAACCCCCAAGGAAATAGTTGTAGCAGGAAGCAGGAACTCTTCCCACCTCCTGTCAACAATATATATATATCAGCAGAGTAATTTTTCAGAGATATTTTTTTCAAATAACTGGTCACCAATACATGAGCAAAAACCACATTTTGGTGTGGGCATTTGTGCCAAACCTAGATTGCCATACAAAATAACATAATTATAGTATACATCCTGTTTAATATGATCATAAATCTCACTTTTTAAGCCTCTTAATGAATGTATTTTTAGCACTATCCTGTAAACAGACACTGTTGTGTTGACCAAATACACAACAAATAAATATATTAAACAGGCTACAGCATTCATTAGAGTTGGACAATAAGAGCTTGCTGATTTTCTTTTCAATGTCGTTCTCCTTCTCTCTCTTGCAGTCTCAGCAGAAATGCATTATGATCTTTGCCTTGGTGTGCTGCTTCGCCATACTGATGGCATTGATTTTCTCAGCTGTGGACATTTGGGGCGATGAAGACGGGATCACAGAGGAGAACTGTAGCAAGAACTGCAGGTGAGAACTGCAGAACCACAAACACACAATACATTGTCAGTGGTTCCCAATGTGTTTTGGCTTGAGCCCCCTCCTGACAAGTTCTGGCCTTAGTTAAAACAATGCAAAGGGCTGCATTGGTGGGGTTGTGTTGCTTCATGGACCAGTGGAATGAAATTCAATTTGATTTTAATTAATTGACTTATCAGAAACATATATAACAGGTCATGCACTGTGACAAATACATATGCTTTGAAAATGTCAAGGATCACAATAAAGTTAAAGAAAAACTTATTTTCATTCTGGTTCTCTAATCTACAAAGTCCGGTTTGAGAAACAGATCAGTGATTTTGCCTCATTGGCACCTTTTTTTCTCCATACATCCAATTGTGTCTATATTGTTTTGTGCCAATGATGCTAATTATTTATGAGAAGTTTACTACATAAGAGTAGGATATGAAAGTCACGTCAGCCACAGTATATAATAAATTACAGTCAGTTTATGTTTATGCTCATTCAACTTTATTCAAAACTATCTGCTTCCAAGGAGTCATACTGTGTCCGAGAAACAACTGAGGGTTTCATTATTTTAAGGAGCTACAATGTGTACAGCAAAACATTAGAACAAAAAACAAATGCATTGTAATAAAAATATCTTTTGAGATTATGGTTGACATGAATTGGGACGTTATAACTGGTCACTAACTCTACGGGCTTCCATAGTTAGAAACTCTGATTGTTTTAGCTCATGTTGAAATCTAGCAGGTCTAACTCACTGGCACACGATATAAACTGCAGTGTAGAGGCTGCTGACCCCATGGCATTGCTTGCATTATTCCCTCAACCTGATCCTATTGTGTTCTTCCCCACTGAAATGATTACCAGGCTCTTCTGAAAGTTACTTTATACTAGACTTTAGCACATTTCTACAGTCTGTTTAAGTTTTAAGAATATGACAAAAATCCTGAAAACATTATGTCCTTGTGGTCCAGAGTGAAACTGGCTGATACAGCAGTCCCTGTTCTCTCTGCTCTCCACTTCCTACTGGTTCCCCTTCATTAGACTCGTATCATGAAATTTACCATTCAGCCTTGAATCACTTCCCTCTCTCTGGCTGTGTCATCTACTCTCTCTCTCTCCTCTTCCCCAAATCAGCCATTACAGACCTTAAAGACAACTCTAATTGGCACTCCCTCTTCCACTCAAGGCTGAAAGTGTAATTCCAACTTGTAAAGCTTAATTGGACTTTTCCCCTGCTCTGACGGACCCCTAAATCTTAGGGGTAGAATGAGAGATAAATACGAGGCTGAGGCAGGGATGATTGGAAGTGAGGGTGAACCAGATGGAGCGAGAGGAAGAAGATGATATCAGGGTAGATTTGGAGTTGGAATGAGTGAGCGATGAATAGATTCATCAGCTGTTATCGGCTTGCTGTCTGTGATGACGGGGTGGGGGCTTGCAGTTCAAGACTTAATTCCCAACAAATTTCAGAAATGTGTGCTGTCATTTTTATTCAGATCCCATAAGCCTAATGATGCAGTTTTACTGTGATATGAATAATTTAAAAGACCTATGAGGTGTGCAAGTGTAGCATAATTCATGATTTCATAAAGTATTTTGCTCAAAGCAAGTTGCAGTGCAAAATAGGAAAAGTGATAGATTACTGAGACTGACATATTTCTAATGAGGTGCACTGAGGCTTGCTCATGCTCACATAACTTTCTAAAGGTGCTTGTAATTCATCAGAGAAAATGTATGTAAAGGTCATTTTTTACACCAAGAGTGTTCACTGGAAAATGATCCAGTAATTAACTTACAAATGAAATCCAGGACTACTGAATAATCTAAATACAGAAGACTGATCTGCCTTTTTGCCTTGGTGTGCAGCCATTAGTCTCCTTACACAGAAAAAAAACCTCTTAGCTGCTTTTTTGTTTGTGATGTTGTAATTTAGCCATGTCACACACAGCTGGTTGTATATTATATATTAACTCTTTTTGCCTGAATAATGCTAATTCTTTCATCAAAGGGACAGGAGTCCTGAGATGGGCTGCTGCTACTGTGTGTCTGTGGGAGGAAAAAACAGTCCCGCTAATGCAGGCAGTTGCTCCATGTATTTGTCTGACAGTACAAACACATAATTAATTTGATTATCTGATTGTATCCAAATGACTGCAGTCTAATGTATCTCTGATGTACAGCTGTTAATTGCCTGGTATCAGACAGCTGACAAACAGCTTAGTATTGATCTACAGTTTCCCTAGGGAAGGGCAGAAACAATACTTGGAGAACCAGACTTGTCGCTTCCCCAACTTTGTTTAGCTTTAAGCACCACCTGAACAGTCGGCTGCTGAAGCATACAACATTTAAAAATATTTTTGAGAGCAAACGTTCCTTCCTTCCATTAGGTTTTAAAAATCGGTTCCTGCACTTTAGGGCTGTCACTTTTTCAAAAAGTTGAGTTCAGAAACAAAATCAGAAACAGAATCAGATTTATTTGCCAGGTATGTGTGCACATACGAGGAATTTTGACTCAGGATTGTACACGGCTCACGATGTGCTGACTCATACAATAATACAATAACACAATGATAAAATCAGACTGTTAGGAATGTGGTTTTGTGGTCTGTTTTTGGTTCTGTGTTTCTCTGTGTAGTCTTGTTTAGTTAGTCCTTTAGTGTTTACTCCTGGTCTTGTATTCTCTGTTTATCTTTGTGTATTCCATTGTTCATTTACTGGTTCTGTTCAGCTCTCTTTGTACCAGTCTGTCATGTGTTATAGATTGTTCCCTGCATCTTAGCTCCTGCATCTCACCCCTGTGTCTTAGCTCCTAGTTTCATGTCTTAGTGTTTACTTCTGGTCTGTGTTCTTATGTGTTATTTTGCCCATGTCTAATCTGAGTTTTGTTTTGTGCTTGCTTCAGCCTGTGGTCCTTGTTGTTAATGTATGGTGTTTTGCATCTGTAAGTGTCTCTCTGTTCCCCCCTGCTGTCTCTCTGCCTACCTTGTTAGCCCTGATCCCGTTCACCTGTGTTGCTCCCGCCCCGCTCGTTAGTCCGTGTGTGTATATGCCTGCTCTTGTCTTCAGTTTTGGTCACATCACACACAAAAACAAAACAATATAGACAGATTGAGACAATAGCAGAGTGAAAAGGATGAGAAATTCTTATTATTATTATTATTATGTACATGTTGGAGGTGGATGTGATATACAGGTACACATACATATACACGTATACATGTACACAGTGCGATACCATAGTGCAAAGGATGCTGGAATAAATAATGTATTTGAGGTAGGTGGATTTGGTATGCAGAATCAGAAGGAGCTTTATTGCCAAGTAGTGTTTTACACATACAAGGAATTTGCTTTGGTGTTAAGGTGCTACACGCAGACAGACATACAGCTGACATAAATAGATGTAGAAATATATAAATATGTAATAAACAAATGCAAGTTATATAAGAATAACAGAAGAATAGAGAAAAATAAATCCTGGAATACTGAAGTGATGGAAGATTGAGTGCAGAGCGAATGATACGCTGCAGTCTGCCCTTGTCCCTGGCAGTGGCAGCAGCGTACCAGATGGAGATGGAGGAGGTGAGGATGGACTCGATGATGGCGGTGTAGAAGTGCACCATCGTTGTCTTTGGCAGGCTGAACTTCTACAGCTGCTGCAGGAAGTACATCCTCTGCTGGGCCTTCTTTGTGAGGGAGGTGATGTTCAGCTCCCACTTGAGACCATCATTTCGATGGTGCCCAGGAAGTGGAAGGAGTCCACAGTGGCGACGGGGGAGTCACTCAGGATTATGGGTGAGGGTGTGGCTGGGCTCTTCCTGAAGTCCACGACCATCTCCGCTGTCTTCAGAGCGTTGAGCTCCAGACTGTTCTGGCCGCACCATCTGGTGACCAGATGGTCAATCTCCCACCTGTAGGCAGACTCATCCCCACAAGAGATGAGCCCAATGAGGGTGGTGTTGTCCGCAAACTTCAGGAGCTTGACAGACTGGTGTCTGGAGGTGCAGGTGTTGATATGCAGGGAGAAGAGCAGAGTGGAAAGAATGCAGCCTTGAGGGGAACCGGTGCTGATGGTCCTGGAGTCAGAGACATGTTTTCCCATCTTCACGTGCGGCTTCCTGTCTGTCAGGAAGTCTGTGATCCACCTGCAGGTGGAGTCAGGCACGTTCAGCTGAGAGAGCTTGTCCTGCAGCAGGGCCGGGATGATGGTATTGAAAGCACAGCTGAAGTCCACAAACAGAATTCTGGTGTAGGTTCCTGGGGAGTCCAGGTGCTGGAGGATGTAGGGCGATGTTTACTGCGGCGAGCTGCAGGGGGCTGCAGGGGGTCCAGGAGTGGGTCTGTGATTGATTTAAGGTGGGACAACACAAGGCGCTCAAAAGACTTTACCACAGAGGTCAGGGCAACGGGTCTATAGTGATTTAGTCCCATGGTCCTTGGTTTTTTGGGGACAGGGTTGATGGTGGAGGCTTTGAAGCAGGCTGGCACATGGCATGACTCTAGTGAGGTGTTAAAAATGTCTGTAAATACCAGAGACAGCTGATCAGCACAGTGCTTCAGTGTGGATGGGGAGACACAGTCCGGCCACGCTGCTTTGCGAGGTTTCTGCCTCCTGAACAGTCTGACGTCACTCTCTAGGATGGTAAGAGAGGGGGAAGAGGTGGGGGATGAGATGGTGGACTGTGGCTGGTCAGTGGTGTGATGGGGGATGGTGTCAGGTCTGTCCTATTGTCTTTCAAAGCGACAGTAAATCTGGTTTAGCTCGTTGGCAATGCATGAGTCGTTCAAGGAATGGGGGGATTTAGGTTTGTAGCTGGTGATCTGTCTGAATCCTCTCCAGACAGAAGCAGTATATACAATATGAAAATATAACAATATGAACAGTATGAACAGCTCTGAAATAGAAAATGATGAATAAATAATAGCGGTAACCTGTAAACAGGTGGCTGATTAGAGACAGAGTTACTGGGTTATTGCACAGGAATTCTTCCTGACACTGTGAGTCAGAAATCAGCTGTTCATCAGAGTGATTGCTTGTGGGAAGAAACTGCTTCTGTGTCTGTTGGTTTTGGCGTACAGTGCTCTGTAGCGCCTACCAGAGGAGAGAAGCTGGAACAGGTTGTGTCCGGGGTGAGATGGATCTGCAGTGATGTTTCCTGTCTGTTTCCTGAGTCTGGAAATGTATATTATGAGCTGGCGCAGGACGTACATCCTCTGCTAGGCCTTCTTGATGATGGTGTCAGTGTTGGGCTCCCACTTTAGGTCTTGGGACATAGTGGATCCCAGAAACCTGAAGAATTCCCCAGCAGACACAGGACTGTTGAGTATGGTGATTGGGGGGCAGAGTAGGGGGGCTCCTCCTAAAGTCCACAATCATCTCCACAGTTTTGAGCGTGTTAAGCTCTAGATTGTTCTGACGGCACCAGAGAGCCAGCTGATCAACCTCCCGTCTGTAGGTCGACTCGTCACCGTCCCGGATGAGGCCGATGACCGCTGTGTCGTCAGCAAACTTCAGGAGTTTGACAGATGGGTCTCCTGAGGTGCAGTCATTGGTGTTGAGGGAGAAGAGCAGTTTTCAGGCAGGATGGTGACACACCGTCTGAGCCAGGAGCCTTCCTGATCTTCTGCCTCTGGAAAAGCTGGCGTAAAGTCACGTATTAGCAGGCTAATGTTAGCTTTGTCAGTACATCTAGCTAGTTCCATTTAATAGTTGGCAGTTAACTTGGTCAGTAAACTAATCTCCACTTTGTAAACGCCTACATTATAACTAGACTAAACTTGCCAGGACACAAGTGCAGAGAACACACCACTGGTGCAATTTTGAACATCAAAAACCTCATATAGATCAGTGCTTAAGCCAACACAAAACAAGGACAGCTACTGCCAGAATAGGCAGAGAAAAAGAACTAAACAAGCCACAGAAATTAGGCTACTGAACTAACCAAATAACTCTGGACTGGAGTGAAAGTAGCTTGGCATTGACAGCTCAGCTACCGGTATCTGGAAAAACAATGTGTCCAGTATAGTCTGTAGTGAGCTAAACAGGTCTGGCACAGGATGAGGCTGATTAGTCAAGGCAAACTATTGGCCATCACTCAAAATGTCAGGGAACACACAGGACAGCTGTCGACACAGATATGGGACAATGTATTCAACAAAGTACATGCATTCTACATTCATTTTCACAAAACACAGAGGTTCTTTTTAAAATAAATATAATATATTATAATAATATATAATTTTTTTTTTTACCATGGCAACATTGTTTTGGTTGTACTTGATAAAACATTGGACATTTAGCTTTAAAACAAACAGCATGCAGGGAGCTGAACAGCAGCAGCTCCTGTGATACCCATATTAATGTCCTTGCTGCTGTGCACCCAGAGTTCAGCGCAGCTCATGAGGGGAGTGGATAATTTATATCAGATGTCAGGTGCTGACTCTGGCACACTGGGATTTTTCAGCATAATCCCATGTTGTTACTCTAAGCGTACGCACAGACGCGCACAAACAATATCACAAGCTTTTGCATGTAACTGCCACTATTACATCCATTACTTAACACGCTGGATCATTTCTGCTGTTTGTTTAGCATGTAAACTGCTCTGTGTTAGTGTGAAATATGTTCTTGTGTTCTGTTTTTTGTAATGAAGGAGAGTTCTTCATTTTTAAGATAATGAATCTGAGATCCAACAGTGTTCAACAACCACAGAGCGAAGATGGTAACCCATTATCATTCAGAGAGTGAGGGACTTTATATTCAGACACACTCTTTCTCTTTCTTTCTGTCTCTCTTGTTGTCTCATGTATGCACAAACACATACACCGTAAAATTTACACCACTTATTTATTATTGGCAGCTGGGGCCGAATCACACTCATTAGTGCACAGATGAGTTACAATGGAGGAGACCAGCAGTGAACACCACAGGCTGCATAAATCAGCTGCCTCCCTGCTTCTCCACTTTTAATACCAAAGCCTGCCTGGCTGTTTAAACGACTCAGAATCACCATTCATCATACCTCACAGCCATTAGAGTGGACTGAGAGGATTTCTTTCAGAATAAGATTACCTCTCCTCCTCTTCCATCTGTTTTCCATCCATGCTTGTTTCTTCTCATTGTGAGGTGTTTACTGTAGCTGGCCTAGTTTTTGCTGTTATTTCAGAACAAAGAAGGAGACTCTACGATGGGTGATATAAACGTTAGTCTTCTCTATAATTGTCCACAGCGTCATTGTGCCTTTTGACTTCAGTGTTCAGTCCTTAAACTCTGTGTCTGACAAATGAAAGAATATCCGCCGAAATGAAACCCTCAGTAACATATGATTCAACTTTACATGTGATTCTCCCAAACTCTGCTTCACTAAACATGTTGATTGTCATTTCCATGAGGAGGAATCAGCATGTTGTGATTACAGAGGGTGTGAGTCCTACAGCTTGACCCTTGGCCATGTACCAAAACCTGACTTAGCTTTACTTTAGCCAGGAATACATTTTCAAGCTGTGAGCTGGCAACTGGCCTCTAAATGTGATACCAGTGCATTATCACCTGCAGCACAGTGTTTCACCAGTGTGCCTCACCAGTGTGCCCTTGAGTGAAACACTCACTAGACCCTGAGCTGTCACACTTTGTGCTGACACTGTGCTCTGACTGGTTTGAGTGCTAAGACCTATCACAGATTCCTAACCAGGGAGCCCGCCAGCACAGACTCCACAGTATTTTATGGCCAGAAATGTTTTCCAATACAAGCTAATAAAATAGTCCACAACTGATAAAGCTGTTCTTTTTTGGTTTAGGCTGAATTATTCTGATGACTAATTATTGAGAGATTAAATAAATCACCTTTTTCTTTTACCATGTTTTATAGGTTTTATCAGGTTTGCAGCACACATCTTATTCATGTGACCAATCAGCAAAATGAATAGCACATTCACTCATGATGACTTCCCGTCCATGTCTGCACTGACAAATTAATAGTTGTGCTTGTCATTTAACAAGATTCTTAAATTAGAAGACTGTGGTTTAAAGACATTATTTCACATATTCCCTGCTTCACGTTTGCAATGCACACTTTCAAAATACCTTAGTTATGAGCACAGTACAGACGGTTTGCCATACTATGGGCACCTCCATGTTCTTTCTATTGAGCCACTAAACTGCAGTATTCAACATTTCTTAAAAAATGCATTCCCTCACATGGAATTGAGTACATTCTCTCTAGTTTCTTGGACAGCATTTTATCCAGAGACTTAATCTACCATGGAGGTGCAACAGAATTTATATCTGTGTTGCTGTTCACCCTCACTGAACACCCTCTCCTCTCTTAAAATCCAATTGTCAGAAATCGATGTTGAAGCCAGATACAGACTGAATGTGGTGAGCGTTGGAGCTTGGTAATAGCCTGGTTCTGAATGGCTGCAGATCTAGGCCTGCCAGGGCTAATTCAATCTGTTGTTTCCAATGCTAATGCCTCTGTCATTTTCAGGCCTCCTGGTAGGTTAAAATGGGAAGTGGAGATACATGAGGGAGAGCTCACAGTCATGGTAGCCAGTTAACTTGACATTACACCCTGGCAGAAAGTGCAGGGATATTCACAGTGATATCTACAACCATTGTAGTGCAAAACAAGTATCACTGATGACATTTTCCCCATCACTGGACAGTTTAAGTGACTGCTCTGAATCTTAAGCAGATATGCTATCCTGTACTTCATGCAATCCACTGAATCTGACATATAGTTGATTGGGATTGCCTCTATATATGATTTCATTCTATGCTAATCGCAGCAAATACAGTAAATTACCCCAGACTGCTGATGATTACATTAAAATGCTCCATGTGATAGTGTAGTGTATGAGAAACCGACGAGAATATATCCAAAATGACTCACTTTTCGCCGAGTAGGTGTAATTTAATCTGCATTGCTGACAACTCTGCACATCAGCCTTCAATTATTCTCAGACCCTGCCGGAGGCAACCTGTACAAAACCTAATGATACTTAATGGAATCTATGTGGTCTAGAAATCTTGATAACTCTCATTAAGCTAACGAGAAAGAGGAAGAAAGGCGCTGTTAGCTAATTTGTCAAAAGAAAGAAGGAATATAACCTTGTGTCAGTGGCACCCAAGCTTATAAGAACTCCACTAATGCATACAGATAATTGCTTTGTGAAAGACCATGAACATCACATTCATTTCTTTTGCATTTTTCCATTAACAGGTCTCTATGGCTCAGCATAATAATGCCTTCATTGGTTTTTTAAATGCAGGTCTCTTACATCATTATGTTTCTTCTTTACTCCAGAGCAGTGCTTGTGGAAAACATCCCAGAAGACATCTCCTTCCTAGACAATACTACATCCCACCTTCCTCTCTCAGTGGGGCTGTACAACTTACTGGACCAAGCCATCCGGGTCGTAGAGATAGTTTCCCCGCTGTGGGTTCTCAACTCTTCAGATTATGAATCCAGCTTCCAGCCTGCAGCCAGACAGGTAAAACCAGAGCAAGCAAACAGAGATTTGTCTCATCAGAGTGTGGCACTTATTCAAATGTTGTGTATTTACCTTTTCTCTGTCTCCACTTCTGTGTCTTTTTGTCTGAATTGGCCTCTTTGCCTCCTCTACATAATAATCAGTGGTAAAAAAAAAAAATAAATGTATCAGTCTTTACTTAATTAAGTAAAGAAAAGTAAGTACTTAAGTACTAATACAACAATGTATAAACACTTAATTGCAAGAAAAGGTACTGCATTTTGTGTAGTAAAAGTGCATTGTAAAAATATTACAAGCAAAATGGTATGAAAGCATCAAATTAAATGTACTTGCCCATAAGTGACAGTAAAGTGATATTATTATTATTATCATAAGCCATTATTAGATTTGTTACAACCCAGCTCGTTAGGGTAGGGCCGTAACAAGGTATGTGGGTTAAATTAAGGAGGTAAGGACAACTGAATTCAGGTTGAGTCAAAGTTTAATTAAATGAGTTGTCTCCAAAAAAACACAACAAAAGGAGGCTATGTAGGTACTGACAAAAAAAACACTTAACAAAAGGAGATCAGTACCTACATGCTGTACAGGAATGTAGTGTAACCAAACAAACAATTTTCCCCCTTAAAGAGTGCCACTCACACTCTAGTTCACAAAGGTTTTTACTGACAAGAGTCACTTAAGCCTGCAACCAACAAACAGATCAGATTTAAACACTCAAGACATTCACAGGGGTACACAACCACCAACAAGGAGAACTGATCACTGGCTCACAGTCGCCTCGAACTGCAGGAACACAAACTATTTGTAGGCCAGCTGGTGTTGATTGGTGAGTTCTGGTTGGCAGGTTCGGTAGGATCCTCGACCACACCAATCAGACGCCAGCAAACAGCAACCAGGAAGTGGGTGGTTCCAGGTCCAGGGAACCAATCCTCGACAGGTGCTTGCCGTGGGGATTTGCATACAGCTCAGAGAACTCCAAAACACAACTACTCTAAGGCAGCCAGCGGCGGCCGTAACAGATTATTAATGATGCATCAAGCAGAAGCAGCATTTTACTGTTGTAGCTGCTAGTTCAAACTATTATACAGTCAAATATTTTTTCCAGTGGTCCGTTACATTGTGGAGATGATTTATGGTGTCAACCGCGCTGCATTATGGTTTTGATTAAAAAAAAAGCTGTCAAAAATTAAATGAAGAGGTCAAAAGCACAATTGTAGAATAGAAGTATAGAGTAGAAGTAAAAAGTAGCATAAAATGGACACATGCAAGTAAACGTACCTGAACATACACTTGAGTAAATGTACTTAGTAACTTTCCACTGGTGATAATAATACATGTAATGTGTGACAGAAAGGTCGATGTGATTTGCATTATTTGCATTAGCTGTCCAATTGACAGCTCATCTGCCATATCATCTGATTTTATCCACATCCCCAAGTGATTAAGCAGACGACAGCTCATACATGTCATGTTTATCATATCCTGAAAGGATAACAAAGAAGAGTTGGTTTTCTGCTTCAGCCAAATCAGATAATAAAGTCAAAGTGGACCAAATAACAGTATGATACAAATTATCACCAGAGTGGAAAATCAATAACTGTCCTTTTAGAATTGTACTTGCTAGTAAAATACTTACTATTTTCAGGCTGCTTAAAGTGAACTATTCATTTTAGGATTTGAACTGGATGTGTGTTATTGAAAATTGCCTGGAGGTTTTCTAAACTGTTCAAACACACACTCACAGACATAGGAGGGAAGCTGGACTGGAAAAATCAATAAACTTTAAAGACAAAGTTACAAAAGGTGGATGTGGAGATGCTCTTGATGCTCATAACTCAATTCTGTGACAAGTTTAGTTGTGGTTAACTTTTTCTCACATACAATGTTTAAAAAAGGCAACATCAGCTGTATTGCCTCAAATCATAAAAAATGGAAGGTATTCAAGGCATTCAACCGTTTGCTGAACTGTGCAAGTTGATGAGCTTCCTTCCCATGTCAATGCTACATTAATGATGATGTGGTTGCTAATTATCTGCAAAGTCATGAAATGGTGTGTTCAGCGTCACTCCACTCAGACTTCTTTGACTAATCTCTAATTTGCAAGGTTTTCTGCCTAAAAGCCTAAATGGAAACTTGCCAATGTCACCAAATGTAAGACTTTTTCTTGGAATCTCTTGGCATAGGAATGTTTGTATACCACAACATATATAAGATTATACTGCACACTTGAAAGGGGCACTTACATTTACAAAAATGTGGTTGACTTGCAAGACATACTTTTAAAGGAGAATCCAATACTTTGTCATTCTCCCTCCAGCATCACAGAAAATATTATAAAACTGTTTCCCAGGCAGAAGTAGTGCTGATCGAATGCTAAATCGAACTTGATGTGGAACATCGGTGGAGTGCCCATTTATTCAAATTTCTGTATTAAAAGAGCTGTGAAAGTCATGCTATAAAATCTAAATGTGTAAATGTGTTATGAAACAACAAAATTCCCAACGTCAACACTGTTTCCTCTGGCAGGTTTGGTGTAAAACAATCAATACTGATGAAACAAAATATTAGATGCAAAATATTAGACACATCTTCCGGATTTTGAAATGAAGCCCATTTGATCAAATTCACATCTCACTTGTCTCAGTCATTCTCTAACTCTCCTTCTGTTCATCTGCAGCTCATCTGTTATTGGTATGCATTTACGATAAATCAATAAGGGATGCTGGGATGGGGTTTACCTCTGCTGAGGTTGAAGAGAGCCACTTACATATTGTGTGTATCAAATTGGATACTTCAAATGAGCAGGAGTAACTATTTCGACTGAGCAAACAAAGAAAATATTAATATTTAAAAACAAAAAAGAAACTTGGCATCACAGTGGCTGGCAGCAGACAAAGGACCTCTGGGAAATGTAGCACAAAAATACCATATAACATAAGCTGCTAATGGTGCCAAAATATTACGAGACAATCTAAGCAATTCACAAGAACTATGTCTGAATATAAAGTACATGAATTTTATGTGACAGCAGAGTTTTACGATGTGTTTCCCTCAGGGCAGGGCACTGCTGTCCAGGCTGCAGGGGCTGAAAGCTAAAGGAATCCAGCTAAAGATCTCCAGCGGGATGATTGACTCGACTGAGCTCAGGACGCTCGCCAGACACAGTCAGCTCTCACTCTCACTGTATTATAAATTCTGTGTCTGTGTTCAAACATGCTGCAGCTAAGCTCTGTCTGTTTAGTCTGTTGACTGTTCTCTCCCCCTATTTGTGCTGCTCAGTCCTTTCAATCTCTCACTCTCTTTCCATCTTTCCCTTTATCTGTCTTTGTGTTTCATGTTCTTGTTGTTCATGTTTCTGTCTGTGGCCAGATCTCTCTTTATCCTTCTCCTTGTCTCACATGCGCTTTCTTTATTTCTGTCTTTCTTTTTCTTGCTGGTTTTTGTGTTTTACTCAGTCCCTGTTTCTGTTTCTCTCTCTCTCATTCTCCATTTCTAGATGCTGAGGTCCACTATGTGAACATGACAGCGCTGACCCAAGGCCACCTCCTCTCCTCCTTCTGGGTGGTCGACAAGAGACATTTCTACATCGGCAGCGGCAGCATGGACTGGAGATCTCTGGCCACAGTATCTACAATCCACTACGCATCACAGCGCACACAGAAACACATATCCATATGTAAACATAGGCATACTCAATTTGCACACAAAAACAGGGGATGTGGCAGAGACATTTGAGAAAATGTAACATCATGATCCCAGTCCTGCAAATTCTGAAGCAGCAGTGTAACACAAATTATGCAAATGTGACCCTCTGTTGTAATTTTGATAATCAACTTTGATAATGTTCTACTGACTCAGAAAGACTCTTACTTTACTCTTGAAAGAAACTGAAATGAAAAACATCTGAAATAACTTGCAGTAGTATCATGGCCACTGGTCATTTATTACCACAGGGTAATACATAAGTCCTTTGCTTTGAATAATTACCTAAATGTATGTTTACAGGTGCCCTAAAGGTTGCATTTTTGGATTTTTTTATTCAGTTGATATATTTACTGACACATACTAAATATGAACACTTGCACAAATGTTATAAGTTATGAACCCTATTGAAACACATTTGAAGATATAGTGATATATCTTATACTATATGATAGTGATGATTATATATGTGCTTAACTAATATGTCTTCTTCAAAAAGTTGTAGATGGGGGGTAAGGGCTGATTTGGGCAGTTTGGTTTGATTTGGTTTGGTTTGGTTGGTATTGGGGTATGTAAGGTGGGGTGGCATCCAAAAATAGACGGTGGCTATTCTTTCATCTTCATCTTCAAAGCTGAATTTCTTGCATGGTTCATTAAAGTGCAGATCCATTTGTTAGGCAGCTTCATCTATCTTTAGACACCCAGAGATACAAAGGGCCTTGATTTAGGAAGATGAATTGCAAGCAGTTCAACCAATGCATCCTGTCGTGAATTCTTAAAATTCGTTAATAATTCAATTTATACATCTGAAGTCATATATTCACAATTCAGTTTGAGCTGTTGAAAAAATGTACATGGCAAGTCAAATTATATGTATTTTATTTTGTGCATATTGGTGTGTTTTGAAGGACACAGACTACGCTGAAAATAAGATTAAAATACTCGGGATCTAGGCTTCATTTAAGTATACATTGCTCATGTAAATAATGCAGGGGGGGAAATGAATATGTGGAGTGAAACAGAGAAAGAGTGGGCCATTTAGAAGGTACAGTCTGGGAACCTGACTCTTTGAGGAAAGTGCCTCTTTGAAATGATAATGCAGCAGAGAGCAAAGATAGAATATTATTGAGAGAGAGAGGGGGACCAATGTAATGTCTTCTCATGCCCTACTGTTGCTGTGACAATGGCCGAAGATCTGTAACTGGATGAAAACTTGGCCTGACAAGGGGAAGATGTACGCTGAGTGTAGGTAGACGGATGTATAAAAGTGTTGAAAGAGTAAAAAACAAACAGGTTAAGATTAATTAAAAAGGAAATCTGACTGACAGCAGTTTTGTTGATGATCTTGGAAGTAATGACGATGATATGCAGGAGAGTGACAGAAATATTGATGTAAATGTTTCAATGTTTATGGTGATGCTGATGAGATTTGTTTGTTCTCCAGAGGAAGGAGCTGGGTGTGTTGGTGTACAACTGCAGCTGTCTGGCTCTGGACCTCCACAGAGTGTTCAGCCTCTACTGGGGGCTCCAGTATAAAGACTTCATCCCCTCATTCTGGTCCAAGCGTGTCTTTGCCCTCTTCAACAGGGACACACCACTGGAGCTCACTCTCAACAGCACAAAGGCTGAGGCTTACGTTTCTGTAAGTGACTATTATTGCATTTGTTTGTCTTGTATATTTGCCCAGGGAAACTCTTGTTTTTTCAATCATTTCAATGTGGCGATTTCTGGTAGATACTTAAAGGACAAGGTTAACATGCCAACCCATAATTTAGGAGGCATTTTGTATTGATGGCACTAGTAAAGGGGAAGGTTGTATGAAGAGTTAAATTCCAAGAGCCTAAAATCTATTTAGATTAATGCTTGCAGTAAAGTTACCATTTAAAACATTGGACATCTGTCAATTTTTTACTATCATCATCAACCGATGGTTAGTATTTGTTGTCTAAAGTTATTATTTAGGCTCACATACCTTAGATAATAGCATTCCATTTCCTTCCATTACTCACACTCAAAATTACTTTACATAATTGATGGTTCAAACGATGGACAGACTATTAAAAAATGAGCTTCAGTGTTTGGTTCAATTTGCCGGTTGGGATTTTGGGACAAGTCTATATTTCAGTTGTGGAGAACATTCAGTCTATTTTCACCACATCAGCATCTTAATTCAGGAAAAGCCCAAGCATAATTATGAACATAAGTAACTGCTGCATCCTATTTAGGAGTTCAATTAAATTGAAAAAAAATACATATATATACATAGCACAAATTCATAACAGAAGTTTTCATTGCACTTTTCAGATACAGCAGGTCTAGATCAAACTCTTTTCAATAATATTAACAGAGACCCAACAATTCTCACAATGAGCAAGCACTTGGCATAGTGAAAACAAAATACTCCCTTTTAAAAGGCAGAAACCTCGAGCAGAACCTGGACTCAGGATGGGCGGCCAATTGCCTTGTTGGATTGAGAGAGAGGGAGAGAGGGTGAGATCATGTTCCACATAAATTTTTGACAGCGGACATTTTGATATGTCAAAGCAGAAAAAGCTCATGTGTAATTAAAAACATTAATAACGACTGCATGCCATTTAGATGAGCTAGTTTCATTGCTTTACTATTGTGTACACTGGCTCACTAGCATGGCTCACTGGTAGGCCTACACCTTAGGGAACAGTGCCATCAATATTGAAATTTGTTTCAACTGTGCGTTACAAGTTAAAATTTCTGCTATGAAGAAGGTTTATTGTGCATGATGGCAAAGCTGTGTCTGAAATCACTTGTGCACTATTACCTATATAACAACCCCAGTCTCACTTCCATTGTGTTACAAATTGCATTGTGGGATTGTTAGCAGAAAGTAGTGAGCATGTCATGGACATTTTTTTTTATATTATGTCATGTGAATGGCTGAGGGCACTTAATAGTGGATAGATTTGCTGTGAAAATACAGTTCTCTATTCCTCACACCGTCCAAAGACATGCAGACTAGGACTTAAATTGTCCTTAGGTGTGAGTGTTAGTGTGACTGGTTGTTTGTCTATGTGTGGCCCTGCGATGGATTGGCGACCTGTCCAGGGTGTACCCCGCCTTTCGCCCAATGTCAGCTGGGATTAGCTCCAGCCCCCCGTGACCCTGTACACAGGATAAGCAGTTGACGATGGATGGATGGATGGATAGATGATTGATTAGACATCAGCTCAGGTTGGGGTTGGGCGGGGCTATGCTGGGAATTATGTAGGGTCACCAATAAGAATAATAAAGGTAATCTAAAATAATAGTGTCTCTGCAGGACTCCTGTGACTTTCTGTGTCATCTTCTTCCTGAAGACATGCACACAGACATAAAACAAAGGAAGATAATCAAATCCTAATGGTCATTTAGGTGAACAATAATGATGATGAGAGCTGAGTTCGTTGTTATGATGATAACAGTGTTATCGATCATGATGGTAATTTTGCAAGTTAAGATTCCTTTCTGAGTCACTGCGGTATTAAAAATCTGTTTAGACAATGCCCTGACCATCTTTCATGGGTGTTTCTTCAGAGAGGAGTACACAGCTACTGGTTGTGCACCCTCTCATCACCCGAACACCAGCTATCACAAATTGTCTTTGCCGTCTTTCCTCCTCTGATGACAGAGCTCCCCAGATGTTTTCATCCCCAAACATCGCAGCAATGACCTTGAAGCCATTTCCAGGGTAATCCAGGAGGCCCACCACTTCATTTATATCTCCATCATCGACTACCTGCCCCTCCTCAGCAGCAACGCTCACAGGTTAGGACAACTGCGCCACTGTTGGAGTTGCTTTGGGATGAATTGACAGGAATTTATCAAACGCTTGGATGCCTTGCTTTGATTTAAGTGATTAAACTCCATGCGTGTCCATCTGGCAGTGTGCCCACATTTGTGCTTGTGTTTGTAACTGTGCCAAGGTACTGGTCTCGTATCGACAGTCTTATCAGGGAGGCCCTGATCCTGAGAAAGGTCCGGGTTCGTCTGCTGATAAGTTGCTGGGAAAAGACTCATCCACTTACTTTCAACTTCATGTGGTCCCTGAAGAGTCTGTGCATGGAGCAGGCCAACTGCTCACTGGAGGCTGTAAGTACAAGGCCACTATGTACTACTCTATGTTCAAATCTACAGATACCCTTTATGGTGGCGCAGTGGTTAGCACTGTCACCTCACAGGGTGTTTGCATGTTCTGCGTGGGTTCTCTCTTCCTCCCACTGTCCAAAGACATTGGTAATCCTAAATTGTCCTTAGGTGAGAGCGTAAGTGGTTGTCTGTCTATGTGTGGCCCTGCGATGGATTGGCGACCTGTCCAGGGTGTACCCCGCCTATCGCCCGATGTCAGCTGGGATTGGCTCCAACCTCCCTGTACACAGGATAAGCGGTTGACAATGGATGGATGGAGATACACTTTATCACTGCTTAATGTGCCACTGTGTCTGTGTGTGTAGAAGTTCTTCAACCCCAGGGTGCTAAGGGACGGCAGTCTCCAGGGAATAAACCACAACAGGTTTATGGTGACAGACAGAGCCATTTATTTAGGTAAGCTCATTAACTAGACTTTATGACCCTGTCCTATATGCCTCTGTTTACTTCCTACAGATCTCATTTCCGGTTGGCCTAAAAGAAAAGTTCAGCATTTTTGGAAGTACTATTATTTGTTTTCTTTCTGAGAGTGACTTGAGAGGATCGATACCACTCTTGCATTAAGTAGGGAGCTAGAGCCAAGAGGAAACTAGCCTATTTTAGAATGAAGACTGGAAGCAAGGGGTAAACAGTGCAGCTTTCTCCAAAGGTCAAAAATACACCTCAAATGATGTGAGGTATCTCATTTGTTTAATCCCAACACAATCAAAAATGTAAGCAATTAGTGGTTTTAGAGGGAATTACATGGCACAACTATTTATTGACAAATAACAATTTATACATCCGCCCAGCACTCCAGGAATAAACGCACCGCTGTTGTTCATAAAGGAATAGTCATAGCACTTGTAATTGTTGCTTTTACATTACTGCTTGTGTACAGATAAATCAAACAAGAAACAACTTATTAATTAGTGAGCTTTATAAGTACTAATATTCATTTTTTGAAGTTTAGAAAGAGCCATTCTAGCTGTTTCCCCTGTCTTCCAGTCTTTATGCTGAGCTAAGCGAATCACCTCCCAGCTCCAATTCTGTACTCAAAGGTGGTATTGATCCTCTCATCATCTTCTCATCATGTAACTCTCAGGAAAAAAGCAGAGCATTTACCAAATTGGTCATTGATCCCTATAAAAATATATATTCCCTGGAAGTTGAAAACAGGGCACTTTGTGGCACAGAATGGTCTTGATTTAGTATATTTATCCTGCTGATACTACGTGGCAAAAAACATTCTACATATTATTTCGTCATCTTGGCATGGTGTTTTTGTCATATTTGTTGTGCTGCAAGATATTTTTGACATAAAACTTTGGTCATGTATTTGCTTCTCCCTCTGTGTCCTGACAGGTAACCTTGACTGGCTGGGGAATGAGTTTAGCTTTAATGCAGGAGTGGGCCTGGTGATCAGTCAGCCAGAGGGCATTGAAGAGAGGAACTCTACAGTGGTGGAGCAGCTACGGGTTGCGTTTGAGAGGGACTGGTTTTCACGTTATGCCCGCTCACTGCAGGCCAATAAGATCCCCATCTGCAACAAGCATCACATCGACAGGCTGGTACCAGTCAAAACTAGTCACCTAGACATTGGACCAGTGCCTATCAGAACAGCCCAGCACGATAACGGACCTGCAACGATCAGAAACAGTCATAAAGAAGATGGGCAGACGGCAGTTAAAACAAGGCACCATGATGACAGACTAAGCAAAATTAGTCGCCAAGGCGTGGCCAATGGACATGTGCCGATTATAGGCAGTTACCAAGATGAGGGACGAGTCAAATTGAGTCACCTTGACAGCAGACAGGTACAAATCAAAGATCATTACCATGACAATCCAATGGATCCACCCAGTCAGTCAGCTGAGAGCAGCGGCAGCAGAGAAATCTCCAACAGGTTCCTGTGACCACAAAGCATGATAGGTTCCTTTTCACTGAATGATATTTGAAGAACTGCTGTCTTCCAGTAACAATAGACTTAACACACTGGGTCTTTGTAGCATTTTATTATTGCCATTTTGAAGAAAAGAAAACTCTGAAGATTTAAATAACATCTGGTTTGCAGGACTTGATAATGTGCGTGGAAGAACTCAGGAAGGAAAGTCGGGTACTTTTGATGGATTTTTTAAAGAATGAAACCAAAACATTTTGGGTTAGCATAAATACAGGTTAATACACTATAATGATAAATTACAATCTTGCTATTTCTGTTTTCTCTTCTTGTTGAGGTCTCTCAAGCAAAGGAAAACAAAAGAAATCTTATTGATTGTCGAATTATTGGATGTCAATTGTGTTGCTGCTGTCTGTGGCAGTCACAATTTATCACCCTTTAAAAGGGGGAATGACACCTGCATGGCTTTGCAGAGACGGGAGGCAGTGCAGCACATGTAGCTACAGTAGCAACATTTTATACTACAAATACACTCCAAAGTAGTGAAAGATTTACTACACAGCTTTTCATAGTGTGGATCTGTTACTGTAGTGGGAACCTTGGCCTCCTGGATATAGTTTTTGCATCTCTATCAGTATTCTAAATTGCTGCATTCAAATAATAACTTAACTGTACTTATTTATTAGCACTGATAACTTTCATCCCAGACAAAATAAACCTGAAACCATCAGTTAATAAACTGTTACAGTGGGTCAAGTACCACATAATTTATTCAGCTGAATCACTAGACGGGAAAACAATCAATGTTTTTCTGTTGAAATATGTTGACATTTTTGCATTTAATTTTATTGACACAAATCCATCTAAAGGGTTTTTAAATGTTTGCAATGTTGAGTCAAAATTGCTATTTTGTTCACAAAAACCCACTGAAATTGATAACCATTGTCTTTAGTCCTGTAAGAAGAAGACAACCCATAACTTATTTGGAGTGCTGACCCACAGTTGAAGAACTGCAGCTATAAAAGGATTGATCAAATCATATTTACCTTGTTTTAATCTCAATACAACAAGCACTTAACACTGTACAGAGAGTGGTTACATAATCCAGGGCAAGATGCATCGCATATCTCTCCACAGCAGGATGGTGTATATGAAAATGTTTTGGAAAATTTTATGGAGGTCACAATTGATGATGCACCAATTCTACAGTGTTTATTACATAAATGTGCAATTCGTAAATCATTCAGACGCCACCATTGAAAAATTACCACCTTCATTATTTTAAGTCGAACTGGTATTTTTTCTTGGAGGATGAGGGGCTATTGATCTGAAAGGGCCCTTATAGATCATTCCAGTTCCAATAAACAAATCAAAGGAAAAGAAGATTAATTGAATGGATTCTATAGTATTCTGCCAAATGCAATGTTGTGGCTTATTGAACAAATACTAAAGGAGCCGTTAGAAAAAGGGGCCAGAGGGTCTGTGCTGTCAAGCAAATCAATACAATGAATTTTTAACAGGGCTTGACAGTTGCTGCAGTTTAACCTCAAGGACATGGTGGTCTGTAATGTCATGCCTGAGTATATATTAGCTTTACAAAGTGGAGGTAGAGCAAAAAACACCATTGTTTGTAAAAAAAAAAAGAAAAAAAAAACTAATTTACTCTTGCCTGAAAGCTTGTAGCGACTTTCATTTGCATTTTGAAAGATTGCATGTCCGTTTAAGACCTTCATACACATGCATTGTTGGTGTATAATGTAGAAATATATTTTAGCTTCCAAAGCCATTAATCAAGGAGACAGGAAAACATTTCCAGACAGAGCCTACACAGTGATGTTTTCAACAATTTGCAGAGCGTTATGGTCAGCGCTTTAATGTGAAAGAAGCACGGGTAAATACTTTTATTCTGCTGGAAAGCCAGTTAAAGTCAGAATGTATAGAGTATAGAGCTATCCCCAGTGTTCTGTATACACACATACAGTATTTGCCCCTGCTATGTTTGTGCTACAGGTCAAATGTAAGCCACAACACAATTTCAGTTCTGCCATACAGTGTGTCACAACATGTTCCGGATATGTAGAGGAGCTTGTCAGTCAAAAGCACACCTCTGGACTATCTTAATCTGGTCATGATGGATAACTCCTGCCATCTAGAGGATGTCTTGAGAAAGAACATTTCTTCTCACTTATCTGCTGCAATATGATCTGGTCATTTTAAAAAATCAGAACAAGAATACAGCTTGGTTCACAAATACTTTTATATGTCAATTCTTATATAAATATATAAAAAGTGATTTTCCTGCCAATGATGTAACTGTAATTATTTTGATATCTAGGGGGTCAGACGACTATTCATTCTTTAAAAAAACAACACATATTGTACTCACATTATAGTATGGGAAGTTAATATGTGAAACATTAAAGTATACAACAAGAAGAATACAGAAATAACCATTACATGTTTAAACAAAAAACTAAATTTACTTGCGTGCACTGTTTGAGACACAACCATTAACTCATCCATAAACTGATTCATAACTCTTATATTCACACTAACATTTACACGAAGGAAACACAATCACTTCATCGTTTCATTTGTTTCTCCATACAGAGTGAGTAGAACTTGAAGAGCATTAACTCAATAATAATGTCCACATAATTTCTTGTAAAGCACTACGTGGCCACACTGTATTGCTTGTAATCTGACTGCTGGTTTGAAGTCAGATTCACAACTTTATGCTGCTGATATCTATGATTGTCACACTGGTGGGGCAGAACATTAACACTGCAGTCTATTTATTTTCAAACTATTTTAAATTTTAAGTCTAAAACAGTGACTACAATCCAGTTATCAGGGGCCAGGACAGCTTTAATGGCATATATTTGAGGCAGCTGCAGAGTTAAACAGAATGAGGCACTGTTACTGGTTTGATTTAAATGCTCACTGTAAAAGCTTTTCAATGTCGCCTACCTTTATTCCGTTGATTTTTTTCGGCATGACTGCTGCTTGCATGCCCTACCTAAATGAACTGTGCACAGTAGCTATAAGCCTTTTGAGAGATGGTGATACTATATTCAATCGTATATACCTTTAAAAAATACAGAAAGAATGTATATTTATTTAATACTCTTGTTAATGCACACTACTGAATGATCTGATCGCTAAGTTTTTACTCTTAATAAAAAACTCTTAGCTTTTTCTGTCTGTGTGTGTTTTAGTATAAGTGAGTGACTCTGAGTTTTGTGTGTTTGCAGTGCACTATTATCTACAGTACATCTGTGGTGGAATGTACATTTACTGAAGTATGGTAATTAGGTACAAATTTGTGGTAATTGTACCATTCTTGAGTATTTTCTTCTAATGCCAGTTTCTGCTTCTACTAAATCTCTGAGAGAAAATATTGTACTTTTTACTACTTCACTGCATTTATGTGATAGCTTTAGTTACTAGGTACTTTAGAGCTTATAAAAGATGATGCCTTGTTATAAATTAACTAATAAACCCCTAAGAAGTACAGCTGAAATGATTAGTTGATTACTCGATCAGTTGGTTGACAGAAATTTAATTGGCAACTATGTTGATAATTGTTTAATTAATTTTTCATTCAAAAATTCCAAACATTTCATTGCTTCTTAAATTTGAGCATTTGCTGCTTTTCCTTATAATAATTTTAATAATTTTAATTAGTATTTAATTATTTTCAGGTTTGGATTGTTGGTTAGACAAAACACTGTTCTGGGTAGCTGTGACAGCATTCCTCACTATTTTTAGTTTTCACAAACCAAACAATCAATTGATTATTGGGTAAATATAATCAGCAAAATAATCCATAATGAAAATAATCATTGGTTGTAGTCCTACACGAAATACCTCAACCAATTACAACAATATCCCGCTTTATATTAACGCATAAGTAATAATAATCTAATGATATAATGGGCTATGTAATAGATTGTTTTCTACATCGAGAACCTTTAGTAATAATAGGCTACTTAAGTGCATTTTTCTAATTATGCTTAAATACTTTACATCCTATATTTTTCAATGCAGGACTTGTAGCCTACTTGTAACAGTGCATTTTTACAGTGTGGTGTTACTTTTACTTAAGTAAAGGATCTGAATACATCCACTCCACCACTGGATTGCATTTTTTTTGTTTTTCTTTATTTTTACAGGCAAGTCATTAAGAACAAATTCTTATTTACAATGGGGGCATGAGCGGCAGCAGATTGGAAAGAAGCAAGACCAAAGGCAGAGTTGGTTTTGGGAATACTTAATTGAAGACGAAGTGAGGACCGGGTGTTGTATGTGACAGGCTTGAGACAGATGACCCAAGTAAGGATAGGCTATAGTTTAAAACTAAAATGTTGCATAAATGTTTACAAGCAGCAACAGTATTTCTTTGTGCTTGCATACGGCTGAAACACAGGGAAAGGATGGTATGATGAAATTAAGTGAAAGTGAGAGATTCCTGTGGCTGGCGTTGGTATCCTACTTGTTTTTTTCCTAAAGATTATTATTTTGGGGGCTTTTATTTGGATAGGACAGATAGAGAAGATGGAAATGAGGTGGAGACAGAGGAAGACATTCTGCAAAGGGCTCCTGGGGCGGGCACACTACCGACTGAACCGCTGGTGGGCTCGAGCAGCAGCCCACTGACGTAACAGTTACCTTAGCAACTGATTAGGCGTTACCAGACTCGGCTGCAAATTCATGAGTGCGCTTTTCTTCTCGGAGACGGCCCCGTCCAGTCAAGAGACGGAGAACCAGCCACTGTGATGGGCCATGGGGGAATAGTTTATGAAGGACGATAAACCAGATGTCTTTTTCCATCTGTTTGAGTTGGTGTAGTGGAGCTGGACGCACCGACCTGAAGAACATCGCTTCTCTGGTGCTGCTGTTGTTGCGTTACGTTACCCAGCAGCAGACAACATGGCTGAGGATGACTGCGAGTGGGTTGTAGAGAGCATCGTCGGCTACCTGGGAAGTCCCGAATGGCTCATTCCTGTCACGGACTTTATGGAAAACAAATGCACAGGTAAGAACAGGTGATCCCCCATGTTCTGTCTTGGGCATCTGGCTACACAGTAACGTTAAAGCCTTTCTAGAGCTGAGGGCACCGTTAGCGCGGTGGCTAAGCTAACGCTAACTTGTGACTGCGATGTTTTTTTATCGTTATTTGTAGTCTATTATGTTGTTGTTGTACCGCCTGCTAACTCTGCGCTTTCCTTAATGCACGGCCTTGTTGCGAGTAAATCCAAATTACAGAACATTTGCCTCGACATGAATGTCACAAAGCACACATGTGACTAAGTTATAAAGGTAGCAAGTCATAAGTTACCACAGCAAAGGTAACTTCGCTAAGATAACTTAGCTAGCTAGGTAGAAGTTACTAAAGAGGTCGTGTAACGTTACTGTCTATACACTTTTTGTGTGCAAGTAACGCTACAAAACTACCAGTGTGTACATAGCTAGGTAAATAAAGGTGTAAGTTAAGTGTGTTTTAAATGTCTATGTGCACGGTATAAATACCGAATTACTAACATTTACATGTTGTTATTCTATATTTTTGTAGTTTTTGATGACGAAGATGAAAATAAGTTATCATACACAGAAATCCATCTGCAGTATAAGAAATTGGTGAGTACAACATTCGGTCCAGATGTGTCAAAGATGTTTACTGAAAGATGTAAATTTGTGCCCCATTTGCATGCATTACCTCATCAACATTATTAACTTGTGGTTTTATGTTGCTGACTCATCAGACTGGGCTGATGTAAGCTGCTTTGATTTTGTAGGTGGAGAAGCTGTTAGATAATTACATGCAGGAGGTTGGCATTAATGAGCAGCAGTTTCTGGAGGCCTGCACCTCTCCTTTTGCCAAGTCCAAAACTCTGCAGGTAAGTTAAGCTCCCTGTCCTCATACCTCTGTCAGCCTGCCAGTTAACCTGGATTGACCAATCATGGGATTTTCTTACACAATCCCAGTTATAGTCCTTTTTTATGTGGTGACATACATATCTGCTCTCTGTCTCCTCCTTCAAGGCAGCAATGTTTGTTTTTCTGATGAATCATCAAAATGAGAGCCCAGTTTGTGAAATAGTATACAACCACATTTATGCTTTTAAAACAGATTTAGATCTGTCCTATTTAAGTGCCTTGATTTTGTCAGGCTGAAGTGTGTGACCCAAACAGTGTCCTGAAAATACAGTATGTGCAATTGTCAAGACAGGTCAGTTCCAAGCAGTGGGTTTTAATCAGAAGTTATTAATTCTTCTTCATGAATTTCTCGAGTTTTCATAACTGTACCTAAAACTTGACATGAGATTCTTCTGTTTGTATTGTTGCCACAACATTTTAAGCAGAGACAGAGAAACAGATGGAACTGGTCTGAAAATGTAAGCCTTTATATCTATGGTGGTGGAGGTATTACTGAGAAGTTGGAAAGTAAAACTTGTATTTGGAAGGTTATTAGCAAACCAGTGGGCTTACCTCAATAATTTTCAATCCTGCTGCTGGTGCCTGTTGGCCTGCTCATCTTTGTTTTTGCATGTTTATGCTCTTGTGTAGCAAGCATGGAACATACACTCACCGACAACTTTATAAGTGCACCTTGCTAGTACCAGGTTGGATCCCCTTTTGCCTTGAGAACTGCCTGAATCCTTTGTGGCATACTTCCAACAAGGTGTTGGAAAAATCCCTCAGAGACTATGGTTCATATTGACATGATTGCTGCAGATTTGTCGGCTGCACATCCATGATGCAAATCTCCTGTTCCACCACATCCCTCTATCGGATTGAGATCTGGTTACTGTGGAGCTGATTGCAGTACAGTGAACTCACTGTCCCATTCAAAAAGAGATGATATTAGTTTTTTGACATGGTGCATTATCCTGCTGGAAGTAGCCATCAGAAGATGGTATACTGTGGTCATACTGAGGTAGGCTGTCACATTTAAACGATGCTCAATTGGTACTAAAGGACCCTAAGTGTGCCAAGAAAATATCCCCCACACCATTACACCACCACCAGCCTGAACTGTTTATACAAGGCAGGATTGAGCCATGCTTTTATGTTTACGCCAAATTCTGGCCCTAGCATCTGAATGTCACAGCTGAGATCGAGGCTCATCAGACTAGGCAACATTTTTCCCAATCTTCTATTTTCCGATGTTGGTGAGTCTGTGTGAATTATAGCCTCTATTTCCTGTTCTTATCTGACAGGAGTGACACCTGGTGTTGTCTTCTGCTGCTGTAGCACATCTGCTTCAAGGTTCAACGTGTTGTGCGTTCAGAGATGGTATTCTGCATACCTTGGTTGTAAAGAGTGGTTATTTGAGTTTCTGTTGCCTTTCTGTCATCTCAACCAGTCTGCCCATTCTCCTCTGACCTCTGACATCAACAAGGCATTTTCGTCCACACAATTGCCACTCACTGGATATTTTCTGGAACATTCTCTGTAAACCCTAATGATGGTTGTGAGTGAAAATCCTAGTAGATCAGCAGTTTCTGAAATACTCAGACCAGCCCGCCACGATCAACCATGCCACATTCAAAGTCACCTAAATACCCTTTCTTCCCCGTTCTGGTGCTCTGTTTGAGCTTCAGCAAGTTGTCTTGACCACATCTACATGCCTAAAAGCATTAAGTTGCTGCCATGTGATTGGATGATTAGCTATTTGTGTTAACAAGTAATTTGAACAGGTATACCCAATAAAGTGGCCGGTGAGTGTATATGGTAAGGTTTTGGGGTTTCAGGTGCGACTTAGCCCACATACCAAAAATGCACTTCCATCACATTAAGGTGATATGAATAATAGCGCTGTGTTGTGTCTGTGTGTATTAGTATTCAAAGATGCAACTGTTTGCCCAGGGTGTGTGAAGCAACTTGCCAAATAACATGATGCTTTAAAAGTGTATTATATTTGTTGAATAAGAATTTAAAAGATAATATTAGTTGCAGTGTAAAAGTTAACAGTGTATCATTAGATGTTCCTCTGTCCTGATCAATAGGTGTAATGTGGCTGTGCCAGATTGGCAGAGATGGAGATCTGGATTTCATTGCAATCCTCAGGAGACTTGGATCTCATTAATTACCACTGAGATAAATACTTAATGTCTGTAAAGCAGGTCAAGTTCTTATTAATTCAAAGGTTAACAGTAGCAGAAATTGCAGTATGCAGAGGTTTCATCACCTGTTAGAGATTACACATGCAGAAACTTTGTATAAAAATGAGAACAATATTATGCAGTCAGGCGAAACAGGCATTATTTTAGTAATTGCAAATTATTATTTTTAGTTCTAATCTCAACTATATGAGATTGCTTGCTTTACTTTTGTGTCCAGGATAATAGGGCTCCAAGAAAACAGAAGTTTTGTCAAGCTTTGCAGTGAAAATCAGTGAAACATAATTTTACCTTATTAATTAAATGTCCTGATGGAAAAAGCTAGAAACATAAAAAAATATGGTCCAGATTTAAAATTACTTAATAATGAATATGTTCCTTTAACTTGTTTAAATTGCTTGTGTGTTTGAGAGCATATGAGAGAGATTTACACGTGAATTTTCAATTTGAAAATACACCTCTATACCTATTATTATATATCAAGATAATACAATGCAGCAGCTTCAGTAGTTCTAATGCTGAATATAACTAGTTCTACACTTATGCTAGAAATCTTTGTACTACAAAGCATGAGCACATGTTTGTTTTAGGGCTTGGGCTGGTTTGGTTTATGTAGCAATGTCTAGGCAATGGCCTCCTGTCTCATGTTTGTTGATCTTTGTTGTTGTATATATTTATGTGTCAGTTTATATATTTATATATACACAATATTCTCTTCCGTTGCCTTACTTCTGCATGGCACAGACCCAGAATAATGCACATGTATATATCTGCAACATTGTTCTTCCATTCCATAGTTATATATTTCTACATTTATTTATGTTGACTGTATGTTTGTCTGCGTGTAGCACCTTATCACCACAGCAAATTCCTCGTATGTGTAAAACACTACTTGGCAATAAAGCTCCTTCTGATTCTGATTGTAGCAAACAAAAGACCAGTTGCTGCAAAATAGTTGACAGCACCTTTTTTTGTTGAATTGTTTCATCAAAGAAAAATTTACAAGAAGGTAAAGAAAACAAAATAGGATAGCCCAAACCTACAGGATGTACTGTAGGGCTTCAGACAGAAACAGTGTAAGATAAGAGAGGCTGACAAAGGGAAATGGTGAGGAGGTTAAAGAGAGAAACTGAGCATGGAGACTGAGAAGCTGGTGACCCGGTTGTACAAAGTACTCTGATCGTGTGTTTAAGTTGGTCAGAAAGATTTGCCCAGCATTAGCCTAGATGGATGACAGAGCTTTACCTATAGACAGGAAGCTGATACGATAGATTAGGTCGAAGTGCCACTCTGTTTATAAACAGCTTAATTTTTCAGGGTGTCCGTGGGGTCTTAAAAAGTCTTAAAAGGTAATAAATAAATTTTGCAAAAATTAAGGCCATTAAAAAGTCTTAAAATGTCTTAAAGGAGACCTATTATGCTTTAAACACAGTCAAAGCTTCAAATAATGTGGGTAAAGTATTTAAAAGAAATCCCTGTTGGCCAAAACCTCATATTTCCTCCTGATCTGAACGCTCTGTTATAAACAGCTTTTTCGGCTCTGCTTGAGGACACACGGAGCTAGACGGAGCAGGTATTCCGTATATGGTCATTTGCTCCACAGAGCTATGTCTGTCAGTCTGTACCACTCGGCGACAAAAACAGCCTGGTGACACGCTTCAGGTCTTGGCCAATCAGAAGACTGTGGGCTTTGAGAGGGAGGGCCTTAAAGAGACAAGAGCATCTACAGCTTGTTTCAGATAGAAGCTGAAATGAAGGCCTACATGAAGTCAGTATAAGACAATAAAATAAAGAAAAATATTTTTTGAACTTTGTATTTAGCTGGCTATTTAGCCACATCTGTGCCTTTTTTATTGAAACACAACTTTTCATAAAGCTGATGCGCTCGTCAGTGTCACTTTTCGTGAACAGATCAATCACAACCAGGAGGGAGCGGGACATAAAAAAGTCTGATGTGCTACATCAAACTTTTCAGATGTTTTTCTTGCACAAAGTTAATGAATAAAAAACAACCCCAAAATGAAACAGCTGTAACTGGAACTAATATTATAGTTTATTGTTTACTATTATATTAACAATATACTTTTAATATAATGTTATAATATTATACTAATACACTCATTCATACTAGCTCCTCTTCCAGGGTGTGGATAGGGCCACTGTAGTTGACAGATGTAGATTTAGCCAGAGCCAGGATGCCATTGTGCCAATATGTGCTGCTTCTAGCCTCCGCCTCCTCCTCCTCCTCCTCCTGAGAGCAACATGTTGACCTTGTTCTGTTTTACATCTGTTTTACAAAAGATCTGTTTTAAAAATCTGTTTTACACAAATCAGATTTAGGATGCAGACAGAAGCTGTTGATCACAAATGTCTGTGCTACACTGCCTACAATACCAACGTTATCCATCGCTCAATTTATTCTCTTCGGCTTTGTTTCCATCTGGCCTATTTGAATTATGTTGTATTGATACAGTGGTCGATGAAAGTTATCACAAAGTTATCTTGTTTAGTTTTACAGTCTCAAAATCTAATATAGTAAATGTAAGTTAAAGATGCGTTGTGTAGTTTTTAGTGGCTTCTAGCAGTAAGGTTTCAGATTGAAACCAACAGTATACCCTTTACATATTTATGCCTGAAAGTAAGTTACAACTATGTCAGGTAGTTATCAACTGGTCGGCGTTTGCAGGCAAGCTAACATTATCTAGTTTGAACCAACTAAAATACAAATTCACACTGTGTTTCACATGTTTTGAATCAGAATCAGAAGGAGCTTTATTGCCAAGTAGTGTTTTACACATATGAGGAATTTGCTGTGGTGATAAGGTGCTACACGTAGATATACATAAAGTCAACATAAATACATGTAGAAGAATTGTAGAAATGTAGAATTGCAGTAATATTGCACACATAAACATCATAGCCTATGTATAAGACAATGGATTTTCGCAGGAAATCCGACCAGTCCTTCACATAGAAAAACGCAGGCCTAAACAGGCTGTTATAGGCAACTGAGAAAGTTGTTGAATTCCTCAATTGTTAGGTGAGGTTACAACCTGGTCACACATACTCAATAAAAATGTTATAAATATATTTAAATTCTTTTAAAAACTCCACAATGCCCCTTTTAAATGTGTGTTGCTGTCAAAGTGGCGTGGCAGTCGTCAAATATGTTGAAATGGTCTTAAAAAGTATTGAGTTTTACTTCAGGATTCCTGTATATGCCCTGTTTTTGGAAGGACTTGAGTGCCTACAAACCTGTCCTGATCTACAAGTGGCTAACAGAGAATAACAAGAATAGCCTAAACTCTACATTGATTATGTTTTATTGTTTATGGTTAGCTACGCTCATGTAGCCAGATACCTGTTTCTGGAAAATTCAAGCACACAATTTGCACATTTTTTTAAAATAATGGAGAACCTTTTTTGAAATGCTGACTCAAAATCAAGCATATCAGATTTTCTGATTGTTTTTCTGTGCAAGAGTAAGGCTCAGTCTACTGGATAAACTTGTTACCAAAAGACTATGTGATATTTAAATAAACAGATTTTTAATTTAGAGAATGATGATTAAAACACTATGTTCAGAGTACATCAGCACTCATTTACTGGGTTTCTATAGATGTGTATACTGACCTATTCTCTACAGTCATAAATGCTTCTCTCTGCTGAGTTGTGATTCATTATTTGCGTTACATGCATTCATTCATTATTATCTTGGGGCACAGTTATTTTTCATCTTCATAGATATAGTTGTTTTTGTTTTTCAGTCGGTGTTCCAGCCTGTTCTGGCTGCAGATGACTTTCAGCTGTTTCGCTCACTGATGGTCCACAAGAATATGGAGCTGCAGCTTCAAGCCCTCAGAGTCATTAAAGAAAGGAACGGTAGGCAGGATCCACACCCCCCCACAAACAGTAAAACACCACTGATATAGCTGCAAGTAAAATGCCTGTGTGTGTGTGTGTGTGTGTGTAGGGGCCCTCCCAGAGTGTCTGACTGATGGTATGGACGTGATGACAGAGTTGCAGCAGCAAGAGATGAAAATCCTGCAGGAGGTTCTCAAGTAAGTCACTAGTCTCTCCTTATCCTATTCTCTGTGACTCTCTCAATCACTCACAGACAATCTCACACACACACACACACACAGTTGACTGCCCTCCCCAGGTCTTGAAGTGAAGTTAAAATTGAGCATGCATGGACAATACAAAGGTAGAATCAAATAAATATGATCCCCGAATTTAGGGGTGCACAATAACTTCACTCAATACCGTTATCACAATATCTCATTGGGCAATATCATATATCTTATTCTCATGTGGGTTGATTTTTTACTCTGTTATTGTTGGCAAAAATCAGCTTTGTTAGACTGCTGTCATGGACAATGTATGTGAAATGTAGGCCTTTATTTATGTGCACAGGTTTCTAGACACTCCTGCCACTGCTCTCTAATGGGATTTTGCTAGTGGCAGCCTGGCCACTGAGTCTAATGGGACCACAGTTAAGCTCCTTAGGGTCCAGCTAATTTAGGTTGGAGGGATTGACACTAAACAAGCAACTGAGAATTTTATTTATTTTTATCCCATTTATCTTACCAGGATGCCAAGGCTGCTTATCAGCACTGCATTACCCTGCAATTCCACCCTTCCAGATATTCTGTCGATACAATGCTTTTCTGCAACTTTCAAGTTTCAAGTCTGCATTTTATACAGACATAACTTAAACCCCATGCATTAACTTAATTCACTGAAAGAAGAGCCTTAGGTAAATTTTTTAAATAATGAAGATGTACTTCCTTTTCTACCAATGACTCAAATCCAGCCCCCCCCCCCCCGCCTTTTTCTTTCTATCTTTAGCTTCACTATCAAAACAGTGTTTGGATGCTATAAAAATCTTAAAAGGATTTTTGTCACAGCTGGAATGAATATGATCAAAATGCTGAAATGTAACTATACTTTCAATTTTGGACATTGATACATTTACATGACACTACTACAATATATATCACCATCACTGAGAATAATTATCATGCATGGATAATTTCTTTGTTCTATGTAAAATCTTGCTTAATTTTGCTGAATACCTATCATGATGACATGCTGATCTTGTGCATAAAATGTGTAAATGTAGACCATTCTTTACTTGCTCTTTTAAATGATATCTCTCTCTATCTGTATTGTATACCTACGGGTAAGTGCTTTGCAGAAGTCTCCTCTAAGGCAATTTAAGTTTTTAAGTAAATCAAATTAAAGGATCTGTGTGGTGCCATAGTGATCTCTGTGATGAGCAAGCCAGGGCATAGCCTGGTTAGCATGTGGGAATCCCTGACGCTGGTATCTGATTCCAGTTTCTAGTCCATTTGTACAAGGTAGATTTATTTAGGGTTGTATAACGAGATGAAGTTGTAGTTCCCTTTATGCTACTCACAAAAGCAAACATATACAACATGCATATACAGTAGATGGGTGGATAGATAACAAATCATAGAAATAAAACAATTTTACATGTTGGAGTGCTGAAGATGAATTTAGGAGTCTCTGAGACTGGTGGAAAAAAGCTGCTCTGGAATCTGTATCTTTTGCCACAGACGGCAGCAGTGCGAAGAGGCTATGGCTGGGGTTGCCGTTAGCCAAAGATTAAATGGACAATAGAATCTGCTTAACTATAGATAAACCAGGCTCTTATCACGCTGGGATGCTAAACATACTCCCGCTCTGTAGCAGGACCAGTTCAGATATTTCAAGCATTGCAAAATAAATTATTTTTGTCTAGACTAATTTATGCATGGTGATAATTCAGACAAATCTAACACTGAACTGTAATAAAACTTGACACTTTCTTTTTCTCTTCTGATAATTTGTCTTCAGAAAGTCAAAGGAAGAGTATGATGAGGAAATGTCCAGGAGGCTGCTATTAGAGGAAGAGGGTGGTTCCACCTCCAGCAGCTCCTCTGATAAGCCAATGGCAGAGAGCTGTGAAGCCCAGAATACCACCTCTGCTCCCAGCCAACAAAGCAACACTGCCAAGGTGAGGCATCATGAGCTGTATTAGCTAAATAAGACCAAATAACACCTGTGAACCAGCCATCTGTAAAACCTGCAGCATCACTGTGTTGCCTTTGTTGAACTTTTCAGTTTTATTTATACAGCGCCAAATCATAACACAAGTAATCTCAGGGCACTCTTCATATAGAGCATGTCTATACCGTACTCTTTATAATATTCTTTACACAGACCCAGCAATTCCCACCATGAGCAGGCACTTGTTGGGAAAAAAAAACTTTTAACAGGCAGAAACCTTAAGCAGAACCTAGACTCAGGGTGGGTGGCTATCTGCCTCGACCGGTTGAGTTGAGAGAGAGTCAACAACTAGGCTAAGCTTAATGGCCTTGCCAACATACATTTTCCCCTTAAACCCCCATGTTCATTTATAGCTTGACACTGTCTCCAATTTGTTATTTATTCCATGCTTAGGCCAAAGCTGAGGGAATCATGATTGATTGTTGAGTTGGAGGCTAGCCAGAGTAAGCCACAATCCTCAGCTGAAAATGTATACACGTGCGTTTGTTGTTCTCCGCCTGATTGGGCTGTGAGTTTTGGTTGTAACGTCACAGTCATGAGTTAACTGGGTGTCGGAGAGAGCTGCAAGTATAACTTGTATAGCACTCGGGTGATGGTTGTGTTGGTAAAGCAGTTGTCTGGTTGTCGTTCTGTTGATGTTGTTGGTCTGATGTTTGCTGTATGACACTGAATTTCCGAAAGGACTAATAAATATCTGTCATCTATCAACTTACACAGCTGAACCCATTATGGGGGGAGGTCGCCGGCAACCAAAAGTACTTCTTAAACGATGCATCCATGAAATAATCTGTAGAAGCTTCGAGGCCATCCCTACTGTATGTGACACCAGTGTTGGCATAATATTCAAAACCTAGGTATCAGTGCATCCTTATGGCAGATAGTGTTTCTGTTTCATAACCTCTTGCTGCTACTGTTTGTCACTTAGCAGCTTTGTTGTAAATTAGGTTGCTCATGTGGTATAAATAGATTAAAAAACGTTTCCTGACTGCAGGGTGACTGGGAATTGTTTCTTGCATTTTACACGCTGTTAACAATTAAAGTGAAACATTGTTTTTTAGATATTTAGAACCCATTTAATAGCACATACTGAGTTATCCACAGGTTCCCTCACCGGTTTGTTACCAGTCAGAGTTCAACTATCAGAGGCTGAGTTGACCAGAAGTGAAAGGTGCCTGCCTGGTCAGGTACCAGCAAAAGGAAAGAAAGAGAAGCAGTTTTTCAGTTTCCAGACGTTTTCTGTTGGTAAACACAAGTCTACAGTCTGAGGACTCTATGTTGTGTTGTAGTGGCATTTGCTTGTTGCAGTATTGGGTTTGCGTTTGATGCAGTGTAAGCATGTATTGATGTCTGTGACTCCCTCCCTCCAGGTCAACAGCAAACCTGTGAGAAACGAAGAGAGCAAGGCAGCAGCCCCTGGAGATGTGAAAAGTGCAGCTAAGAGCAGCTCCATGTCTACACCCACACCAGGTAACCCAGAAAAGCTTCAAACTCTTTACCACCACCTCTCCAACTCTTCTTGTTTTTGTTTTATTAAAATGCCCCACTACACTTATCTGGTTTACTGGTGGCCGTTTGATCTAAAGTATAGTTTGTCAGGCAATGTATCAAGTGAGGATAAATTCCCCACTTGATAGTAATTGGATACAAATTAATTGGAGATAAATTGTTTCTTGTTGTTTTTCTACTAAGTAAGCCATGTGAGCAGTCCTGTACTGCTAGTATTCTTTAAAGAAGTCATATTATTCTTTTTGCTTTTTCCCTCTCCTTTATTGAGTTATATATCTTTTTTGTGCCTGTAATAGGTTTGCAGGGTGAAAAAGCCCATAGTCCACCCCAAAGGGAGTTCCCATCTCCCATAGAAAACACTGCTCTGAACTGCCTGTAGTCCAGCCTTTCCCCTTTGATCCCTGTCACATCACATCAAAATGTGTGTCATAATGCTCGCCAAGCGGCTAGTCCGACACACCCTAAAAAAAACAACGGTGGAAAAACACTGAGCTGTAGCACACAGTGACAAGACGTCCGCCTGCTGCCTCTCCTCTCCCTTCCAAACACTAGCTACTAGTGATGGCAGTGAAGCTTCGATACACGCTTCAAACCCCTGGACTACAATCCTATTGAACCACTGCTTCAAAGCTTGCTTTGGTGCGAAAAAAATCATGTGACATGTGACGTGCCAAGCAGCAACTGCTTCACTTACTGAATGAATCACCGACTGGTTCGCGGTTCATTCACGTGATTCACTGGCACTGCCTCGATCGTCTCGAAAGCTTTGAGTGTGTTTGTGCACCCCATCAATCACATTCACCCCCTGTCATAGTTACACAAGGACATCCAGCCATATTTCCCAGCACTCTTTCCTCAATAACAAAATACATGCATTCATCAATCTTTATTTGAACATGATGTTCAGTCTTAATGTGTAAAAGTAAAGTAGTTTTTCCAGCACTGCTCATGGAGGGGCGTGCATGTATGTAATTAAAAGCCTCCTGTCCACCAGTTAGTCTAATTTACCTGCAGCCTTGAACTTCGTCAGGAGAGGTCACTGTAACTGAAGCTTCGAGTAATGAACCCATTTTCGAAACAATTGGCTCAGATGGTTCACTGCTTCACAAAAGCTTCATTTGCCCATCACTACTAGCTACCCTCCAGGCAGTCAACGGACATAAAGTTGTTACTGTGATGTAAAGACAGAGCTCAGTTAAAACTTTATGGATGAAAGATACATTTGTTACAGATTAATAACTCACCACTCTGAAACTCTTGCTCCAGTCCACGTTGCTAAGCTGGTAAGGGGATATACAGCTGAACCGAAGCCGGCTTCTCACGACCCGTTCTACTCTGCTTCTGATTGGCTAGAAGTCCTTAAATGTGCATGTGCAACTCCCAACAAATATCTTGCAAGATGCATCACTCCATAGCTAAAACGGAGTGTTCTGGTACAACCCCTAAATAAGATTTTGAACCAAAAGATTAGCATAATATGACCTCTTTAACTAATATTACTATTAACACACAATTTTTTAAATAATATTATACAATTTTTTAACACACAACCATCCCGAGAAAGCTGAATTTGAATATGTGTGTTCAGCTTGTGGCAGTAACGGTATGGAGTCCAGAGTGCTTCCAGCAGTGAGAGCTCCAGTAAAGTCTGGTGAACCCTCCGCCAGCCTCAGTCCTGATGCCAAGGAGCAGAGCAGTAGCAGCCGGACTGCAGCTGAGGCGTTGCTGGAGGAGGCACACAGGGAGGCTGGCTTCTCTAAGCCATATACTGTGAGTCTGTGAGCTTGCCACATACAGCACATCATGTGTGAGATGCAGAATGCTTCATTGGCTTTATTGTGCTCATGCTAAATCTGGCTGTCCCTGTAAAGTGTTTGTCATCGGAGACAAAATGTTGCAGAACAACAAAGTTTTTTTCCTACTTTAGTCTCTAGCCCGCTTTTTGTGTTGCAGGTTGTTCCTCCTCCTTGTTTAAGCAGTTGTGTTATATTTTGTTTAACAGTAAGATGTTGACCAAATTCAGTGAAGAAATGTGTCTGACTAGTTCATACTTTTCAATGTGCACACCACCACATTAGAGATGATCTGTAGAAAATAATGAAACTTAATCTCGATGGTACAGGAATCTGGGGAGTTTAACAGCTTTGTAGTTTGTGCTCAGCAGAGATGACCTTATGACATTATGAATGCTGTGTTAGAGATAAAAACCATAGAATTTGATATAAAAACTGCACTGCATCAACTCTGGGGTTAAATCATCTTTATCATAACTAATCAAAACAGTTCATCCAATCATGGCATTTGAATTAACATACACATGCAGTACAATTCAAGAGTTTCTAGAAAACTAAAACTTTAAAAACATATAAATACACTTTTGTTTTGTTTTTTACCATTTACAAAGTTGTCATAAAAAGAGTTGACATGGCAAAATTCATAATGCTTGTGCATGGTTTCAGTTGCACTCCTCCTGTTTTACCTTCAACTCCACTTCCCTCCAGGAGTTATCAGCGTCTCAGCAGGAGCAGCTCCAGCAGAGGGTGGCATATCTGCGTCAGCAGCGAGACAAGCTGCATGCACTGAAAAAAGACCAGCAGAAACCCAAGCAGACAACCACACCAGAGGAGACACCTACACGAGAGGAGACACCCACCAGCACCCCGGTAACTACACCTCTCATCACAAGAGGTCAGGGTCACTTTGGCCAGTGGAAGAACATGGCTTAATATGGAAAAAAAATTTCATTTTGCTGGCCTGATTATATTTATGTCAGATGTAAACTACTCACTATTTCCTCATCTTGACCATTAAAGTTATGAATAGAAGTTATACAAATTAGACAGTTGCATTTTAACACTGACTGAGTTGTGTCTCTCAGTAATCGCAGTAAGTAATGGTGCCAGGACCTAATCATTTAGACTTGATCCATACTTTTCTACTTCTTTTTTTTTTTTTAATCTTTTAATTCAAAAACAACATCCTTAATTTCACTGGATTTTCTTTAACCCACATTTTCCTCTTCTTTCTTTTTCTTTGAACCATTCTTATTGATTGCATTCTTGTTCTTCACTTCCCCCTGTCTGTAATCTGTCCGGGACTGTCAGGAGGCAGTGGGGCAGTCCCAGAGGAATGGGGCCTGTACCCCTCCACCTCCTCTTACATCTCCTACTCCTCCTCCAGCACAACACTCTGCTAACTCCACCAAACAGAAGGTGATCCATCAGCTGCCTCTGCCTGATGTGAACACATGTACTCATTCATCCCTAGTATGTTGCTAAGGTTTTGCTGCGTAGTACTCCCTCCCCGCTGTCTCTGTCGTATGGTCTCACAGAAACTTACTGAAAGTCCTCAAGCCCCTCAAGCGCAGAAAAAGGAATACACTGCAGTCTGAGCTCGTTTCTGCCAGTTAATTGTTTATAAAGCAAACTAACTGTGGGGAATGAGATGTCATTTACACCGCAGATTCATTCCCACCTCACTATTTGTATGCCTTGGGGTTTGAATTGAAATCTAGCATTTTTATGTTTCAACACTTCCTCTTCAGATGTATAAAGCTTTATAAATATTTAATTATGATACCACTTTAGAAACCATGTAAAAACAGGTGTGTTATAGCATACTCCCAACATCAGCTGTTTTTGTTTCGTCCGCTTAGTAGTCTTTCCCACTGCTTTTTCACTCCTTTGAAATTTTGCCCAGTTGTTGACTATACTGCCTGGTCTGGTCTTGATCCACAGGAGATATCTGCTGAGGAGAAGAAGAAGCTACAGAAGAGAAAACATATAGCTGACAAGCTCAAAGAGGAAGTGATCAAGAAATGACTTCTGTCCAACTGCAATATTCCCATTTATAACCTGTTTGTTTACTTTGTAAATCAAACACATTGCTTCCTTTACACTGCCTCCTTCAACCAGAAAATTCACTTTGCGTAACACAGATCAAGGTTTTTCCAAAGAAACATAAAAAGGTCTTCCTTCCTCAAAGTTCTTCTCATTGCTGCCTGCAGAGGAAGCATGTACAACTCCTATATTTTGGATGTACCAGCCTCCACTCATAAGAGAGCACTCAAGTATTCTAAGGTCATGTCTGTCAAGTGAACTGAAAAGCACACGGACCAGTTAAGCAATATTCTGCCAGTGTTACTGACTTCCTGATGACTCGTCTGGATTTTTGCTTTTCATCACTACACACACCTGGGCTGTGTCCAAAGCACTCCTTATTTGCTATAGTGCACTACATTTACTTTAATGACATTCTGGAGTTTCAATTCTGTGTGCAAAATCAATGGACTATATTGTGCCCTCAAAAGGCCACATTGGAATTGTTTGAATTGGAAAATGTGTTCACAGCATGTACACTACTTGCTAAAAATCTTCCAATGCATTGCATAACTATCAATAGATGTGTAAATGTGTGTTATGCAACACTACACTGTTCAGTAATGATATAAAATCACAATAACTGAGTTTCTGCTGGCTATAGAGTAAACTAGTGACTTATGTTGGAAATCCCCGAGATTGTTTTCTCAGACATCAGTCAAAAACGCAATAAACTGACCATGTGGTGAATCAGACTCGACGTTAAGACACATCTGGCCTGGAGTTTTATCAGTGAGTTAAGGGTTAATGCTGGTGAAAAGACTTGATTGGCAGAGTCCTACATTGAGTTGATGGCAACATTAGCTAGCACAAGTGTGCAGTCTGGTTTTCCACTTTTAGCATTCCCAGAGGGAACAGTCAGGAGGTACATTGTGTAGCTGACAACACTGTAGCAGCTCATCCTAGTTAAAGAGCACACTGATGACAATACTGTTGTAAAGGGGCCAAGGGAACAGTATGTCACTTTCCAAGAGGAATGCAGTATTTCATGTATGTTGTTTAATAAATCACATTTTATAAAAACGAACTGGACTCTGACTGTGTATATATAAGCTATAAAGCTGCAGTTACTTGATCAGTACATAGTAGCCGGTCTCAAACTATTCTGATTTAATCTGGAAAAAGGGCTTTTGTTTGGATTTATTACCTTGTGTTCTTATTTGTATTTGCAGCACTTTGAGTACAGAACAACCTGCATGAGTCACTTCCTGATACAAAAATGTCAGGACACACTATATTTGTTGTTAAATTTCTTAGAGTAAGAAAAATAGAGCGACTATTTCAAGAAATTGCAGAATCCTAATATTTCCACAAATAGTATTCAGTTATGATTCCACTCAGTAATATCCAATATCAGAAATTGCTTGAGTGTAGTTTTGATTTGATAAAATACAACCACCTGGACTCAAAGGAGTAGATCAATAAGAATTTTTTTAGCTCCAATTGCCAAATCAGTAAAAAAGCTAGATTCACAAGTTCAATGTCAGGGTCACATTTAATTTCAAAACTTATCAAATAAATTCATACAAATGTTAAGAATGGATAGTGGTAGTAAATGCACTTGGTACAAATTCATCAAGGGAGAGCAAAAACAGTCATGTTTTGGGGCGACGCTTACAGGGGAGGAAAGACACACCGCTGCTCATGTACTGGTGAAATCCTGAAAAGCACATCGTCAATAACTTTACTTGAGCTCGACCCTGCTGTTCGTAGTTTAACTCAGACAAAAGTCTGTAATCTAGCATTTTGAGTCCCTTCACCTGCCTCTCAAGTTTTCTTGCGGTGAGACCAGAAGAGAAGATGCAACACGAGAAATGTTTCAATCAGACACTGAAATATCTAAAAAGAAAAAGTTTCCCTTCAACTTGTTTTTTTTTTTTTATGAACAGGTTCAAAGAAAACTTAACATTAGACGTAGACTGTGGAACAAAGGTGACTTCTGACCCGGATCAACTGGTGCTGAACATTCTGGACCTTCAAACTGGGATTAAAGGCCCCCCAGGCACCTCAAGCCCCTTATAACTCACTAGAATCCTCCTCCATTCAGCAATAACTGTGAGACGTTTCACCAGCCAGCCGTGTTAGAGTGCACAGACACGGTGGGTGGCTTTTTGTTTCTGATGCAAACTGAATTCTGAACCTGAGATCTGTCTGAGAGAAGGGTGCTGAGAGTTGAGCCTCCTGAAGCGCACTAAATCTACTCTAAGCACACCAACAGCTCAGGTTTGTCACCAAAGACTGGGATATGTGTGCGTCACAAAGCCACTAAAATTCTTAAATCCACTAAAATACAAAACTCCAGACATCCTCAAAATGTTGGCTGCAAAAATGACTTTACTGCAGTTTTAATACGTTATTTTTAAAACCAGCATTTGCAACTTCTCTGCATTTTACATTGAATCAAATGAACTGGACTGAAAGGGTGAACAGCGACCCCACCTTTTGTGCAACAACAACAAAAATACACACAGGTAGGTAGGCATCTCTCTCCCCTTTGAAAATCCGATCTGGGGCAAATGATTAAAAATAAGAAAGAAAAAAAAAACATTTGTACAGTACTTTTTAACAAAGTCATGAAATACAGGATTTCTGGCTAACGCAGTCCTGTGTGTGAGACGTGTCTGAGTGTGTGTTTTGTGTGTGCCTCGGCCAAACTGACGCCATGGCTTTTGAAGGTTTGAGTCCTGCTCCTCTGGGTCTAAGCCTCATTACTGTTGAGTTTTAATCCTGGTACATTTTGTCATTTGTCACCTCCCTAGTCTCAACATTTTGTTTAATTCTTCTGTTGTGTGGATCCCTCTATCCCCGACAAAAGTGAACAGTTCTGTGGCAGGGTGGCACACACTACTTCAGCCAGTCAAGCTTTCTATATCTATGACGGCTAGTCCTGCTAGCCTGACTGGCCTGCGGAGCAGTTCATTCACTGGCTGGTTGTGTTCTGGCTTCCTCTGTCTCTGGAGCTCACTGGTTTCAGGTTCGAGAAGGATGGAAGGGAAAGTTCAAATGAGCTCAGGTGAGGGTTCCTGTGTGGTTGCTCTAGTACCGCCGCTTCCTTGCTAAGCAACAGAGCAGAGTTGGGAACCGCCTTGGCACTTTTATTTCCACCACAGCCTCTCTAATCGGTAGGTAGGATGGATGGATGAGGAGAAGAAAGATGTTCAGAAGGAGGTCAGAACTGGGAGAGCATGAGAGTGTTATGAGATGAGTTTGCAGAGAGTCAATGAGTTTCTCCTCGGGAGAAAGAAAGGAGATTTTGGGATCTCCTAGAGGAGGCTGTTGGTAAAAGGAAGAGGTAAAAATCAAAGGACTGATGGAACAGACTGATCAGTCTTCCTATCCAAAAGAGAAGCTCTCCATCTCCTTCCACTCAGGGAGAAAAGAGCAGCAGAGATCAGGAGGGACTGAGTGAGGTGGGAGCTCGTCTTTGCCCGTCTCCTCAGTGAGACTGACAAGTGGCACAGGCAGGCCAAGGACCAATGAGACGACCAGAGGAGGGAGGATGGGAGGGACTCCGTGTCCATCGACCACGACCAAACAGAGGACAATTAGCCTTAAGAGCTCAGACGGGGCCGCTTCCTTGGAGATTGCTCTTCCTCCTCATCTTCTTCCTCTTCATCCTCATCGTCAGGGTAGTCCACCAAACCAACCAGAGCGGTCTAAGAGACACAAGAAGAGAAACAACAAAAAATGAAAGTGAAAGCCGTTTGTCCATCATGATCAGTTTTCATTTCTCTATGAGGAAGAAATGGAAAGGTTTGATGCTTGTTTATCACGATCCTTCTCTGTTTGCTTTTATTTGACAGTCTGTGTAGAGAAAGGAGGGATATGACTCGCAGCAAAGGTCCTACCTTAGCCATTAGGCTACTGGGAGCTCCTTTCAACATGTAATGTTGTAAGCATTAGAGTCAGTGAAATTTTGGACAGTGTAAAACATGATTACCATGACGAATAACATGATAGAGAGAAAATCAGGTCTTTGTGGTATGAAGTGTGTACTTCTGTCTGCAGTGTCGAAGGACAGCATTCAAACGAGATAACACTAGAAACATGATGTGGAACAAAATAAGACTGCATTTCAGTCGTCACAGTCCTCAAAACATAAACACCACAAAATAACCGGATTAAAACAAGGTGATCCATGATCAGGATCTGAACTTCACAGCATTACCTTTACGACCGGTGTGGCAGGAAGAGCAACTGTTTTGACAGAGGAAGTTGAACTGTTGTTTGGAGTGACGGCTGCAGAGGCAGGTGGGATTACAGCAGCTTTCCCATTATTGTTGGCACCGTTAGCTCCGTTGGCAGCTCCTGCAGTAACAGAGACTTTAAATATCAAATTTACAGGGCTCTTGCAATCTGCGGAAACAAAGTTTTAGGAAGATACAGTTATATTAGGGCAACTTACCTTTTTTGGCTTCCATGTACTTGCCGTAACTGTCAGAGAAGTCATCCTCCATCCGGCTCTTCTCCACAGCCTCACCATCATCATCGTCGTCATCGTCATTGAACCACAACTCCTCATCCTCATCCAACGACCGTGCATCTCTGCGATATCTACAGGGGAAGTACAGTTATTAAGTACAGTTATCTTCAGAAATAAATCCTTGATGCCTGAGAGAGCAGTGGGAACTGGGAATTAAAAAAAAAACAACAGGTATGACATCTCTTTAGACTACAGGTGTGCACTCAGTGTGTAGATCTCAGGTGTGTCTGGGGCACGTGGGAGGGAACAGGTGTGCAGGGCAGGCAGTGTGTATGCATGAGAGTGTTGGAGGGAAGGGGAGAATGTTTTCTTTGTATAGATGTATGCAACATATGGGGTGGGGGGAAAAAAAGTGATTCACTTAAGAATTGCGATTCTCATCTTCTAAGAATTATTTTGTCTAAGTGTGGTTTCTTCTCGCTGCTGGCAACTTTAACTTGCCATGTGTCCCTTCAGGCTTCTGTAAAACACAGTTGCAGCATGCAGTGTGGCTGCCTATTGGCTAGTCAGTTGCAGCTAACGTTAGCTCTCGGACAGAGCCCACAATTAGCACTCGCAAGTTAAAAAACTACACTGGCGAATAATAAGAGGTCAGCTGCCAATAGTGGGTTGCTTAATTATACTTATTTTACTTCAAACTCCTCACCGCAACACATAAGTTGAATGACCACTTTTACATCCACTCTGCATGTGTCATGACATGTAATGTATGACCGTCAATAGGGACTTTTTATTTCTCTGTGACAGCAAACACCATACTTTCAGTTACCATTATGCCACACAAAAGCCACATTACAGCTGACTAAAGTAACTTAACTAAAATGAAAAGCAGCTAATCTTCACATCTGTGAAGCAGGAACCATGAAATGTTTTTACATGAAAAACTACTATTGTCAAAATAGCTGATCCCCAGTAATATTGCTCCCCAAGCAAAATTAAAGAACTGTAGTATAATTCAAATGCTCACACCATGCCATCGTTTGCTACACTGCCTGTCTTAGCACACAGCAGACTGGAGTAGATCCAGAAATTAGCACACCTATCTAATGCATTAAGAATCAATTTGGAAATGAATCGTGACCCCAAGGATTGAAAGATACTGAAAGATTCACACCCCTAATGCGATATCGTTAGTGTTTGTATAGTTTAGTCTCAGTTTGGTTTAAAACAATGATGGATGTGTAGGCGTAGCGTGTATGTGTGCAGTGGCAGTGGAGGAACGCTTGCTGAAGAGACGGAGCTCCAGCTTCACATGTTGTGCCGAGTTGTCCGCATCTCGTAGGACTGTCTGATAATTTATCACCATAACCACATAAAGAATATTTTATCGTTTTTAAATAGCCGGCTACTTGAAATAGACCTGCTGGGAACCGCGACGTGCATGCAGTTGTCGGCAGCATTAATGCACGTAAAACTCTGCACCGGTGAATGACAGGCGAGAGAGCGCACCTCAGTTTAGCTGGAAATTTACAGTGTAAGTTGAATGAAAAGAGACTGCAGCTCTGCAGCTTCTCAAGATTAAAGCAGAGCTACAGTGTGTAACCCCCCCGCCCCCCTGCCTGTAATCTCCACGCACAAAAAACACATGATTCGACTATAGGCAGGACTTGATGATTCTGATTCGACTATCTAAATCCTTAGTCGGGGACAGCCCTAAAACAAATAAAAGGAACAATAAACTGGACGAAAAGTTTAAGTGTCTAAATTTAAACACTGTTATTTCTTTAAAACGTTTTGATGTTCTTCCATACCTCAGGCTCCCAAACAAAGCAGAGAATCTTACAAAATTGTCACCCCCACGCAAGATGGTGGCAAAGACAACAAAAATGGGGATTTATTAATCTCGTATTGTGCCAAACTTTACTGGCTCATAACATATCGGGTATTGAATTGATCAGTAGATGCTCCAGGTCAGGATGAGACATCATTTCTATGAATTTCAGTTTTTTAACCATGACAAAGGACACAGTGTGGCCTGCAACAGACTAGGTAAACTTTGCTTTTAGCATAGCTGAATGCAGTTTGCTGTCGTAAGGCATATGGTAAAAAAGGGATGATCTGACCTTTGTGTCCAATGAGTCTACTGACCTGTTGAGTCTCTGACTCTGTCTGTCTTTTTCCTGCTCGTACCGGCCTTTCAGGCCCTTGAAAGTCTGGACGTACTCAATGGATTCAAGTGCTTTATAGAAGTTATCCACAATGTGAGCTATGAGAGACTTGATGTCCTCCTGGAAAGAGAAGACATAGTGGAAAAATCACAAACAACCTACTTACAGTGTCACACGCATACACCGTATACTAATGAACACTTAATAAAAGCTTTGTTTAGTTTGTCTACACACCACTTTAATGAACTCAAAGAGCTCTATGATGGCTGAGTTGAGGAGGTTGTATCGAGTGCCGTTGTCCAGCAGGGCATTAATGACAGGCTCAAACAGGTTGCCTTTGATGATGTAGCGGTTGTAGTACTCATCCTTCAGACCAATGATTCTGCGCATGAAACGCAGGGCACCTTGGACAAAAATAAACAATAACTTAATTACAGTAATAGCACAAATAAAGTCATTTACTTTTGCGTGTGTTGTTGGTGTGAGCTTGGATGCATACAGCAGATCCACAACTCGGGTATGGTACAAACCCCGTGACTGTATACTTGGTAAAAGTTCATTCATAAAGTAGGATCACCATTGACAGAACATTGAAAGAAAGAAAAGCAAGTTAGCAGAAAGGTGTGTGTGAACCATTTGTGAATGTGGGGACTTACAAAGAGCAAGGAAGGTGTGTTTTGAGTTCATTAGCACCAGCACTCTCCTGAGCAGGTCTTTGTTCATAATGTAGGTCTTGATGTGATAGGTGTGGTGCTCCACACAGAAGGTCAGAAGCTCCAGGATAAGTGCCAGCAGCTGAGCTGTCTGGAAGTTGTCTACACAAAAAAACAAAGCTACTTTCACACCAGGACTTCACAAATACAGGTGCTGGTCAAAAAGTTAATTTATTTCAGTAATTCCATTCAAAAAGTGAACCTTGGATATTATATTCATTCATTCATTCATTCCTTCCTTCCATACAGACTGATATATTTCGAATGTTAATTTCATTTAATTGTGATGATTAAAACTGACAACTAATGAAAATCCCAAATTCAGTATCTCCAAAAATTTGAATATTACTTAAGACCAATACAATAAAAGGATTTTTAGAAATATTGGCTAACTGAAAAGTATGAACATGAAAAGTATGAGCATGAACAGCACTCAGTACTTAGTTGGGGCTCCTTTTGCCTGAATTACTGCAGCGTGGCATGGAGTCGACCAGTCTGTGGCACTGCTCAGGTGTTATGAGAGCCCAGGTTGCTCTGATAGTGGCCTTCAGCTCTTCTGCATTGTTGGGTCTGGCGTATCGCATCTTCCTCTTCACAATACCTTATAGATTTTCTATAGGGTTAAGGTCAGGTGAGTTTGCTGGCCAATTAAGAACAGGGATACCATGGTCCTTAAACCAGGTACTGGTAGCTTTGGCACTGTGTGCAGGTGCCAAGTCCTGTTGGAAAATGAAATCTGCATCTCTATAAAGTTGGTCAGCAGCAGGAAGCATGAAGTGCTCTAAAACTTCCTGGTAGACGGCTGCATTGACCTTGAAAACACAGTGGACCAACGCCAGCAGATGACATGGCACCCCAAACCATCACTGACTGTGGAAACTTTACACTGTACTTCAAGCAACGTGGATTCTGTGCCTCTCCTCTCTTCCTCCAGACTCTGGGACCTTGATTTCCAAAGGAAATGCAAAATTTAATTTCATCAGAGAACATAACTTTGGACCACTCAGCAGCAGTCCAGTCCTTTTTGTCTTTAGCCCAGGCGAGACGCTTCTGACGCCGTGTCTTGTTCAAGAGTGGCTTGACACAAGGAATGCGACAGCTGAAACCCATGTCTTGCATACGTCTGTGCGTGGTGGTTCTTGAAGCACTGACTCCAGCTGCAGTCCACTCTTTGTGAATCTCCCCCACATTTTTGAATGGGTTTTGTTTCACAATCCTCTCCAGGATGTGGTTATCCCTATTGCTTGTACACTTTTTTCTACTATATTTTCCTTCCCTTTGCCTCTCTATTAATGTGCTTGGACACAGAGCTCTGTGAACAGCCAGCCTCTTTAGCAATGACCTTTTGTGTCTTGCCCTCCTTGTGCAAGGTGTCAATGGTCGTCTTATGGACAGCTGTCAAGTCAGCAGTCTTCCCCATGATTGTGTAGCCTACAGAACTGGACTGAGAGACCATTTAAAGGCCTTTGCAGGTGTTTTGAGTTAATTAGCTGATTAGAGTGTGGCACCAGGTGTCTTCAATATTGAACCTTTTCACAATATTCTAATTTTCTGAGATACTGATTTTGGGGTTTTCATTAGTTGTCAGTTATAATCATCAAAATTAAAAGGAATGAACACTTGAAATATATCAGTCTGTGTGGAATGAATGTATAAATTATACAAGTTTCACTTTTTGAATGGAATTACTGAAATAAATCAACTTTTTGATGATATTCTAATTATATGACCAGCACCTGTATACAATACAACATTTCCAAAAGGGGCATGAAGCTGCACCTTACAGTCCTGCCATTTTCCAAAACACATTATTCAATTTAAAGCAAGTGTGAATATAAGAATATAAAATTATATTGTTGACAAAACATTGTTTATAGTAACTCTTCATCATATAAGGTAGAAAAAACACAGCCAATGCATCATTTAAGCCATTATGAGGAGGTAGTGGTAAGTTATTTCACCCTTTTCTGGTGGGTGCAGGAAAATAAATGTGTGACTAAAACGAACTGAGGGTCTGACGTGCACAAGTTTTTGACTTTGGCTGGCTAATGGTTGATGTTAAGTTACTGGACACCCACCTGGACAGACCGGGTTGATCTTAGCTGATCCCTCCTGCAGATCTGAAAGGCCATGACACAGAACAATCAGTCAAATCTTTATTTATCTAACAGTCTGAATCACCCCAGTGCAGTTATGTGAGGCATCTGTCCTCAGCTCACCTTTTGAGTTTTTGTCATGTGCAGTATTGGCCAGCAGAGGAGCAGTTAGGACATGCATGCAGTACTTGTAGAAGAAACTCAGAAATTCTGTCTTCTCAGTTTTCTAAAAAGGAAGACGATAACAAGAAGCTTTGATAAGTGCTGTTGATGTTTTAGTGTTGGACAAAGCAAACAGGGGTTTGTAATTTAGTTTGCAAGTTAGATTTAAGTTAGACAAATGATCCTGGCCATCAATACAGAATTTTATAGCTGATCTCCATTAAAATTCTTGTTTTGTGTTTGTTCTGCTTACATTGGTGGAAGCCAGCATGTTCTCGGGGTCGATGAGCGTCCTGAGCAGACCCATCAGCTGGACAGCCCCTCCTAACTCTGGGTCAGAGTCACAAATCATCTGCTTGATCACAACATTTATCAGCAGAACATCCTGTAAACAAAAGAAAGCACACACACACACACACAGCGAAAGATACAGTCAAAATCATGCAGTTTCAGTCTAATAGTGTATTCAGATTAAAAGGGGAATTCAACAAAAACTCTGCATGACACAGGAAAGCACCCCTAATCCTACTGGAACAGTGATAGACCTATTGACCGGCATCAAGGCCAGTATAACAAATACTAAGTTATTGGGAGCACTGGGTACCCCCAGGATTCTCCAAATTAAATTTTTAAGACCTTTTTAAATACCACCTGGGACGAAATTTAATGCCAACTTCACTTGTTGTATAATGGAAAATCTGTATGAATTTTAAGCTCGAGAGAATTATTTACAAAGTATCTGAATTAAATAAGACATTTTATTCATATTTAATACAATATACTTTTTGGGGTGTGTTTGTACTTTGATAACATAAAATGAATCAAGGACGTCACTTTGTGTTGAGAAGTGGTGGGGACATAAAGGTTCAGGTTAGGGGTGTGACGATACACTTAGCTGACATGCAGGATTCACAATATTGGGTTCACAGGAACAAGAGAAGAAGATATTTTAATGAAATATTCAATGCGGAAATATAAATGGGGGGTCTGTGGGTCCTCCCCTAGAAAACGTTGAGCATTAAACACTTAATTTCCTGCATCCTGGAGACATTTTCTGCACCAATTTATGGTAGAATTGTCTTTATTTATATATAGTCAAACATAAAATTCAGGTGACGATTCAAACAGAACACTTCTCAAAGCATTTTCATTGTTTTGTTTTTTTAACATTTCTTGTTGCAAGCCATTTTCCATAACATATTTACAAATGCTTTTATTGCACTAAAAACTCTTATGGTGTGAAATCAAAAATACTAAATAAATGGTGCAGTTTGAGTTATAGCCTAATATGCCTTTGTAAAAGCCAATTGCTTCAGTGATTATTCATCCTGTTCTGTTTTTGCATCTAAAGGCTGCTTGAAATACAGTAGTATTGACTTGAAAGCAGCGGGGATAAGGAGTTGGGCTCCGGTTTGTTTTTTCCTCTTCCCAGTTATCGGCGCATTTGGATGATGTAAGTTTAATGCACATTAAACTGCATGTTAGCAAACACTGACGTAAAGCTAAACACTGACATAAAGTTTAAACAGTAACGTTACCTGTACTGCTGTATAACATCCAAGTCACACCAAACAGAGTAATTTGTAATGTCACACAGACAAAAAGGGTTTATTTATGACGTTACGCCATTTATTTAATCCTACAAAAAGACAAGACAAAATTTAAGACCTTTGTAAATGGAATTTAATACTTTGTTAATGAAATTTAATATTTTTAAAGGCCTTATTTTTAGAATATGAAATTTAAGACTTTAATACTTTTAAGACCCCACGGGCACCCTGTCTAAGAGCCTTTAGTGCTTCTTGCCATGTTCAGTTATTTGTGCATATAAATTATGTTTAAAACTGATGCAGCACAGAGTTATAAAAGTGCTATGAGGGAAACACTTTAACGGTATGTTTGCAGTACACAACATTTCATACAAGTATCAACCAACCTGAGCACGGTACATAATTCAAATATTCTGTTCACTTATTTGTCACAACAATACTGTGCTAAATGGAACCTTTTTTTTATTTATTTATTTTTTTTTTTTTTATGTAGAATTTTATAAATGCAATATTGGACTGAACCAAACCAAAGTGCAAGCATGCTTGTTGACAGGGTTGTGTAGCTGCTTACGTCATCTGTTTGCTGTGGTTCCTGCATGACAAACTCCCTGACCATGGAGGGGCTGAATTCCACCAGGTAAGAGAAGATGTCTGTAGCTGCTGCCCTCACTTGCAGGTCATCCATTCCCTGAACAGGAGAAAAATAGTTACGCTGAAGACCAAGACAGAGAGAATTCTATACACACAAAATACTCCCCCAGTTGACCATTCATAGGCAAAGAAAATATGGAGTATGTTCAACCAAATAACAACATTCACACCCAAATTATGCCTAGAACATACCATGACTATTTCAAGAGCAGGCAAAATGCCTAGATTTGCCAGCGTTTTGAAGAAAGCGTCTCTGTTTTGCGGCTGCAACGTTTGTGAAAAAGCACAGAATTCTTTGACAAAGTTCACCTGAGGAGTAGAGGAGGACAAACAGATGTAATGGCTGATCGGCATTTGACACATTAAAGGCAATATTTAAAGGTCACTCAAAAATACTATCCACAAACATAGTTTCATTTGTGATATTGTGCAGCAGTGGGAAAAAAAATTTCTGGTTCAGTCTCAAACTGTAATTTTCTCCATTTCAGGATGTAAACTTTTTTCCAAAGTTGAATAAATGAAAACTGCATGGGAGAACAGAATTAATCATTTCCAGACATTACAATAGTGCCCATCCTTTGGTTTCTACATTTTCCCACAAAAAACAACAAACTGGCCTGGAGAATTGACAAGTCTTGGACTTACAAGTTCTCTTCTTTTACTGTCCTCTGTGGCTTCATCTGTGAGCTGTGCAAAGACCTCTGTTAGGAACTTCTCATCCTCCTGTGGCACAGGAAACAGTGTTTAGAATCAAGACACTGAACAAATAAAAGGCTACAATACAAAGAGGAAAAAAGGGAGGATGGCAAAAATTAATCTAGGACAGTTTGCATTCAGATTTTGCAGCAACAAGAACCAAAAAAACACAGAGAAACCCATGATTATTAGAGAGTCACTTCTCTTCACATTAGCCCTGAAATACAATAATATAATAATAATATAATAATGCTGAACGCTTAAATATGAAATGATTGGCCTGTAAAGTACTGTTTGCATCATGAAAATGATTATATGGTACAAATTATTTACAATTAACACACAGCTCACATAAGCTCCATATTCAAGTCTACTGACGAGCCAAACAATGGACATTTAACTCATTCACTGAATTTTCAAAACCGTTTCAAAAACTGTTCATTATCTTATATTTTTAATGGGTCAGTCGTCACATTACAAAACTTGATACACAGACACATCTTTAACTTGTGGACTTGTGGAAAGTTTCCAGAGTGTCCATATACATTGGGATAAACTGGAAGGCAATCCAGGCACAATATAACAGGGACGGAAATATTAAAAAGCATTTATTATAGTGGCAAAATCATTAACAAAGCTAACATGCTTCAACAACTTATATTATGGAGTGCCTGGATTGTCTTCCAGTTTATACTGTTGTTTCCCCAATTTTACAAGACCACCTGACACATGTTTGATCTACGATTGAATAAACAGAGTTATCCCCTTTCCCTGGCCACGTGCATTGTTTGATTACAACATGTACAGGTAGATTATCACAACACATTATAGATTCAAATTACTGCTATAAGTCTTACTTAGATACATAGATAAATCGAACTTCCACACGATTAAACATTTTACATTTCCCTTAAGAAATTATTACATTTAATGATGGAAATTCAGTTATTCATTGATAATCAAGTATGAGCCATGTTACTGTCTAGAACCACAGGGAGGACAGGTTCTCTTGTGATTGTCAAACTAACTTCTGTCAGTTGCAACTGATTGTAGATTTGGGAAAACACATGCAGAAATGTTCCACGGCAGCTTCTTCAGCTGGCAAGTAAATTTGGTATGGAATGCCCCATTAGACAAATACACGATGATAATCATGGCCTTAAAGAGTAATACAAGTTACCTGGTTTGGATCCTTACCTGCAACATACTGACAATCTCCACCTTGTTGAAGAAGATGAAGGAGTTGAGTGTGGACAGGAAGTTCTCCTCAAAGAGAGATGGTGTGGGCAGGATGATGTCCTGGATGTACTGCACCCGGTAGGTCTGGTGGATCTTCTGCCGCAGCTCAGAGTCTGTGATAGGGATCACCTCCTTAAACTTTGCTGTCTTGGTCAAGAATTCCCGGTGCCGTTTAGGCTGAACCAGCGCTGGGTCATACTCAAGGCAGCCCACTACATCCATGATACAGTCGTCAGAGAACATCACCTCAAAGAGGGCAGCTTTATTGAGGAACAAGACACCACGGACAATCTCATAGAGGTGATGTAGGCCTTCCCTGTTGTCCAGGTCCTCACAGACTCTAAAGAGACCCAGGAGTTTCTTGATGTAGCCCTCGCTCATCAGGGCCAGGGCGAGTTTTTCCCTCCGGATGGGTGAAGACAGGACAGAGGTAACCAGGTCAGCGATCTCCTCCAGCCGACTTAGCTCGCAGGGAGGGAGCTCCACCAGGTGGCTTGTCTCTGGAATCTCCTCAAAGCGCTCCTCCTCCGACTCATCAATGGGGTCCTGGGTGATGTCCAGGGTAGGGTCCTTGCCTTGAACCTGAGCAATAAACAGTTGGAAGATATGAAGTGAAGAATTAAACTAGAAGTGTCAACGTACTGCATCTTGCTTTTTGTGGTAGTGTCAGTAAAAGGTCTCACTACTGTTTGAGTACTGCCCAGTAAAGAAACCTTTTAAAACAATGCACAAAATTTAGTAGAACTGGACCATACCTGACAGATCTTTTCCCAGATCTCATCACAACCAGCCTTTTCCTGGAAACTAAGGGCAAGGTCATAATTATCTGCTTCCGACCAAACAATCAGCGTATCCTGGAAGAAGGAGAGAGAAACATCAAACTGTACACAAAGAACTGCTTATCATATTAGCAGGACACACTAAAAATGGTTGCAACCTCATATATTAGTTTAACGCATACAAGCGGTTTCATGCCTGTAAATGTATAAACCTGGAAACAAGTCCTTTAAAATTATGAATGAGGTCACTTTGCTACAATATGCAAGGGAAATATTTGGCTCAAATCTATTCTAACCAAATTTCTGTAACAAAATTGTTTATGTATTTTCATATGTATTCACTAATGATGTGACCTGCTTATTACTGGTTTCCAGGTTTACAATCAGATCAGATTCTGATTCCCACTGTCTGCATTGCATCACTGTAGCAGCAATTGTCCAGCAACAAGTCTGAATGTTGAAATTACTAAAATGTAATACTCTGATTTTGACATACAGTGAATTTGAAAGAGGCAACGTGTGAGAAGATGTAGCTGATCCAGACTCAGATGATCTATTCTTACCTGCTGTTTCTGATATGCAGTATTCGGGCTTATCTTCGACTCCAATAGAAGTGATCCTAAAACACAAAGACCTGGGTAACTTTTCACTTTCTAGCTAGTGCGAATGAACAACAACAAAGACTGCCAAATGACAACTTTGATAACCAATTCTTGAAGATTAAGGCCAATTATTCTGCCTGGTAGAGAGCATTTAACGTCAAATAATAGACAATGTGTAATGCTGAGTAAAACAGTGTTGCAACAACACAAAGTGAAAGCTAACAGCGGAGTTTATAACATACCGCTAGCCTTATCCAGTGTTTAGTTTTTTTATGATCTGTACATGAACACACAATCATTTACTATGCTGAGCAATAACGAGTTTGTACGTTTAAGACTAGACTTTGAAGGCCCCCATGCTACTGAGATCACGTCGCCTGCTAAACCAACGAGCTTGCTAGCACCAGCTATTCAATAAATTATTGCCGTTTGTCTACAGGGAGTGCTGTTGTTGTTCACAGTCTGAAACCAGTGGCTCCAAATAGTGCAGCAAATGTAAAGCAGCAAGCCCAATAAATTAAGCAAGTATACATACTGGCCAATGAAAGCATTCTGTGCGAACAACCAGGGGTTAGCATGCTAATGCTAGCCAACGTAACGTCAATGCGGCTATGCTAACCGGGAACTTACCGTCTGATTCGGCCCGAACTAATAATGATATTCCCTTCAGACGTTCAACAAAGGTAGACGAAACGTGTCCGGTACCCCGATCGTCCCACTGCCTGTCTTCATTCAGCGTATATACTTTCACTCGCCGCCGAGTGTCCGACATGGTTAACCGAGTCGGAGCTAGCAGGCTAGCTGGCTGCTAACAAGCTATCACCTCACCCCGTCTGGTGTTTTCCTACCCTCGACCTGTTAACTTTGTTTCCACCCGCATGTTATAAAACATGCACGTCTAAGTGAAGTTCACAATGGCGGCAAAGTGTATCGGTAGCTATTTCATAAACATATTACGTTCCCGATGTGAAACAACTAAAGTGGAGGCCCAAAACCGAGAAGTAAAATTTACTGAGAACACAACAACTCTAACGGCCTCCTTGCTAACGTCCACAGACCGCCATCTTGTAATCCGATCTTGTGTTCTTTTTCTTCTTCGACGTCAATCAAGCGCTAACTGCCGCGGGGTCTCCTCCTCCGAGCGACACCATCCAATGGCAATGACCGCAGCACAACTACAACGCGCCACCTAAAGGTACGAAATGTAACAGCAACAGCAGGTACCTGCAGATGACATGAGGTAGACATGACGATAACTGCCTTTTCTTTCAGATGGTTTTTAATTAATAACCATTAAAATACGGTACTATATTAACTACATAGTTTAAACAAATTATGTACTTGCCCATCAGACTAATAAGCCAAAGAGACACACACACACACACACAGTTTATTGGTACCGTTACAGATATTGAGCATCCTGAATGCCCTCCAGCCAAGAACGAAACACCAGTACACACTGTACTTTCCCTGCCCAAAGGGGTCCGTTTCTGGACAGTGCAAATGACTCTTTCTGTTCTGTTGTATTATTCAGAAAGTTTCCAGTTAACAACAGATGCTATTTGGAAAAGCGTATACATTAACAGATTGTCTCAATGTTTACCCCATGGAGATGACATATTAATTTGGCGCATATTTAGGTTAGGGTGTTGGGAGTTTTAAATGTAACCACAAATTCTGTCAGAGGCCTGAATAATTAAATTCTTATTTATGTAAACAATTCCAACCAAATCCAGGCAGTGTGTGACACAGCAATGGGTATTTCCCGAGCCTCAGGGCTGTACATCTCATGGGTGTAGGAAATCTCACCACCAGATTATTTAGGAGCCCTGAAACCTTAACCCTGCACCTATCAAGCTGTTGATGTTTTTATGTCAAGCATGTTGTCTTCATGGGTATTACAACTGGTGATGAGGTCCTTGTGTACGTCCCCATTTGAACCAGCAACAAAGACGGCCTTTTTTTTTTTTTACATAGGTGAAACAACAACAACTAGCTGTGCGCCAGGGTGGGTGGGTTGAAGATGGCTTAAAGCTTAAAATAGTTTGGATCACTGCCTGTTCACTGGTTGGTATAAAGTAGCTCCAGCCGTCAGATCGGGTAATATTCTTTTTTGAATCATTTCATGTCTTCAATTACAAATTTTTCATTCAACACATTATCCATTTTATTGTATAGCATTTTTACTTCCTCCTATTGTGCAACCTGGCTTTTGTAGTCTAAAATTTTGCTTTAACTATGTTTTTTATCATTTCGATTGGTTATATTGACCTTTTTCTCTACTAAGAGTACAATTTGTGGCATTCTGTTGTTGGCTTTTTTTGTACATCTGGTATCTGAATGTTGGGCTAGATCAGAGTCTGGTTCCTTATATGTGCATGGTATTTCTTTACTGGAAATGGTTGTGAATTTCAACACCACAAAGCAACCACTTATTTACAGATGACTCACACATACTGTAAATGCAACACAACATTAAGGGAATATTACAAAAACAATTTTCTTTGTCCATATCTTGATCCTGGCAGCTTGGAGGATACACTGCCATAGTGGACACCAAATATGGAAGTTCCATACCAGAAGAGGCAGTATGATGAAATTTGAATAAGAAACACTTTGTTAGATTGCACTGTTTGTTAGGTAAAACCGCTAGGTGACTGTGTTGGAGGAAACTTAAAGCAAATCCTCTTACTGCCTGATTCTGTCAAAGTTACTCCAGGTGGCAAAACAAGACACCATGAAAGGGGATATTTAAAAATGAAACATGTAGAATTTTCTAACACATGTCTCCTGCTCATCATAATCCAAATGTTCTTCTCAGTTTGTGTACATTCATTGAAGCACAGTTCACCCCAGTGCTCCAGTTGAATCACATCCATATCCACAACCTCTTTATGTACAGCACTGGTCCAGTTTGTGACAAGATCTGATGCTTGGTTTGGTAGGACTATTCTGTAACACAATCTAGTCTGTTGGTGTGTCACAAATCGGTGCTGGTCGTGTGGCTGTTGCTTGAAACCATGGAGATGCTCTGTTTCTCACTTAGTGTCTTAACAACAGTTGCAGCAGGAGACTGGAGCACCTTCCGTGAAAGTCTCATTCTCCCATCTGTTGGGTCCCGTCCAAAGTACTTGACCTGTTAGCATAAGTCCAGTCAGAGAAAATGAGCCCACAATGTAAACACAGCAGGCTAATTTTGACTATACAGTCTTTAGTTATTGACATACCTGTATCTGCTGTCCCACCTCTAAACCCAAGGCACTTGGATGTTTGATCTGAAAGAGGAAAATGCAAAAGAAACTACCTGTAAGTGGTGATGTAATTCTCAAACACTCATAGAAACATGGACACACAGGAAAACAGCATGCAGAGGCAAATTTACTGACCCGTTTGTGGTCTAGTTGCGAGTTGTGCAGCAGGACAGCACTCATGTTGGGATAAAGTTTCACCATCACACCAATGTCCCTGAAGCAGAGCATGAAAAAGGCTTCAGAATCTGTTTGAATGCTGAAAGGGGCTGCTAGCTTGATTTCACAGTGTGATTTTCTTGACTGTGCTTGTTTAAACTGAGTGCTAATGACTGGCATCAAACACTGTTTGACAGTAAACATCGCAATGTATTATTATTACCTTATCTCAGTGATGGTGGCAGTGTAGATAGCACCAAACTCCAGCTGCTGTTCTTGCTGCAACACGAAACAGAAATACACATATGTTCATGCACTTACCGTACAGCCATGAATTTACATGCAAACAGCCTCATGTTCCGATCAATGTCAGACTCATTCATGTTCTGCTTTTTTAAAACAGGTGAAGACTCACGTCATCTTTGCAGATGTCACTGATGAAGTCTTGGGCTTCATTCATGGCTCCTGGTGTTGGTGCGAACACAGAGAAAGTCTCCTCGTCCACCTGACTTATTGTCACACCTTCAGAAGAGAAACCAAAACTTCAGTTTCAAAATTCTGTTAAAAAGTCTGTATTATGAAAAAACAAACTTCATTGACAAAGCTGTTGGTTTCCTGAGTCAGTTAAAATATGAATTTTAGATTACACACTTTACCTGTTTGAGCTTGTAGCCTGCGAAGGTTATAGCCGCCTGGACCAACAAAGCGTGCTCGTCTAGAAACAGGCACCCGGACATTTTCTGAGGACAGAATGAAACTCACAAACATCAGTTATCAATACACAATAAAAAAAGGTATCTAGCTCCACTAGTCTTACAGATAGTCACAAATTATATCAGAAAACTTTTCACACCATTGTCAGACTTAATGCTCCTTTTAAGCTTCTGAGACACATGTTCAACTCTAACCAAGCGTGTCCCCCTTCCTTGAAAATATATTTTATGTTCTAACACCAAACTTACCCACAACAGGTCCATTCTCCTTCCTAGTCTCTCTGGGTTTTGCTATACATTTGTTCATGATGCCCAAGATTTCCTTCTTTGCCACTGGGACATAATAATATTGAAAGAAAGGCCATCAAACCACAACAAATATGTACAGACTTTATTCTTTAGTGTAAAATGTTCAGTTCCACTGCCAGTTGAGCTTACCTGTGGCCTGCTGGATAGCCTCCATGACCAGCTTCAGAGGCAAACCTGGGATCTTCACATCAGCCTGGAGGTTAAATAAAGTTTTGTAAAATATGCGACAATGTAGTCTAAAGCTGATGATACACGGGGCAACTTTTTGAGCAATGTTGCAGGGCAATCTTGCTGGTGGCAAGTCCGACTATGTTTTGAACGGATAGCGGCGGTGTTGGGAGGTTGGGTGAGTGATGGGGGAAGGAGATTACAGTAGTAATCTTTACTCATTACCATTGATGGCAACGTTGCCCTGCACGATTGCTCTAAAAGTTGCTCTGTGTATCATCAGCTTAAGGCTCTTTGTCCCTTTGACGACCATCCAGTCAAATGTAAATGCTCCGTATTTTTATAGCTTCTTTCTAGTCTTTTCATACACTGAGCCTAAGTGCTAAGTGCTCAAACAGAAACTAACATTCACGCATTCGGGGTTCAGTATCTTGCCCAAGGACACTCTGACATGCAGCCTGGAGGAGCCGAGGATTGAACCGCCAACCTTTCCCAATTAATGGGCAACCCGCTCTACCTCCTGAGGCACATCCGCCTCAGTGGTTCTTTTTCTAAACAAGATCCTGTTTGGCTGGCTGTAACAATGATTCAACACAGTGTAGCAGTATCTTATAATTCAAATTAAACTTTATGTATTCATGAATAGAAAATCTTAAATTGAAGTCTGCCCTGGTCTCTTCTTTAATGTTTGGGCCAGGTGAAATAATACTTTTCAGGTAGATTTATTTTGTTTTCCTTCCCTTTTCTACTCCAGAGTGAGCCTAAAAATATATTTTAGACACTTGCTATGAGTTATCAGACACAGTACCTGTAAAGCAGTGATGCCCTTGTTTGTTCCTGCCAATTTGAAGTCCATGTCTCCAAGGTAATCCTCTATCCCCTGTTTAGAAAATAATAGTTCACATTCAACATCCACTATAGTTAACTAGGGACATTAACTATTCCTTTTTGGGGATTTGTATTGCTTAACTAAACGTTCACTTCCATTTGGTAGTGATAAATGGTTACAACCAGCTACAGTTGTACTGTCTGTACCAGAATATCAGTTAGTAATCTGTAGTCTTGGATCTCAGCAGGCTTCTCTGGGTTGGCCTTGGAGATGAGGCCAACTGCAACACCTGCCACAGCGGAAGAGATGGGCACACCTGTGAGACACAGATTTGGACATATTATGCATATTACCACACAACTGCACTTAACTAAATGTGAATGCAAACACTGGTGCAAATCACATCTAGATATTTTATCATATGTATCCATCTTTAAATAATGGGGTTACTCTTTGAAATTGAAACTAAAAAAAGTCACATACTTTTCATACAACCTAATTTTAAATCCTAGATAGAATTGACTGTTTTATTGGGTTATCGGAGTAAAGTTAAGTAAAAATAATACATTTGAACAATTCTACTATAGGCATTATCAACAGTAAAAGAGCTATTTCAGGCATTCCCACTCTGGTACCTGCATCCATCAGCGCAAGGCTGCCTCCACATGCTGAAGCCATTGAAGAGGATCCTGAGAGGCGATAAAGAGATGGAAATATAGAGTAAAGAAAATAAAGACTCTGAGACATCCTGACAAACAATGAACACATTTCCTGGAGGACTGCATTGTTTTCAAACCTTAAAAAAAAAACTGTATCACCACACTCACCGTTTGATTCAAGCACCTCAGCAGTGACCCTGATAGTGAAAGGGAAGTCTTTAGGAATGACTGGTCTCAGAGCTTTCTCAGCCAGGGCCCCTGGGAGTACACAAACACACAAACATGAACAAATACTTCCACATCCACACAGTCTTTGGTGGTCATTAATGGACACTGAATACAAGTAAATCACACAAACCATGTCCAAGCTCTCTCCTATTGATGCCTCCCATTTTTCCAATCTCATTTGTTGCATATGGAGGGAACTGAAATTAAATGCAAGGTTGATTTTAAATTCACAGGATACAGAATCACACATCTAATAATCTATGTGAATTTAAAAATGAAATCAAGATTTCACTCACTTCATAGTGAAGCATGAAGTTTTTGTCTTTAATGCCACTGCAAAAAGAAAATGAAATAAGAGACCGGAGAGAGAGATTTATGACAGTGTGAATAATTTAGGCTGCCACTCAGGAGAATACAATATGTGAAATGGCATTCAGATATAGACAGGAAAGTACTAAAAATGTGGAGAATGGACCAACACTATGTGAAGTGTCCTGATGAAGTAAACAGTATTAATGTGTGGTTTCATGTGTGAATACCAGTAGTCATGATAATTTTACCTCAAAGCTGTGGTGATAATATCTGCTTTGACACTGGATTCCAGGGAATCAAATGTGACACTGCTCAGCACCTACAGCAAAAGGAAGAGGATAAGAACTGAGCATTCTCTGTTGAAAGAGTGGACCTAATTGGTCGGCCTCCTCCTGCTATTGCAATCATTGTCAAACCTTTACTACTGTGCAGAACACATCAGTTCTTTTACAAAACACACCTTTCAAATGAAGGTTCTGTGGCCCTCCTGTGCTGTACCTACCTGTGTTTGTCCTCTCTGGAACAGAGCTGAGCCATGCAGTGGTTTAAAGAGGTCGACATCGCAAGAAATGTTCCTTAAAGCAGTCAACTCCCTCCCATCACATCTACAACACGCAAAATCAAAAACGTTTTTGCCTCAATTACAAAGGCTCTTCATGTGTCATGTGAAAATACATTCATTTTGCCATGGTGCCACGGTGTTTACCTCTTGTACTCATTAAGCACTAAATTGCGAAAGATTTCTTTGCACACAGTGTTGAAGGATTCAATGACTTCAAAGTGCTCAGCCTGTGGGAATTTTTCTAGACATGGAAGACATCAAGTGACACTGTTCAGCTAACAGACAGGCTCAACTGAATTGAAACGTAATAAATATAAATATATTATTGTGAAGGCGGTTGCAACAATATTTGAAACACCTAACTTAAAATTCTTTCCAAGCAATACTGAAGCTGATCTACCTTTAAGGTCCTCTTCAGTTTCTAGTCGAACTTTGTTGATAGCTTCATCTCTTGAAATCTACGGTAAGATTATTACTGTTATTGATCAAGAAATAAGTTAATCTTCTAAAAAACATAAACATTGTCATATCACTGAGAAGAGAAACACCTGTGATTTAAAATGCTTTAATATACATATTCATTATAATGGGTTCAAAATGGCCATGCCAGGTGGTAAGAGAGGGCTAACACACAGAGATAACTTTGAGTCAACAACAACAGACGTCCGACTTTACCTTATCGTGAGTGTAATCAGTGAAAACCGCATAGATCTTCTCAGAAGCTAATCTGTAAGGAAGAAAAGGTAAAAACAAGTCATTACTAACATCTAAAACAACATTATTCCTATTTCTGTCTCTTACTATTGAGAAATCAAGCTCAGATACTGCTTCATCAAGTTTGTAAGTACACTGAACAAAATTATAAACACAACACTTTTGTTTTTGCCCCCACTCATCATGAGCTAAACTCAAAGATCCAAGACTTTCTCTAAGTGAACAAAAGGCCTGTTTGTCTCAAATATTGTTCACAAATCTGTCAAAATCTGGGTCAGTGAGCACTTCTCCTTTGCTGAGATAATCCATCCACCTCACAGTTGTGGCATATCAAGATGCTGATCCGACGGTATTGCGCAGGTGCGCCTTCCGCTGGCCACAATAAAAGGCCAATCAAAAATGTGCAGTTCCATCCCACAGCACAATGCCACAGATGTCGCAAGTTTTGAGGGAGCGTGCAATTGGCATGCTGACTGCAGGAATGTCCCCCAGATCTGTTTCCCATGAATTGAATGTTCATTTCTCTAGCATAAGCCATCTCTAAAGGTGTTTGGCAGAGAATTTGGCAGTACATCCAACCGGCATCACAACCGCAGACCACATGTAACGACACCAGCCCAGGACCTCCACATCCAGCATCTTCACCTCCAAGATCATCTGAGACCAGCCACCCGGACAGCTGCTGAAACAATCGATTTGAAAACCAAAGAATTTCTGCACTGTCAGGAACCGTCTCAGGGAAGTTCATCTGCATGCTCTTCGTCCTCATCAGGGTCTCGACCTGACTGCAACTTCACACAGCCATTGAAGAGGAGTGGACCAACGTTCCACAGGCCACAATCAACAACCTGATCAACTCTATGCAAAGGAGATGTGTTGCACTGCGTGAGGCAAATGGTGGTCACACCAGATACTGACACATTTTTAAGTGGCCTTTTATTGTGGCCAGTCTAAGGCACACCAGTGAAATACCCATGATGTCTGATCAGCATCTTGATATGCCACACCTCTGAGGTGGATGGATCTTTAAGTTCAGCTCATGATGAATGGGGGCTAAAACAGAAGTGTTGCGTTTATAATTTTGTTCAGTGTTTTATAGGTAAACCCATTTCTGAATAATGCAAGCCTTTGTCTAATTTACAGACAATTTCATTCAGTAAAAATAATCCTTGAAAGTGATTTTGTTTTATTCTGGAAATTAAATCTAAATACAGTCCCAGGGCTATACTGATGTTTTACCATTTTATACACAATTCCTACTAATATAGCTAAAACTCTCCTTGTATTGCACGTAAGCAAACTTCACTTGTCACCTAAATCACTCTTAAACTGCAGAAAACTGTTTCATCTCTGGTCTTACTGCCGAACATTTTCCACCATGTCAGTCGGGGCTGAGAAGACCTTGACTGGGGTGCGCTTGGTGACCTTCTGTTCTCGCGCCAGCTGCTGGATGGCGTGTATGATCTGCTGGGTGTGTTTGACTCCCACCTTCACTGCATGGCAAAAGTCCTGCTGCAGCACGTTCTCAGCTGACGCCTCAATCATCACTGGTGGACAGAGAGACGCATTAAAGAAGTGTTGTATGATGCTACCACTTTGCTACTGCTTTATAAGCAGCTGTTAGTTTATATCACTATGAAATGGTTCATGTATAAGTCAAAGTGTTTTCAGTAAATAATCAACTGACCTTCTGCTGGGAGTTTTACAGTGTTTGTCAACGTACCCACTTGACTGCTGGGGCCCCCAGCCACAATGAGGTTAAGACTGCTGGAAGCCATCTCTGCCCTAGTGGGGTTAATCACCAACTCTCCATCTACCATGCCAACACGCACAGCACCTGGAAAAACACACGAGCAGTCCCGAGCTAGATTAAAACGAGTGTACAGTAATATATTCCAGGAATTGAAATTGAATAGAGGAGTTAAAACTAGGATTCAATAAGTGTGTGAATAAGCCTTAATCTGTTGTGTTCCTCACCTATGGGTCCATGCCAGGGGATGTCAGACAGGGCCAGAGCAGCTGAAGCTGGAATGAAAGAAATTATTGTTTTAGGATATGAAAAACTCTGCTCTGTGGAAAACATGAATAGCTGAAATATAACTCACCTGCATTAATAGCCAGCACATCTGGATCATTGACACCATCAACTGCCAGCAGGTTACAAAGAACCTTCAGGAGACATTGACATAACCGCACACATACACATAAGAAATCGGTGTCAGAAACACATTAATATCATCTTTGTTCAAAAAGCAAAAGAGGGCAAACTTATTATCCCATAACAGTGAGAACCCCTTTAAACTGACCTGAGTATCATAAAAGTAACCTGGAGGGAACAGTGGTCTAATAGACCTGTCTGAGCAACAGAAACATGAGGAACTGTCAGTCAAATCACTCGAGTTAAAGGCATTCACAGTCAGTACACACCGCCTACATCAGTTATACATATAAACAAGACACATTCTTATCATCTCACCTATGAGCCTGCTGGTGAGTATCTCATTGTCGGTGGTGCCCAGCTCCCGCCTCAAATAGTTAGTGGGGATTCGACCGGCAGCAGCCGCTTTCTGTCTGTAGTCAACCTGTCAATCAAAATGAATGTTCATTCACTAGACAACCCAGAAACATGTTACCCCAATGCACTACTGTACTGAGGTCATCTTTTTAGAGTCACAAACGGCGGGTGATGACAGGCTGGATAACACTTTCTATCTACTTAATGATTCATCTACCAAATACTTTTACATTATATATAGATATAACAAGACAAAACAAGAAAAATCCTGAATGAGTGCGATAAACTACACAATCACAGTCTAAAAACAAAGAAAGTTAGAGAACATACCACAAGAGGCATAAACTGAGATGGAGAAGGTTTGGTTTTGCTCACAGCAGTCACCATCACAGAGGTCTCTCCCAGCTTCAGAAAGAAACAGAAATGGAACGGGTTACCAAAAAGACAAATAAAAGCATTATACATAGCATCAAACATCTGGGAGCGCCCAGTTTAGTCCTACAGCACACTTTTCTTTTATGAAAAGGTTTTCGTCACTATATTTTTAGCGATGAAAAGCCACACTACACACCACAAAACTTTAATTTACACAAGCTCTATTGCACTAGCGTTGGATTACCAACTGGAAAAAGCTGGCTAACTGCACAAGGTCCCATAGGCCATATGTGTCCATATCATGTGTCAACTGGTTTGTGTTCTTTTGATTAACTGGGCAGTTGTTTAGCAATATACACATCTGTATCGTTACCCCTCTTATCAACCTGTTTTTAGATGTGCTCCAAAAAAGAGTCAGTAGTCATTTTTGTCAAAGGCTCCCTGGTGGGTTAATCTAGCCATTTTTTACACAAGCCTTATGAATGTTAACAAAAATAAATAAAAACACCCTCATCGGAAAACGTCAGGATAATGTTACATCAGATAATTTGAGCAAATACATTTCCTAATCTGCCGACACATATTTTGCACTGAGTCAAGTCAAGCCAAGTCAGTTTTACTTCAAAGCCCAAAATCACAAATCACAGAGCTTTACAATCTGTACAACATATGATATTATCCTCTATCCCTAAGACCCGTCACATATGGGACGGCTCCATCAAAGGAGTAGGAACCTCAGGAAGAGCAATAGAGAAGGGACCAATTTTCTAGGCCCGACAGACATGCAATAGATAGTAATATTACAACATGGAAATGTTGTAGAATAAAGTAAAAACATATAGGACAAATATGGATAAGGGGGAACATTGAGCAACTTCCAGGTGCAACCATGCACCTATTTGTTGTGACATTTTTTCTGTACCTGTACCACAGCAGCTCCATCAGCAAATCTAGCAAACCTCCCTGAAGAGATCTCAAGTTTCCTGCCAAAACAACAAGACCACAACACATGAAAATGTCTGAGATACTAAACCACTGTCATATGTACATGCAGTCACGCTACCAACGTAATTCTGTGTTCTGTAACGTAAAACCAACACATCCCAGTTGGCTGGTCTGGGTCTGGTGATGAGCTACATCAGTAAAAGTGAGGACACCAAAGCAACAGATACACTTTGACAGCGGGCGCAGAAAAGCATCATAAGTTAAAAATAAATAAATAAATAAATAATGCCTAACTCGTTAATAGTTATTGCCGGTAAATGGAAGCTGGAATGTCAACTCACTTTTCTCCAAGGTCCACTCCCAGTCTTCGTGGGTTTGCATGGCTGCTGTAAACACTATGGTGACATAAACGGACATGGAGGCGGGCAAACGAATGCCCCAGTCGGAGCAAATACCTCATATCTAAAGACCACGAAAACAAAACAAGAAAATTATCTGAGAACAGTCTCTTTACAGCTATGATGTGCGCGTGAGGGCTTCCATGTCAGTTCGTCACATGTACGGAATTACGTATTAGAGCCGCGTCCTCTGATTGGTCCGACCGAGGTAGTGTGTAACATCGAAACTGTCCGTACCACCTGACACGCAACCATTCCGCTTTAGCTGCTTTTAAAATACGAGGAGTCTAATAGATAACACATAAGTTTATTTGTGGCGAGGGAAATTGTTAAATTATTTAAGTTGTTGGTAAAAAAGGTAACGTTACGGGATATAGGAAGAATTAACCAGATTATCTATTCTCCACGTTAAATTATCTTTTCCATTTGTCTCTGGCCCCTTTAAACATTCTTGTTAAAGATGCTTTAACAAGATGCATGCGTTGTATGTTATATGTAAGTCTTTGCCTGTTAAAGTGAAATATTTGTCATTTCTTTTCGAGGATGCAAATGGCTGTTACAAGTGCCACGGCTCATACCGTGACACTTAAACTCAAAGAACAATTTCAGTATCTGTACAGGCAATATAACTCAATTGCCCATTTAACTCCATGTTCAGCGTGTCTCTGAAGGTTGACTGGCAGATGAGAGAAGGTAAAGCAGCCTTAAATGTGCAATTTGAAATCCTGACCGCCAGGTGTCAGGATTGCCTGTCAAAGATCATCTTTCAGTTTAGTGAGAACATCCATAAATACATTTATCAACCACCTCACTTTCATAATACAGTCGTCAGCACTGATACTGTATATTTTAGATATTTTGTGTTACTAGTGTCATTATTTTGATCAACCACCTCCCACTTTTTATATGCATACATCACTGAAACATGTGCCTTTGAAATACAGTATTTTTCAATTGCTAACAAGCATTAGACAATACTGAAGCCACCTTAATACAGTCTGCGTTAGGCTACCAACATGCATCTTGACCAAAACAGTTAATCTTACCTCCAAAACTCTCTCAAACCACCAAAACACTTCATACATGTCTCAAAATAAACTCATTCAACCAAACACTGGCAACAATTCTCACTCAGAAAGCATACACTGTCACTCATTACACACTAACCTAAAAACACTAACAACAGGGAGCATTAGATATAAATGACGCATTTGTATCTTTGAAGTTTTAATGATTTTTCACATAAATTAGTATTTCATTATAGAAGACAGTTTTTGATGGGACACAATGACCACAACCTGTAATTCATGTACCAATCCCCCGAAACAAGTCTGCTAAAATACAAGCACATTTCCTGCTTTACTCTCAGACTGCAGTTCAAAACACTACACACAGTTCTCTATGCACATAGAGGTAAACATAAAAATTACTGTAAATATTGTGTATAAGATTTTCTCTGTATTTTAGTCTGGTTGCTGCAAAAATGCAGGACATTTGCCATCATTCTGTTTTGAATGTGTGTTAGCATTTGAAAAATATGCGGCAAATATATAGTTTTTTGCAGGTGGTGGAGTAGTAATGAGTTCATGGATTTTGGAGAAAGTGGTCATTGAATGCTTTTTTGTATGAAAGCAATGAAAACTGATTCACAGTTTGGTCCACAAACAGTTATGTTTCTCTGACTATGTGAAGATTTTTGACAATGTGACTTCAGTTTTGACCAATGCATGTTAGCAATTGAAAAAAAAACTGTAACAGTTTTTCTGAAAAAACTATGTGCTTCAAACAGCCAGTTTGTTTGCCTGTCAGTACACCAGACAGTTGGTAAATCATGAGTGACCTTGCTTGCTGATCAGCCAACCAGTCTGGAAGTTATGTTACCAGCCAGACAGCCCTCCAGTTAGTCAGTGAGCCTACTCATTAACAGTGGGGCTGCTGCAGTTGTTATGGAAACAGATGAGTGTTAACAGCATCTCTCTGGATTACTTTCACGCATGCAAACACTTGCACACACAGAAACACATGCGCACGCTAATTACAGGGAGGAATAGCAGGATTTCACACAAGCACACATTCCCATTATTACCAAGGTTTCTAATAGTATTATCTTGTTTCCATGGCTCCGGGACACATTGAGATCTCATTATTACCAAGCAGAGCCGTGGACTATGAGTGGGTAATGGACCAGTCAGGGTTTTGTGGTAGAATACAAGCATCATAAACAGCTCAGTGGAGGATGCTGTACGGCTTTGTCTTGAAGAGCCTTTTCTTTTCAGAGAATCTTCTCATGTAAATGTCCACCGACCAACGTAGAAATCAATTGGTTGTCTGTCAATCTAAATATCAATCCATTAATAAATAATGATCCAGTCATCTTACAGCAATCTTTCTGACCCTTGAAATTATTTGGACTACGCTGTGTAAAGAGAAAAGGCATCGATCTAATTTGATTGATCAGTGGGTTTTTATGAGGAGTGATATTCAAACAAATTTCGAGACTGACAACCAAAGTGTAGACCACTACATGAAATGATACTAGTCCACCTGAATGTGCATTTTCTTGTTTGTAAATGTTTCAGTGATAACATTTTTGTAGATAAGTTGTAAAACAATTTGGTCCATAGCAATTGGTCTTCAAAGTAAAGGACCATGTATGAAGCAACAAAAAGGCAAACAGGTTTTTTGTTGTTGCTTGTTGTCATTTCCTTTGCCTAGGTGTAGGAATAAAGTCCAATGGAAAATCAGCTTTGGTGTATGTGTGTGTGTGTGTGTGTTTGTGTGTGCGTTTGTGTGTGCGTTTGCCCCAATCACTGCAGGACTCTAGAGGTTTAAGTGATTTTCATGCTGTGATGTTACAGGAGGTGACAACGTGACTGCCTGCATGAGCGCTGCACTGATCTCTGTTACACACACGAACACACACAAATGCAGATTTCACAGCCAGGGTGAGATTTGAGGATTTTTCTGAGTCCTTGGCAACAAGGGATATTATCTATCATCCATTGACAGTTTTACTGAACAGATTTCTTTTGTGTAAAAACATTTTTGTAATCAATTTTACAACTTTTCTTGCAGAATTTCATGTGTCCAAATGTTGATTCAACTGTGATATAGATATTGCCTGTATCCTTTTCTTTGGTTGAGAGACTTTTCCTCTGTCTGTCACTGATAAGCCACTAATTGGATCCACCCTCCTATGACCAATATGGACATGCATAAGCTTGAGGGAACCACCATTTAGACAGCTCATATTTGAATTGGGGGTGCATGGTTTCCTTTGTCACAAGCGTGGTAATTATATTATGGCAAATGGTATTGGTTCCACATAATAAGGTTCCATGGTCTCGTAACAAAGTAGAGCAGAATTTAAGCCATAACCAACTTTGTCACAGTGATAAAATCCTTTTATCTTATGGGAGATCAAAAAGTATTTATTGAGTCACTATTACATGTGTGTTATGGTACGTCAGGTACATGCTAGAAAATCAACTTTCCATATACATAGTTGAATGGCAGGTTAGATAAATTAACCTCACAGGATTGATTGGATGCAGATCAGAAAACACCCATTGTTTCTGTGTGTGTGTGTGTGTGTGTGTGTGTGTGTGTGTGTGTGTGTGTGTGTGTGTGTGTAGTGTGTGAGTAGACTATCTGGATATGACTGATGATTCATAGATGAGTGGTTAAGTGTCTAAGCCTGCATTATACATGGACAATAAACAATAAGCTGATGCAACAATCGAATTGGAGTAAGATTCAACGATTAATGAAAAACATTAAAAAAAACAGACAGAGAAAATGCACTTTTTCATTATTTGTTTATTATTTTTAACAGTTGCAGGGTGCAATTAGCAGGTACCAGTGTACCAGAGAGTGTACAACTCAACAAATCAATGTTGATTTAATTTTCTCACACAAATATTTGTTTCATTATAACTCTGAGCCTTGCATTCCTAAATATTGGCTCCCTGCAGTGTTGTTGATCTAAAAAGCCTCTCAGACAGAAGGCAGACAGAGTGATTTAAAGACTTGAGGCCTGGACTTCAAAGAGCTGATTACTTTTTGGTCTGAAGCCTTGAATCCAGAACGGTTATTAAGGCCCCTCTCAAGAACCTCAGACTCTGCTGTGGCTCACAATGGGTTAAACAATCTAAGCAAATTAAATAATAAAAGAGAAATATGATGCACACATTTTTGAAATCCATAATAAACAAATTTATGTTGGCAGTAGTCAAACTTGATGACAGCTTGGTGTTTGAGATGGGAGAAAAGAGAATAACATATCATGTTTCTGTATGTCTCTGTGAAAGAAATTTCATCATTTTAGGGAATGCATCAGAATTACAGGATGCAAAGGGACAGGCACACATTTTTACTGCCCTGTAATGTTACGCAATTAGTTTTTGACCGTATGCCACTGGGGTCTCAATAATTTGAACTGGAGATTTGAATGTTGGGCATTGATTTTCCATAACAGTGCTACAGGATGGAGACAGAGACAAAGTGGATGGTCATGTTGACCTCGACTGCAAGGCTGGAGGTCAGTACTTTAAAATATTTTGTTAATCTGGAAAGGCAGGAGTAATGTTTGATGATCTATGTGAAAGTTGTGATATTGTATGCTGATGCTGAAAATATGATATTATTTATGTTATTATATACCTTCTGTGCAGAACCCTGGGTCTGGAGAGAAACTAACCACAGGTTAAGCTACATACCTCTCCATATCACCAAAATGTAAATACACTGTCCACCTATCTTTCAAGTTCCTTATTGTCATATGAATTACAACTTGTTGTTGACAATAAAATTCTTAGTTCTCAGGCTCCCTTAAACAATGCTCATACAAATATGTATAAAAAAAGTAAATAATGTAAGTAAAAATAATAAAACTATTTTTTGTCTTTAAGACATAAAGACAAAAAATAGGGCAGCTATTCAGTAGGAACAGAATATAATAAAATATATATGTGTGTCTATATGTATATACTGTGATAAATATATATTAGAGAGATGTAAACAGGTTTAACCAGCACAGAGTGTAAAGGGACATCCATTATTAATACCTGTAGTATTAGTCATTAGTACCAGTAGTATTAGTCATATTACCTTATATGGGGAAGTCAATGCAGGATATGTGTTACATGAAAAAATTGGAAAGGGTAGCTACTAAACAATTCTGTCCAGCATTAGTCAGTCCTCCATTCATGGCCACATGAGATCAGCACCGCTCCAAATAAACATATTTGTGGTGACTTGTTAAATTCCAGTGAAATAACTAACAGGAAACTGCAGTAATCTTAAGACAGAAGAAATGTATATGAAAAAGCATTGCAAGGTCATGCGGTTGTTGGGAGAAAGAATTTATTTTTGAATGTTTTTTTTTTACCCTTGGGCTAGATTAATATAAACTAGAGGAAGACTTTCCATGTGTTTCCGTGTGTACACTGGTTCTGTAGAGTTTGAGCCAAAAGAGAGTGGGTTTCCTCTGGGTAATTTTTCCAGCTTTCATTGCTGAGTGTGTGTGTGTGTGTGTGTGTGACAAAACTTCTTAAAAGGATCATAAATAATAGATTTTGATGGAACAGGCAGGAGCACCCTATTCAATCCAAGGTTAATAGATCCCACACCAACGTAAACAAACACTACGTACACACACAATCGCAAACACACTGAGCTATACAAAATATCCACCTAATCCTCCACAGTAATTGAGCAGAAGATAATTGTATGCAGGCTGCTGTGTGGGTAACATGCACTGTATGAGGCATGGAAGGTTTTCATTATCTGCGTCAGTGTTTAATCAACCAGCGGTCATAGGATTATTAGAGATGTGTGTGGGCTGCTTCAGTAAAGGGCTATATTTGATTTGAAAAGATTTGATTTGAGTAGATTCTGAAGCAAATTACCCCTTTTATTGTACATTAAGATTAGCTTCATTGATTTCCGAGGAGAACACTGAGTCGTTGTGGGAACAATGGACAGAGGTATGATTGAAGAACAAAGTGTAAAAGGTACTAAACGCCCTGAAAACCTATTTTCTCAATCAGCGTCTTAATCTGACAGCGGGCTCCTACCTGAGCATAACATTTTCAGTCAGTTTTGGTCATTTTGCATTAGATTTTCTGTATTTTGAGAGTTTTTATCAAAGCTCTTCTCACTGGTTTTAACAGATTTAGCCACATGTGAATCATCAAAATGTGATGACAGATATGCGGCTGTTTGTTTATGTTGCCAAATTACTAGCTGGCAAATCTGAGAAAACCACAACCCAACAGTCTAATGCAGCCGATAAACTGAGTTTTTAAAGGCTAAACCATTATTGAATATAACTAAGGTTGTGGTATGTTGTTTTCATTTACTTTTATTATTCTGTGTTCTATGTGCGCTGATATAAAATCCGCTGTTTATACTCAGTGCTGGCTCTGAAATGGGAAACAAACAAAGTGGATCGGACCGAGCCACACAACACTATTCCAGCCATGATTTGTGTGTCAGGTAACTTTATTGTCTTGCCCATGGACATTCTAGTTAATTTCTAGTTTGCCCAGATATGCTGTTGTTGTGATGTTAGTAGCAGGAGAGTTGTGATAAAGGATGTTACTGATTCATTTTGCTGAATTATGAGACTTCTCTGCTTGGGCTTCTGTTACACTTTGGCACCATTATCCTGTAATTGTCATGTGTGGCCACAATGGCTGCTGTTCAGCAAAAGTTATGTAGGCTCACTTTAAGATTTGAAAGTACATATCAAAATATAAAACAGATAAATTAATGAATTAGCACCATAGACTGTATATAAAAAGATTAGCACTGGTATTCTGTACACAATTTCTACAAAAAAACTTATTGCACATTTGGTTTTAAAGAAAGAGTCTCCAAATGGCACTTTCACAGTACAAACATGCCAGATCTTACCGTCAGACATACAGACATAATATTTTTAAACATATGTGGCTTTGACCAAGCTTCTCCTTGTCCTAATGAACATTTTAGCTGTCAATGTCCAGATTAATATGTAGACTAATGTGTAAATGACAGATAAAAGGAAAAACTAAAATCCCTGTTTTGATAGTTTGGTTTTGGGTTTGCCGTTGTGGCAAAGAAGAAGCTGCACTTTATGCTGTAACCTCCTGATGTGCTTTCACTGAGCTTACATCCTTCCAGTCAAACACGTTTTGCAGCAAACAAGGCACAACAGGTCTAGTCAGGATCTCATATAGCCTCAAGCTGAAGCACCAACCAGAGTGACCGTTAGTCTAAATGCAAATGCGAACCTCTGTTTATCCAAGAGAGCTGCTGCTGCTTATTAAAAGTTATAGGTGAACATACAATAATCCATTCATTCTAACTGGGTTCCTGAGAGATGACCTAGGTCCCCAGTTCCCAAATCAGTGATTGTGTTTTAATTGGTTATTGGGCAACACTGCCTCTGATCCCTTTTCACACAGACAGAGCCATTCATCATTTGTTGATTAGGTGTCTCCTACCTCTACAGTGAATTACTGTGGGTCTTACCATTCAGTACCTTGCTGCTGATACAGCCAAAAGAAATACTGTGCATTTAAAATAACTGGTTGCTGGTATAAATTGGAGTTCAGCATACATTTCTTCAGTGGCTATAACACAGTATGTCCTCTCTACAGAACTTCATTCAACAACATGTTATTATAATTGAAGTTTGAGTCAACATATTTATTTGAGTCAATGCAAATTTTTTTACTTGGTGTTCATATCATTGGTATCTTTGCACAGATAGAATCAGTCACTATGATTTGACTGTATAGACTGTATAAAAATATTATTTTGATCAACTGTTTGGGTCATAAAATGTCAGAAAATAGTGAAAAATGAAAATCACAGTTTCCTTAAGGTTGAGGTAATGTCTTGAAATGTCTTGTTTTGTCCAAAATAAAAGACTAAATTAATTCAGTATTTCCTTTAGATCCTGCATGATGCGCCATTGAGACAGTCTGTTCTGTTTTGTCAAACAGGATGTGATACAATCCATTTCCATTTGTCATGTCAGTTTGATGAGAGTAATTTCTATGATTGGACAATGACTTTTCAACCTCCTACATATATTTGGATAAAACTCACAGAATTATCATTTACTGTACATTTACTGTAGTCTCTTTGTACATTACCCACCAGGTGTCAGTAGCCTACTTCCCTTGCTGCTCTAACGCACTGTATGCTGTAAAACAAAACGCAAAAGGCAGCATATGCATGGATCCTCATTATTTCTACTTGCCAAGGAATAAAATAAGCAAACAATGTTGTCATAGCGTACTGTAAATTACAGCAGTAGCACCGCAACCAAACTTTTTCCTATCCAATTATGTCTGCATCACTCCTTAAAAACCTTCTTTCCGACACAGCTCTTCAAATAATTGAATTCAAATGTGTTTCAAGACCTATCATTGACACTAAGACCTTAGAAAGAAATGTTAATAGAAAGGGATGCTCTCATCAATGCCCTATTTTTCTTTTAGAGCAAAAAGAGGCGGAGGGAGATGCGCAGGAGAGACAGAGAGGGAGGCGGTACTAAGTGTGCTCCAGCCATCCTTCAGCTCACCCTGTTCATTAGGATGCAGCATTTGACCGGAGGCAGACGGGAGGATAAGAAATGACTTCACATTTAAAATGAGGAGTAAACCGTCGATTTAAAAACAAGGACCTTGAGCCTCTGAATTCCCCCCGCACTGGATGTTTTCTTTTCTTTTGTCGTGCCGGAGGAATATTTCCCCTCAACGTTAAATCTTTTGCATTAATAGTGGGTTTTTTTCCAGAGTAGCTAGCGTAAAACCATACCTGGCACAGGTCATATGTAGGCTGTCTTTACCATAGACTGTATACTCGCTTTATTACGTTAACTGAGACACCGGACGCTAAAACAGAGAATACGTTCAGCTGAGGGGTTTTTCCTTCAACAAAAATGTGAGTCCTTGTTCTCCTTTCAGTGAGGTAGCCAAGCCCAGTCGTTGGCATCTGAAACAGCTGGGTCGTGTCGAGAAAGACTGGATTAACGTTGTTTTTTCCCTGAACACCTCCAAGAAGAAACCGCGGACGTCTTTTACAGTGACCGTCAATCAAAATGAGCGTCGATTTAACTGAATCAACTACGTGAGTGGAGTCTAGACAAACACGTTTCTCCCAGGGAGCGTACATTTTTCTACCCACATCTGAAATAAACGGCTCCAGTTACCCTGGAAAATATGGAAAGCGAGGTTTTCACCCCTTTGCTGGAGCAGTTCATGCTCACGCCTCTGGTCTGCTGGGTAAGCTCCCTAATTAGCTATTCAAATGTGTCTTAAGCTCGCTAATTAAACACCTCTGCCCTCTGAAAGCATTTCTTTGAAGTGCTTATTGATTACTTTAACAACAATTTTGCATTGTCCCGTTTGTTTTTTAGGTGAAGACAGTCGGGCAACCGACAGTGACCGATGGCAACAAATTATCGGAATATATTGAATTAGTGGATGGGATTTACCTGAACGAGATAATGCTTGAGATGTAAGTAATTTCACACAGTCAGAAATGTTATCTGTCCCCTGCACCACCTGAGTGTAACAAGATTGGCCAAATAAAGGCGTACAGACCTTTGCTTTGGGAGCTTAAACGCACTGTGGTAATAGATCTAGGCCTATGTATGCCTCAATAAATTGCTTAAATATAGTAGACACTTTCAATAAGTAGATATAGATGCAGTTTGTTTTCCTGCCTCTGTCTAGCACTTCAAATTGTCTGCTGAAGTGAATGTAGGCTAAGCACAAAGGGACCTTGTATTGGGGGCAATGATGGGTCACACTGTCAGAGACCTTGGCAGACAGTTATTGTTAGGATCCCTTGGAGCTGTGTGGGTTCCTTCCATTTGCTCTGTTTTTTCAGTCACCCTAGACTGACACCAGGCCCCTGGAAGCCCCTGAGCTCACGTTTCCTGCTGTGCTGCAGATTAAACTGGAAATAGTAGCCTTAAGCAGAGACACACTTGTCTGGTAGCTGTGCAGAATCTGGATGCAGATTGCACATCAGTGCAGAACCTTCTTTAATGTAGCAGGCCGGCACAGATGCACTTTTGTTGGTTTTTATTCAGTTAAAAGGGAAGTAGGTGCTTTTGGCAGATCAGGGGCAGGTAAGAGATTAGATGTCAAATCTGTCTGTCTTTCCAGTCCCCTCCTAACATATAGCATGACCGGCGACAGCTTTCCATTCCTTTGTCTGGCTTAAGGCTGCTACTTTTCGCTAGCAGGGCAGTTTTTCATATTTTCCGCTAATGCCACACTCTACTCTGTCAGCATTTACTCCTCCTGTTCGTCTGTCAAGGGAGCGTTAAACCAAGGCTGCTCCCAATGGAACTGATTTTCACATCACAGGAGATTATGGAGATTGCAGTTTTGTAGGGCAACTTCTTGTCACCTCACTTCAGTATCGGTCATATTCCTAGGTTATAATTGTCTAGCTAAGGGAACCTTGTCTTGTGTACAAATCTCTCTGTTTTTCCAAATGTGTAGATTATACCTCAGTACTCTGTGTGAATAGACTTCAGAGGGGTTAAGCTGTAGCTGTGTTGCATGAGGAGCTGATTAACTCTGAATGGCCGTTTCCTGTCTCTGGTCGTTGTCCTCTTGCTCTGCCCTGTTCCACTGTCCTCGACCTCCTGCTGCTCGTCCGCATCACTCTACTAAGCCGCCTACCTTCAGGTTTCATTTACCTCTTCCACCTCTCTTCCCCATGCTTGTTTATCCCCCTCCTACTCCTCCAGGCTGCATCTACGCTCTCATAGAAATCCTTCAAAACAGAAAGGTGTTTAGGGAGGCCATTGCAGGTTCAGTTGGACAAGGGCATCTTTCCTCTTCCACACACAGACTATTCAAAACCGTGAACAAGTCAACAGTATTTTTAGAGCATTTTCCCTTATGGGACTTTTTATAGTGGAAGGATATGGGGGGGGGGGGGGTTGGAAGAGTTGGAAGAGTGAGCGAGATGGAAAATGATTTGCCAAAATGGTTAAAAACCTTACACATTGACAGGGAGGACATGCAAAGAAAAGAGCAAGAGGGTGACACGCAAAAGACAAATTCAAGCCTTGGTACGCCGAGCCACATGGCAACTCCACAGCTCTACATATCAAGACTGAATTTTTGATGAAATACTCGGTAGGATTTCTGTCTGCAAATAAATGGAATGAGCTGCAAGGGAATTTTCTGTGGTTAGTTGAGTACTCCTGTAGAGAACAGCCAGCACAGAGCTGAAATGAACTGTGACTGGCTTAGTGATCGCCTGACAGGATGTTGGGGATTGCCAATCACAGCCAGCTCTTGTGTATTTATGTTTGTGTGTGTGTGTGTGTGTGTGTGTGTGTGCGCGTGCGGGAGTATGTGTATCTGTGGGTTTTTTTCCCTGTGCATTTGGTTTTGGACAGAGGCAGCTGTTGGTAGTCGTCTTGCACAGCCACCCTCCCACACAGAAGGCCTACAGTGTTGGTCAGATGTTATGTTGGTGAGGCTGCTCTTTGTTTGCCTCTCCAACTTTACCAGCACTACGTGGTCACCTCCAGTAGGCTCCGACAACTAAAATAGACTTTATTATAAGCTACAATGTATGTCACAGATTGTGCATCATATATTTTGCAGCTAGTACCCATCAAAGATTTAAAATGAGTTAATTCAATATTAAAAGACAGAAATGCAGTTGAAATATGCCACATGACCCAATGTTTGTTCACATTTGAAGCTGCATTTTGAGTGGAAGAATTATTTGGGTGTTTAGTAATGCCTCCTTCCCTCTTTTCATCTCTCTCATATTGCTATATTCATTAAAAGTAGCTTAGAAACCGCAGGTGATTTTTCCAGCTTCTTTTGAAGAACTGTAGGCAATAATTAACAGGGATTGTATTTGTTCCAATTCTTGGACTTCCACAAACACACACTTATGTACGCATTTTGTTTTCTCCTCACCCCCTCTGTTCTGACAGCTTGAAATATATAGTGAATGGCATTGCGCTGCTTGTGATTGATCCATTTGTGCTCTGCTTGCGTTAGCCTCAATGCCAGTAGCTGCTGTTCACACTGAAAAAACACCATCCAATTCCCACCAAAACTCAGATTTTCAATGGAAAAAAAATCAGAAAATAGCATTTATATTTACATTTGTACTACATATTTACATAAAAAACTGATTTATGATTCCCGTCCTGTCCCAGTCCTGTGATGAATAGTGACAGTGACTCACAGGAATCCCGGTGACCTACAGGATTTCCCCCCCCCAAAAAAATATATTCAGCCTCTACTCCGCAGCTAAGAAACACACCTGTCTTTCAGAGTGAATGCTAAAACTACAACGATACACGCACTAGTGTGTGGTTTAGAAAAGTGGCTGAAAAATATTTTTATCTCTCTCTCAAACTCACACTTGCAGTACGCTGGCTGAAGAGCTTTTAACTTTTCTGCTGGTGATGTCAGCTGTTGTAGTATGGCTGTGTGAATGTCTATGGCCTTTAGTGCAGACTGGTTGGCAGCCGGTCATCGGGACAGCATGGGATAGCGAGAAGAAGAAAGACCTTGGGATTATCTAACGGTTTGCTGACACCCAGATGGCACCACGTCCCCTCCCCCTGCCCTCTTGTGACTGACATTACCTAGCCAATTAGATTGCCTTCTCGGTGCTGTCAAACCAATTAGTTTTCCCGCTCAGCAAGAGGGAGCCTATTATATTTTTGTTTGAGTAACAACTGTCCAGTTGAATTCTGTGGGTTTTTTCCTGCCAATCCTGTAGACACGTGCTGGCTCATTGCCATCTTCAGTGAACCAGTTAGTCTGCCCTCTACGGGTTCTTGGGACAGAGTTATGTGATTGAGATAGAAACTTTAAGGAATAAAAGGAGATTTGATTAACTTTGAACTTTCTTGCACTACATACCAGTGTAACCCGGCTTTAACCCTGAAAATTTTAAAAACTGGTTGTGTGCTAGTTTGGGTGAAAGTGCAAGTATAAAGATGTAAAACATATGGGGATTATAAAAAGAATGCTGTTGTGCAGGTCAATGTTTCTGTAGGCTTCAGTATTCAGACAGATCTGAGCATGTCTGTAAATCTCTCTGAATGGCTGCACTCATGGGGATGAGAATGTAAATAACGAGGCAATGTGTCCACCCTCCAGCATTTTCCTCTGCAAATTTCTTTCTGCAGATACCATGAGTGTGCTTGGAGGTGGTTGTCTATCATAAGGCTGTAAACCCATGAGTCAGTAAATATGGATCTGTTAATACTGAATGCAGATTGTATTTTTTTTTTTTTCTCGCTCAAGGCCACTTTACAGTAAATTCACTGTGTGGGCTCATATACACAGGATGCAGTCCTCATGCGCTTGTCATCATTTCCTTTCATGACAGAATTAGCTTTTCAACACAACATGCATACACACACACACACTCAGAACTTGACCAATGAGCTTTGGAGAGGAGTATTATATACTGGCACAATACTGAATGACATGTGTTGGTTTAAGCCCTGGACGCAGTTGGTCTTTTGTTCAAAGTTACTTTACTTTGTTGTAGACTATCGGACGCATCATTTGATTCTCTGTTAATTGTTATACTGACATATTGAGGCTACATTATGCTCATGCTATGCAATTTATGACTTTGATTCTCTTGTAGAATATTCTGAGGTTAGACGACCATCTTGCAATGTTTTATTATTACAAGCTGCATCTAGAAAAGGCCACATACAAAGAAACACACGAGTCGGCTCTTCTCCAGTTATTTATTTCAATCTTACATTCGTCTTTTTCTTCTGTTTACAATCCTGGGTGTTTGGGAGACTTGGGTGATAACAGAGGGGGAAGCTGTTTAATGTAGAAATAAAATATTTAAGACCTTAAAGATTTAACAGTTTTGCTACCCCTTTAGACCTAATCAAGCATAAGATGTGATTGATTATAAATGAAATATTTTTAATATGCCCTTTTGAATAAAATGTGTAGAAAAAGTTCCCCGCATTTCAATGATCACTGGTCTTAGAGTTTAATGGGCATTGAACATCTTTGACATTATAATGCACAAGTAGTATTTTTATTTTTTTTACAGTATTTCTACCTGTGCTGGCTTCCAGCCTTGTTGTGGTCATCAGATTTCAGTGTTCCCCACCGAATGACAGTGTAAATGTGGCGGGGGGGGCGTCGACATTGACTAGCCGCTCTGTACAGTGTGCTAACCTCGACCACCCCAGCTGTATTTTAACGTTAACATAGCCATCCTTATTATTTAGGCTCCTCTTGCTAATAATTTATTTGAAGGTGGGTCTTCGAGATTGACAGCGTTGTGTTAAGTACATAAATTGACTAACTTATCAAAGTTAACTTAAATGTATTAGTTTTGGAAGCGTTTGTGTGGTGGTGTTCATGATACTAACCTTTCAACTTCGTATTGATTTAGGAAAAGAAAGAGGCTAAGTATGGAACGCCAGCTAGGTCACAAACACGCTGAGCGAATCTATGAGCTGCGCACACAGCTCTTCAGTGAAATACGATTTTACCCATTTTAAATAGAATAATAAGGAAAAATTAAAATTTATGGTGGTCAGAGTTGATATTGTGGTGGGCTGCCACAAATAAATCAATGTATGGAAAACACTGGATTGGACTTGAGCTCAAATGTAAGAATTTGAACATTTCCTTTGTCATGTAAATAAAATATTTGCGTTTTGGACTGTCATTCAGTGACATCATATTGCATTCTAGGAAACTAGAATGGGTGTTTTTTTTGACATTTCAAAGACTATGAAAAGATTGGCAGACTCATCGATAATGAAAACAGTTGTTAGTTGCAGCCCCAGATTGGACTACTTCATGTCCTCTCCCTTATATTGTTTTTCTCTCACCCGTCTCCCCTTTCTGTCATCCCTCTTTTTCATCATGTCTCAACATCTACTGCTGCTGTACCTCTTGCTGTTTCCCTCTTTCTCCCATCCCTCCTCCTGCTGAAGTCTTTTTTTTCTTTTTCATCTCTGTCTCCTTTTCTGTTCATGCCACACCTCTCCCACTCTCTCCACGTTACCTCCTCTGTTTTCTTTGAGCACCCTGTTGAAGCCTTTTGTTGGCTTTCTCCAGGGCTAATTAGAGCAGACATGGTTGGGATTCCAGCTAACTAGAGAAAGGCAGAGCTGCCTACTCGGGTGCCAGTTGGTTCGGCTCTCCCACTGCTGCTGCCTGTACTGAGGTGTCTACCCGTCCATATCAAAGTGTAGAATCGAACATTAATCTGGCATAATGATCTATGTGTCATTCTGTGTATCTGTCTAGCAGGAGGATGTGTATAAAGTCAGACAGGAAACAGCAGCTGTGACCTTGAGAGGACAAAACTTTAACAAGGCTGTGAGGCACTCAAAATCCCACAACCAAGGACATGTTAAACCCTACAGGGACCATCTTACGATTTTAGACAAAGGTTTGCTCTTAGTCAGTCGTACTCGACATTTAAAGCAAGGTATTCTTCGGATTAGTAGTTGGAATTTGTCATGAAATGGCCAAGATATTACTATGTAATGTCTCAATTGTGCAGCATTTCATTTAAGTACTAATGGAAAAAAGCCCACAAAAAATTAAATTCTACACACATTTTTTAATGTGCCGATGCTCGTCTTGTTAATTATTTATTTATTTAGAGAAACCTGCCTTTAGTTGAGACGTTTGTGAAGGTTCTCAGTCATCCAGGTCATAGTTATCAAAGGAACGTTAAAGTCAGTAGCAACTGGACTTGGTTGAAGATACACGAAGACGTCTCGTTCCGTTATCCGACAGACTTCTTCAGTACTGAAGGTGTGGCATGAACAGTTTCAGAACAAAAGAAGTCTCTTGGATGATGAAACATCTTCATGTATTTTCAACCAAGCCCAATTGTTGCTGAGTTTTACCTTCCTTGGATGACTTTATTTGAGACTGAGATTTTGTTAGACGGGTGTTTATTTTGAATTTTCCCTGCTTAATATTTGATTAGACTTGATCGAAATTTGTCTCCTTTTTGTCAGTTTGCTGTTGCTGCTGTTTACTGTTAATGCAAACTCAACACTTCATCCATCTGTTTCATGTTACATGCCCTTCAGGGCACCTAATCCCTTCTGTTCCCCCAGAAGACTTTTGCTGTGAAACATCTGCAGGTAGTGTTGAGTTTCATTAACAGCAGCTTCACAGTGTGAATTAACAGCGCCGTAGAATTAATCAGTGACAAAGCACAACATTTCTGGTTAAAAAAAAAAAAAAAAAACCCAGTGGCATAGTAATGAGTATGGTATGACTATGTTGTGTTCAGGAAGTGTACACAATACTGGAGCCATTGAGCAGTCACTGAATTGTGTTTCAATGTTTGATGGAATAAGTGCTTTTAGTCCAGTACAAGGCAATGCATCAGATCACATCCAGCTTAGCAGAAATTATTTTAGCTGCAGTCCCTATGGATACAGTGACAGAGGAGAGACATTGGGAAGGCACCCCGTGGAAACAGAAAGACAAAAACAGGAGAGAAACAAGTCCATAAAAAGCCAAGACAGGGAAATAGGGTGACGAGAACCACATACCAATGGTCAGCTTCTCAATGGCCTGTTTATATACTACAGTTCCTGTTGTGGGAAAAGGGCAGGGGATGAGAAAATAGGATGCAGTCGTCCTGAGTATTAGGCTTGCATGACAAATATAATATATTGACATACCTGCAATACTAACAATAACGTTATGTTTTCTAATATCGTGGAATGCAAATGTAATTTGCATTTACAGCCCTAATTCAAAAGTAGATGCATGGTGCTGAAGGTATCGTGTCCTTCTTCACAAGTTTGAGATTAATTAAATTTTTACAAGTACTCGAAAGCTTTCAGCTCTTTCAAGCTTCCATTTGTAAAGGCAGTCAGTGTGTTGACTTTCACTCCAGCCTAACAAGATTTGATTCTAACAAGATTGAGGCAGAATTCCAACCATTGCAACTGTCGTTTAAACAAAGTTGACTCTTAATTTGATTTACATAGCTATATTACTCATTACTGTCTTGAATTACTCTTGCCATATATGCACCATTGCACTGGTTCTTGATTCTGTGCATGCAGCATTGAGGGCACAGTGTGATCTGTTTGGGGAAGGGCATGGCAATATTTAAGGTAACGCAAAATCCTATAACTTCATTCAAAATGATGATTGATGTTTGTCTTAGTTCCTATTGGCCTATCGGCTAAAAGAAACCTTTACAAACAAATGTTTGTTTTTTAACAAGTTGCAGGTTCCCGTTTGTTTGTGGCTGACTACTCATGTTGGTGTCAGTCTGTTTCTATTTGTAATGTTACACAAACAGACCCACAAAATGATCCTGAACTGAGCTGTTAAACTTATCATGGCTGCTAATAAGGGCTCATCCCCCATATTCGTCTTACTGTAGCTGTTTGGCCTCCTGTTTGTGTGTGTTTCACACACACAGAGGCAAAAACACACATTCCCCCCCCGCTGTGTTTGGACAGTACAGCTCATAAGCTCTATGCCGAACACGTGGCCAAATGTAGCCTGCGTTTTCTCTTTGTGTGTGTGCATTTAGCCTACTTGAGCATGTGCCTGGCTGCCCATGCTGAGTGTAATGTAGCCTGTCATATATAGGTTAACACTACTCCCTCCCCACCCAGCCAATCAAAGCCAAGAGATGAGAGGAGAAAGCCCAGTGGCCCCAGGCTCTATATGAAACTGCAGTGCCTGGCGACAGCACCGACGGACCGACTTATTGACTGGCCGTCTGGCTGTATCGCTCACTAGTTGTCTGCCTTGCTGGCTGTTTAGCTGGCTTTCTGCCTGTCTACCCCTAATCTATTTGTCTATTTAAAGTCTTAAGTTTACTGTATCAGCAGGAACAGGTTTGGAGGAAATAAGAGGGATTTTTGACCCCAGTTGCCGTTATAAGTCGCTGCATTAATTCGCCCGCTGATCCACAGGGGACGTCTGCCTCTCGCATGCTTGTGTGTGGCATCGGGGACAGAGCCAAAGAAATGAGGGGTGGATTGTGTGGTGCCGTCATGGTCGTGTTGTTGTGGCTACCATGTTCTTGGCCGACTGATGCTGATGGAATGTATGAATGGGCAACCCTTTCCTTGCTGTTTTTCTCTCTTTCAGTCTCTTTCTCTCACACACACCTCGTCACCCTCCTCGCCCTGACAAGATTACAGCCTCCTCTGTGCTTTTCAATTAACGGGTTAAATAGACCCCCTACTGTGGACCTCTGGGGCCTGTGTGTGTGTGTGTGTGCGTTTGGAGGGGGGAGATGGGCAGATCACTTGATTGTTCATTAAGACCACTATTAAAAAGAACCCTGTGTCCTTCTGATTAGCGTGTGTGTGTGTGTGTGGCAGGGGGCGTATCAGGGTGGAGGCAGATCAAAAGACTAATTAACACATCCACACTGCAACCGGGTGATTTAAGGGACAGGAATTCTGCCCTTTTTCTTGGTGTAACATAAGTATTGTGCTTTATTAAAATATATATATATATATATATATATATATATATAATTTTTAAAGTTAAGCTGTAAACTCCAGGTGGTACATGAAAAGATACATTTCTGGCTTTTATTTTTTTTTCATCAACATGTAAATTTGAGTAAAGGGATAGTTTATAACTTGGGCAGGAAACCGGTTCCTATGTTTTGGTTTTATGTGAAAAATATGTATGTTAATTGAGAAACAGGACAGCAGCATGGTCTGAATATCCTTGATGTAGATAGAAAATCCTTCACCTTTGACCTCCCCTCTCGAACAGAACAAGATGGATAATATACATAAAAATATGTGCTGTCTTTGTGTTATGTCAGGATTCAGCTTTATTGAGCTGTTCTGCCTCACCAGACACAAGACATGGCTGTGCTATTATGAAGTGCAAGAGCACAGATGCATAAATGACGCGTGCATGACTACACATGTGCTACACACTGCATGCATGCATGCATACATTCACAAGCAGCCAGGACTCTCAACCACCTGCTCGAGGCATGTTGACCCTCCATATATAGGTCATGTGATGTACATGCTTTGAAGTCTGAAGTGCATATCATGAAAAAGAGAGAGCTGTTCTTCAGCAGTGTTCATGTAAGGCTCTAAGAATCTTAAGTACATGAGTAGTGTTGTTTTCCCAGACAATCCCAAGGCAAATGCATCATAAATTAATTACAGGGATAGTTATTTTTCGTTGTTGTTGTTTTGTTTTTTTTTGTGTTTTTTTTTAAGGGAGGGTGAGTAGGATTTTACTACTTTTCCCTCTTGGGCTCGATGCATGGTAGATGAAGGATAACACTGATTGTTAAAATGTGTGCCACAACAATTTACATTACTAATTATTTTTTTAATTTCTTAAAGAGTTGGTATTATGCTCATTTTCAGGTTCAAAATCTTATTAAGGGGTTGCAGCAGAACAGGTTTACATGGTTTAAATTTCAAAAAACACCATATTTTTGTCTTGCTGCAGCTCCTCTTTTCATCTTGTGTGTTGAATGCTCCGTTTTAGCTATGGAGTGATACATCAGTGTTTCCCATACTTTCATTTATTTGTGGCGGCCCGCCACAATATCAACGCTGACCGCCACAGATTGATATTTTTTTTTTTTTTTACTAGGCCTATTTAAAATCGTATTTAATTGCAGAGCGTCATAGCGCGTTCGCACAGCACATCCTCTCGCTCGTCCCTCTCTTTCTCACTCACCCGTCCCCCTCTCTCCAGCGCGCGCTCTCTCCCTCTCCCTCATGAACACAGCTGCACAAATTGTCCAACACAACGCTGTCAATGTCGGAGACCCACCTTAAAGTTATTAGCAAGCAGGTAAGAAGCCTAGCTAATAAGGAGAGCTAAGTTAATGTTAGAAAACCACTAGCACTTTGTAGACCTATTACATGCACAAAAAAGATATAAACTTAATAAAGGAGAAGGAAAAGGCCAAAAAGCATAATACCACCTCTTTATTTGTAGGATCGTATCTCATACTAGGGCTGGATAAAATGGCCAAAAATGTTATCACGATAAAAAGTTTCATATCTTTCAATATCGATAATTATTACAATAAATATCAAATCGTTATGTCTCTCAAGTTTTAAGGCTGGTTTTTGCTCCTGAGTGAAAGTTGTAGAAACCTGATGGTTAATTGTGGTTTAAACTCTTCTTTATGGTCAACACTTGATGCAAAACAGTGGATCACTTCACAAATCTGAGGTAGAACTTTCAAAACAATTATGATAAAATCTTTGTCAACAAATATGCGTCATTAAAATTAAGTAAAAACTTTCAGTCCTTTTTTCCTCAACAAAAAGTCATAATTCAAGTCAATAAAATCTAAAATTTATTGAATATTTATTGAACATTTGTTATATTGTTATTGAAAACGTACATTGTGATAAATATTATTTTATTGTCCAGCCCTATCTCATACATGATGAAATTGATGAGATTAGGGGATCTGGGGTGTTAGACAACTAGATGTGGTGTTACTAAAGCACAGTAAGCCCTCTCTCCTGTGCTGCCAATGTTAAACAATCAACCGTGGAAGATAAAAACCCAATTTCAACTGCAGAATAGGTTACGTTTAAAGTTCATCATTGAGACTGGATAAGAAGTAAGAAAAGGAGAGAGGTTTATTCAGAGCAATGACACAAAGGGGTTAAAGTAGAATATTTGGTGAAGTAAGCAAACCAAATCCAACTGCCTTACATTGATTTTTGAAGCCAGCGATGTATGACTGCATGTCCACTCTTTTGAAGCATCCCTCTGCTACATGTTGAAACCGTATCAGCTCTTAGGTGTGTTCTGTGAAGGCTGGAGTCTATAATATCGGAATTTCCCTCAGGGGATCAGTAGATATCACATTAAAGCCACAGGTCTTGCACAGTATTACTCTGTTTTAACTTAATTATATGCAAAACTGCAGTTTTAACAAGCTTTTAATCAATACTACACATGCTGTCAAAGGTAGCAGTTAAGAAGCCCTAACATGTTAACTTTACAGTTAAAACATGGGAAAGTAATTAGCTGGAAATGCATGGATTACTGTTTAGTACTCATAATGCCAGCCACATTATGAGTACTGCCAAGCATTCCAAAACACAGACACAGATGGCCAAGAAACTCAGTTACACCAATGATCTAGTCTGTAAATGTAGTTTAAAATCAGGTTTGAGATAAAATTAGGTTTTGTATATTTTAAGTTAATTTCCCTAACATATGCAAATAGTTGTTTGGATAGTTGTAGATTACAGCGGCTGGGGAGGTGGTACTGTGTGAAGTTGTGGAATGTCAATGAGGCTCACTGAAACATGTTGACACCCGTGATAACATCAGTCGTCATGCAGCCCTTTTTAAATGTCCCTTGAGCAACACACAAGCCTTCTGTTCTGCAAGCACTGAGAAGATGTTTCTCCTCTTTGAAAAGACATGGGAATCATGGCTATCATTCCTAAAATACAACTCTTGTTCAGGAATATGTATCTGTGACAACGTAGCCTGAAAAATGCTTCACGATAATGTTGGAGTTGGAATTAACATTAATTTAATTTTGATTTGAAGGCTGGATACACTGTCTGAACAGTGGTGCCACCAGATTTAAGGAGCTGTGTTTTTTATTTGGGTCTGGGTCTCTGTTTTCTTTAACATGGTCATGGCACTTGAACAAGGGTCCATTGTCACTGTGCTCCGAATGTTTTAGCCAAACACTCAGTTGCTACATCACATAGAGCAACATAATGTCAAACTGAAACACCGATGTTTCAAACAACCCAGTGGCACGCAGTGAGAAACATCCATTTTAAAATGTCTGTCTGCATCATCAACTGACATTTATCTTTTCTACAAACAGCAATTAAAGTGACTGTGTTGCCATTTTTTCCCAACAGAAATCCTAAGGCCACGGTGCAGAGAACCAACAAGAAAGTGAACAATGACCCCACACTGCGCATCCAGAACCTTTCTATTCTCACCAGGCAGATCAAAGCCTACTATCAGGTAAGATTTCTATCTGCTGAAAAAACTGCAAAATCAGATATCCCTTGTTCCTCTTTTTGTTTGATCAAAAGTTATGGTTGTTTAAAAGTCTGTCTATGTAAATAAAGATTTACACCCTGTTTCCTTGTTCCCTTACGCCTGTGCTGGGGTGGCCTGCATTCAGACAGTGGTGGGTTTTACCTCTTATTGTGCTTTCAGACCTACCGCGAATTTTTGCACTTTCCTCGCGTGAGTACATTCGCTGCAAGTGTTCACACACAGCGCAAGAAGGTGATTTTAACGTGAATAAACACAACTTGCCATTACTACAGCTCTATGAACCCAAAGTAAACATTTTGTTGTGATTAAATAGCAACTACAATATGATGCAGTTTTGTTAAACATATGAATTCATGCTTTGTCAGGTCTGTCAGCAGGACAACAACTTCTAAAATGTTTGTTTTCTGTTTGGATCGATCAAGGCTATAATATGCTAACTTGATCACAGTAAAGTACAACAATAGCTGGAATAAAGTTACATACAGTTTTCTGAACTCACCAGGTAGTTCAACCTCCTCGCTTTCTTTTCTCCCAGCAATGTCCAGTTTTGTCCGGTTTTTATATAAATATGAAGTAGTGTCAAACGACGCTAACAACACTGGAACCGGATGTGTATGGAATCTAGCTGCTGAGAAGCTCGAGTGAAGATAAATCAATGTTGTATTCCTAAAAAATAAAGTAAAAAGCTAATTTAATAAAAGCAGTTTACTCCGAGCTCCTCCCTCGAACAAACGGCGTAGTTGCAAGCTCCTCTAGCCCAAGTTTAGCAGCTCTTGATTTTTCAATCGCCCGCTCTGCCTGGCCCTCTCCACACAACGCTCTGAAACTGTCGGTGACAGATTGACAATCTCAATGTTGATAGGCTATCACAACAGAGTCATGAGAATTTTTTGCTTGAGTTGAAAATATTCAACTCGCGCGAATTCCTTCGCGTCGCCGGCGACGCTTCGCACCGCCTGACAGGAAATCGCGGCGCTACGCGTCTTTGCATTGACTTTGTATGTAAACTCACCGCCCCGAACGTTCACTTCGCTTTTGGTCTGAAAGCACCATTAAGTTACATGAGCTCAGACAACACCGCTTGCATACAGACAGAAGTGTCCACACAGCACGTGTCACATAAAGACTTGGCAATATAAACAGAGATATATTTACAGATGTGTACAGTATGTGTGTGACTGCGTGTGATGTGGTAACATAATTCCCGTCAGATGTTGGAGAGGGCCCAGTAAGTATACAGAAGCATAAGGGATTTAAAACGCATGAAGTCACTGATCTGCCTTTCCCACTTACTTTGATGAATCCTTCAGTGCATTTACTTGAACTTTTTTTATCTCAAAAATGATCTTGTGCAGCATTTACCCCTTTATTTATGTATTTATTTTCTTTAGATGAAACCCATCCTGATAGATGGTGACACCAAAGCTACAGAAAGCAGCTCATGGTATTATCTTAATGCCAACTAGACAGACATAGAAGCTTTAATCAGAGAGGTGTGAAGGTGACAGAAGCACAGCAAGTCACATGTAGTGTGTCTTATCTCATGTTCAGTCGGTGTTTACAGCTTTGCTGCTCATAAGGCCCTGAAACATCTCGGTTAACACTCTCAGCACAGTTAATCATTACTTCAACCAAAAGGAAAAAAATATATTTATTTATTTATTTATATGTGTATATCTATATTGAGACTTGCTGTTAATCTAATGGGCTGCAGGGGAAGTGCAGGAGGAAGTGTGGGGGAGTAAAAGATAACGGAAAGACAGGCTCCTTGATAACCAGATATCAGTAAGTGAGCCCCACACTTCTCACACGCAACAAGGCATATTTGGTTATCAGATCACAAGTAGAAAGCTATAAATGCTGGTGAGAATGATGCCTTTATATGAGATTAGTCAGGAAAATATTGTGCTCATACACTATATTCGAATGCATCCTGGACCATCCCTCGACCACTTGGTCAACTTTGCAGTATGCTCATGTAGCATGCTGCATGGTTGATTCGCCTGTGTCAAACAACTTACAATGGTTTGAAGTCCATAGCCGAGGCTAGATGCTAAATCGACGATGTCATCCTAATCTATAATCCATCTCACTCTGTGTGAGTGTAATGTGTATTGTATTTTTTTTCTGCTTAGAAGTGCACACAATTTCTCACCTTCTATCAAATGTGAGAGGTGGCTGTGATAGCTGGTGTCAACTTTAATCATTTTCAACTAGATCTAAACACATTGAATATCTTTATCCTGAAATGTTTAACAGATCCCTGCAAATCCTTGGAAAATGGCTAAACCTAAGCCTGGCTGGGCTTGCTAGCACATGGTCCTAGTTTCTCTGCATTGTGTAAATTTATGTAATCTCTTAGGCAGTGCTTTATCGTGACACCATCATACCATATAATGTCACATCCTTATTGTTCGGTCATTTAAAATGTTAGGTGTCAACATTAACAATATGTGTTAGTTTCTGCTGCTGGTATTCCCAACCAAATGTCAAGTTGCTTTTGCTGTGTACTTTTTCTTTGTTTCCAGTCTGCTGCTGCCATATAATAGTATTGCTTAAAGGCACAGTATCAGTTCTTAACTGCATGTAACCTGTTATGCCAATTGTGAAACCCGTGAGCTTAGCGAATTGAAACAGTCCAGAGAGAATATGATTCATTACACTGCTGCAACAGTGTCTCAACTGTGTTATAAACAGGAATTGAGCATGACCCAGCATGCTGTTGCGACAGTGCGGTTAGTTTAGGAATGTTATCATGGCCAAGCAGCCACACAGACACAGATTTCCCACACTGCAGACCTAGGACTGTGACCTCAGGGGCTGTGACTGTGCAAGGGCTGTTCAAAGGCACTTACTTATCATGTAATTTGGTGTTAAGTATTTTAAGGCTTAGTTTTAGCTGGATCTAATAATATTTTCTCTGTAACTTTATAAGCTCATGTATTTTTATTGTATATAAATCAGCTGTTTTTGTTTCTGAAGTTCCATCTCAATTTTTGCTCCCCGAAGTCAAGTGAACAGTGCCACTAATTGGCTAATTGCTTTGTTAGATCTGGTTTGCCTTGGTTCTAAACATCCTGTTAATCATTCCCAGTTCATCTTATTTAAACAATCAGCCTATTGTGTAGACTTTGACGCTATAAGCCTACAAAAGCTCCACTAGGCCTCCACAAATGGTTAGCAGAATTATCTGTCTCAGAGTCAGTGGTGGGGGTCAGTGGCTGCTGGGGTTAAGTAGTCGGTGAGCCGGCAGATGATGAGATGATGGGAAGGGTTAAGGACATTAACTGGGGGCATCTGGGTGATTCGGTTAGCGAAAAGACATACCCTGCGTCTTTACCATCTTGGATCCAGCATGGTTATGCAGTATTACCCCCGTTTATTAAGAAAATATGAAATGGTCTTTTTTTGGCATTGACAGGAGATATATTTTGTAAACTTTGTAAAAAACATTGCAAAATCTAGTCCATCTGCAGTATTTCCTGTTACTTTGAGTTGCATTTTCAGTCCTTTTTACTTCTGCTCAGCAGGTTTCAGAAAGTATTAAAAATGTACTGAATTGAACTGAATCTTTTTGTCTTAAAGATAAGTCAGCTTTAGTCTGTATATTTTTAATAAATGGCAAATACAATGCTGTCCACTTTTATCAGTTTCTTGGGCTATTAACTGAAAGCAGTGACAGAAAATTTGGTAAATACGATGTGAGTTTTGGAGATCTAAACTGCAGTATTTGTTTTGCAGGCATTTAACACATACTATTGGGTTGTCATTTTAGCTCTGGGAGTTTCGTTAATCTTCTTTTTGTCCCTGCATCGCTCTGTTGACCTCCTGGTCAAACTATTGTTCTGCAGGCTGTCCCTTACAGAGACCACCTACAAATTAAAAACACCCATGGTCCACTGCTGGTCCTTTCTGTGTGTCCGTCTTCCCCCTTGATGGCCTTTTTAATGATGTAAACAGCCACTAAGAGTCACTCAAAGCCCCTTTTTACCAAAGTGGCTCTGGTTCTTGCACTGGTTCTGTTCAAGAAGAACCTAGGTGCTTTGGTGCTCTATAGCAAACCAGCCTGCGTTTAGTTTTGAGTAGAACCATTGTAATCAAGGATGCATCATCAGTGGAGGGCATTGCACAACAACCTGAAAAATATGACACGCCCACTTCGGGTTCGCACTTAAGGTCAGGGGAAACCTGCAGTTTATGGTTCCAGCTTGGAGCTAACTTTTGTGTTCCGAACAAACTTATTTTTGGTCGAAATGCTCCCAACGGTTCAATTTGTATAAAATGTCGATCAACGTTCTCCAAAACCCAAAGATGACATCCTGAACTATCTTGTTTTGTCCACAACCCAAAGATATTCAATTTACTGTCATAGAGAAGTAAAGAAACCAGAAAATATTTGCATTATTTTCTTTAAAAAAAACACCCAAGTAAAATAAGTATAAAAGAATAACTACATGCCTTACATTGTTCACCTAAAATGGACTTCCTAAACAGCCTCTGCTCTGTCATTGTTTCAATGGAGATGTGCTGAAGCACAGATTCAAAATGGCATAAAATGTGTCAATGTCCAAACACTTACCTATGGATCACAGTGTTACTCACACACAGTTTCTTGTCTAAAAGTCAAAAGGAACTGGTTCTTATTGAGGCAGTGAAGAGGAAAACTGGCTTTGATAAATGGTTAAGTGGTAGTCTCCTTTTCCTGTGGTTGTTATGTCGCTTACTGGTTTCAGATTTCCAGAGCCGTATGGGTGAAAACAAAACCATTCAAGTCATAATATAATGGTCTTAGCAGGTTTTGAATGTACTGTACTACTCTTGGAGTGAGTGGAAGCCTTGCATGGTTGGTTGCTTCCTGTGATTAAATAAATTATTACTTAAGACTCTTAATAAAATTTTCCTAGTAATCTTATATCAGAATTGGCTAGGAACCACTCTCTAAGTATATTACTGTATTTCAACAGAGCAAATGGTCTGTATGTGTTTTTTTTATAGGTGGAAAAACCTAAAAGTAATGCAAAAACATGAACTGAAGTCATTCACAAACTGTAGACGTCTAACTGAAGGAACAGCAGTTATGCTTTTTATAAACCCGTGCACTGGTGTCCATAGATATGTTGTCTCTATAAAAGCTCTATATTTCATTCAGAGTGTCTCTGAGGGAGGAGGAGACTCTATTGAATTGAAGCTTTTGCTGACTCGCCAAAGGATCTTCCGGTGTCAAGAGATGACCAATTCATTAACCTTTTTGAACCATCAGAGGCAAGCAGTTGATGACCTTCCTCCCTCCCCCATCCATTGCCTTCCCTATATCTCCATTCCTTTTCCACTCCTCCTCCCTGCACATTCACTTCTGTACAAGATGTAATCCTAGAAATGTGTGGAGATTGACTTTGTGCAGAAGTTGTGAAATGTGAATTGGTGCAGGACAATAATTTTAATAATAATGGTTTTCAACTCATTGCCTTATCTCTCTTGTGTGGAGCGTGTGCGTGTGCGTGTGTGTGTGTGTGTAGTCTGTGATTCAAGTTATTGCTCTGGTATAGTAGATGGTGTAGGAGGGAGGTCAATGTCTAGACAGGCTTCAGACTTTGATTTCAGAATCTGGTGAACAAATCAAGGCTGAACAGCTGTAAGCGTGTATGTGCTTGTCTACATGAATGTACTGTGCAGTTTTTAATGTTACATAAAGGCAGACATGACGATTACTGTAACCAATTCCCTAACCGTTAGTGAGCATACATTTTAATGCTAGCAATTATCACATTTCTTTTTCCTGAGTGGGATATTTACTTTTCCTGTTATTTGGTCATTTCTGGACAGCGGAGTCCACTGAAGGTTTCTTTTCTCTGGCGGTCAGTCCAAATATATCCTGAGCCTCCTTTTAATTTAGTGGCCTTGGTTTGGCATTCTTAAGTAGGGTGTAATATAGAGCTTCAACCAGATGAACTAAATTCTTTGTGCTTTTACTTGCTAAGTGAATCCCTTTCTTTTTTGTTTATAAAAATCAGGCTCAGAGAGCATCTGGTGCCATTCACTGTCAAAATTACTCATTCAAACTGGTGAGGGGGGTGATAACCTTTTTCTTTTTTCCAACGACAGAAATGGGTACTTTTTTTATTCGTTAAACAAGTTGTTTTATAAAAATCTGTAAGCTCCCGTGGATTTCATATAATTGATTTGTTATATTGCAGGCTGATGTGCATTGCAATGCATTTAAAACTACCATTTCTGTGTGCTGGGGGGAAAAAAAGCTTAAGACCTTACTTTTGGAAATAAGGGCAGTTCTGTCCTCTCTTTGCCACTGCTTTGGTTTGGGGTGCGGCGTAAAGGCTGCAAGCTCTGTTTGGACTATTTAAAGGGTAACAGAGGCCACCATTCATGTTGAGTGGGCCTGGCCCCAAAGCTTTGCAAGGTTTTTTGGCATGGCTTTGAGAATAGGTAATGCAGGAAAGGTTATCAGGCTTTCTTTAGGTGTTTTTATTTATCATCTATAGGCTAAGTTGAGACCAGCTTTTACAGTCCTTTCTGCACATTTGTGGTGTTTTTCTCCCCCATTTTGGTCTTTGCATTCAATACCTGGACTTGAAATCCAGATTTCAAATGTTTGTCAGTTGAAACACTATCATTATATATGTCCTGCTGGCATTAAACCTGAAAAAGCCTTTAACCTTTGAGATGGCAAGGCTCTCCCATGCCTTTTTTGCCAGGCTGAAAGGACACACTTTGTTTTTTTTTCACCTGCTACTTGAAATATTCTGAATTATTATGTATTGTACAAATGTTTCTGCTGATGTTCTAAAGCATTATATTAAGATAAGAGTAATTCAGATATTCAGCTTACTCAACTGTTGTTTTGGGACACGAGGCTGGCATTTTGTTGACCTAAAGCCTCAGACACACTCTCCTTGCCTCACTCACATGTACACATAATCTGCTGCAACATATTGCAGCAATGGATGGCTGTTGTTGACTTCATCAAAAATGGAGAAAAGAATTTTCCAACCTTGTTGTTGCAGCTTTTGCCTCAAGCCTGCGGTTATTTTTATTGCCCTCAACTAGAACCCGTTCAAAATATACAAATATTTTTTCTATAGATCTTTGTTTTAGAAGTCTGGAATTCCCCTTTGACTTCTTGTCTTGCTGCTCCTTTCAGCCTCAGTCACGAGGAAATCAGTTCAGTAGGGCATGTGCCTGTAGCTGCGGGCTAAATGTGTGTTGTCATGCAGACTCACATGCTGCACAGTCATCTGAATATCCTGTTGATGATGTTGAAGCAGCTAGCTAACTAGCTAGCTAGGTTTTTAAACAATTGCAGAGGCAACAGCACTCTTAAATTCTCTCACTCAACTCAAACAAGAGATTTATTTCAGTTCAGATGTGATTTAGAAATGGATATATCTGGCTCAAGCCATAAAATAAACAATATGCTCCTACTTATTTATTTTTTGTTCTGTTCCTAAAACTATTACAGTGCTTTGTTTTGAATCGCTGTATGCTATGTTTGGCAGCAAAATAAGAACAATTACAGAATCACTTAAAAATGACTACTACTAGACGTCATGACGAATGTCCCTAATCAAATACCTGACTATATTAAGGACTATCATTTAACCGTATCTTTAGCCATATCCTTAATTATGCAGTGCCACTAATGGTTAATATCTGTATTTAAACAAGCAAGATTAATTCAGCTAGATGAAAAGCATTAATACATCCCACTGATGGGGTGTTTTTTTTTTGTTTGTTTTTTTTCCTCCAATAAATGGACTTTTGTGCTTTCTCTCATTGGTATGATTCATTCTGAATATAATCATACATTGTACTTTTTCTGATCACAAACCACAAGGTGAAGCATTCTAGTCCGCTGGCTTTCTTGTTAGCTGCTTACTTTAAACACTCACTTATTCCGAGACATATTTGTACACAGATATCCTCAGTGTGTTTAGAGCATTCAAGACCTTCATGTTCAGTAGCGTTCCTGCTTACACCCAGACCCACTCACCAATCGCATCATATAATCACAGTCTCGAGTGGGAACTGAACATTGGCTTACCAAAATAACAGTGTGTCCCGATGTGTGCATACATTTTTGCAAGAACTTACTTTGTGTGTTTCTGCGTGTGCCTAGTGGGATAGAGTACATGTGAAGGGGAATTTGTGGCAGTTCTGATGTTGAGTAGGTTCCCAAATGCTAAAAGGGTGCTATATTTAGAGTCAGTGTTTCAAGGGGAAGCCAGAAACTGGGTGGTTCTTCTTGTTTTCCACCACTGCAGTAGAGCATGTGGGTTGTGTCTAGAGTGTGGTTAAAAAATCAATAAAATATAGTCTTAAAAATTCAAAACTTAGCTTTTAAAGGTGATTATACTGTATTTGTCACTCCTCCATTTGAAAGAACACAAGGCGCAGTGATTTTTTTTTTTATTGTAACATACACAAACATCCAAGTAAACACATTAAGTAAACCATCATTGCAAAACGCAATTATCACAGCAGCTCACCATGTTTAGTGCTAAAAAGCTATTTAGCAAATTAAACTTAAAACAGAAGATTAGAGTTAAAAAAACAATCCAACTTCATTTGAATTATGCCTTAAAGAGGGCAGTAATTACACTGACTTAAAGTGCATAGAATGACATATGTGAACTTTTCCAGACAGTGTGAAGTCAAGCCCTGGGGTGATTGGGTAGGGGTGTAGGGGTCAGGCTTCCCCACCCCACCTGCCTCCACATTTTGAGACGAGCAGCAGGATCCGTCCGTCCACTCGTTCGGCCTCAGGGCTCTGTTGTAAGAAGCACTCTAGCTGATAGATAACAGCGGAGAACAAAAGAAACACGGTGTTAATGGCCCGTCGTCTCCTCCTCCTCGTGTAAGAGATGATCTGTCCATCTGGCCTGACAGTAGACCCTGATTGCTGTTCTTTTCACTGGTTTACTGTTGAGCCAAGAGCAACTGTTGAGGGTTTTTTTTGTCAGGTCCAATCTAATTAATTAAGTAGTTCAACAAGCAGGTTGGCTTTATTGCACTTAATTTATGAAATTTGCACATAACCAGTACTTATGTGATGATTTAGTAGAATAGCTTGCACAAGGGCATTCTTAATTCTCCATATTTTGTTCTTTAACTTAAAAGCTCGAGGAAATGATAAGTAAAAAGGTGAATGGCCAAATTAGTTTTATTCATTAGTATTCCACTATGAAATTGAACAAGAACTTTCTAAGTTAAGGAGACATTGTCATGACAGGCCATTCTTTTTTTTTTTTTTTTTTTTTTTTTATCTTCTTTGCACAAATGATTAGAGACCTTAGATTTAAAGAAATCCAAAATGGTCTAGCTTTATTAACATTTTGAGTTATCCTTATTATTTAAACCCTAATGTTGCTGCTTGTAGCCAGCTTGCATCTGTATTCAATCACTCATGAGATCATTGTTGTTTTCCTGTGAAAAATGCTAGTTCCTGAGTCTGAATGAGAAAAATGGTGTGCCTTCAAGTCATCCATCCAATAAGCTACTGGAGAAATGTGTTGCTCCTTGAACTGCAGTGCGCCAACCCCTTTTGTGTGTTCTTATGGGTCTATTACAGTGCTGAACAGCAGGAGAAGCTTTCATTGCATTGATTCAGTTCAAGGGGATGTATTGAGGTGTGTGTGTGTGTGTGTGTGTGTGTGTTTTAGATGTGAGAAAAAGAGGAAACATGCTCCTTCTCATTGTTGTTGGTAATAACCTTTTCAAGTTCATAATCTCTGCAGTTTTTCAATAGGAGAGAAGTCCGCAGTGCCTTACCCAGGAGGGTATGGGGGGGGGGGGGTGCGCGTACGTGTACTGTACTATGTGTGTCAGACTCGCTTGCATGGGGAAAATAAACCCATCTCCTCGTTTCTATGGTAACACTCCATGTCTGCAGAATGGCTGTGACTAAGGCTTTCAGGGTTCAGGCAACACTTGTACGCACGCACGCACACACAAAGTGTAGCAGTACAATTAGTCCGCTGTTAAAGCTGTGTAGCTATAGCGGAACTTGTGTCTGGGTGGATAGATGGGGAGAAGTTGTCGGGAGGTGTGTGTGCAGCTTTCTAACCTTTCCACTGACACAACTGTAACACAAACAGACACGTATATGCTTCCCTACTGTAGGAGCACACGCACTATTTAGCTTAGCACGGCCATTGCCATGTATTACATTTGCAGCTGTGAGCGTTAGGTTTGAATTGAGGATGCAAGAGATTAACTTTCCAGAAGAAATGTTTGAAAAGCACACATAAGTAAAGGCACAAGCCTTATACCGCGTTTCTTTGCACACTGTATGCATACAGACAAAATATATTGAATGAGTAAATTCCATTGTGCTTGACAAGCTCCCCTTTAACCAATGCCTCATTCTATCAATCTGTCTAAATGTCTCTGTGGGATGGAAGAGGAGCCGGTGTTGAGGAGCTGTGAATCTGCTGGAATCAATAATACAGAAATATAGTGTCAGGAAAGGGGGATGGGGGGAAATGTTTGAGAAGAGGAGGGAAAGAGGAGGAGGCAGCTCAGCCCTGCGTGCCTGGAGTGAGAAGTGATGGAATCAAAGCTGCATCTCAGTTCCTCTCAGTCTTCTCTTTCCTCCTTTGTCTTTTTTCCATCCATCCGTCCACTCTTCCATTTTCTCCCTCATCACTCACTCCCTCTCTGTGTGACTGAGCCAAGGACACTTCTGCTGTCACAGCTTCAGTGAGGCAGAGAAAGCTTTCCATTTGAAGTCTGTGTGTGTGTGTGTGTGTGTGTGTGTGTGTGTGTGTGTGCGCGTACATGCATGCCTCTCGCTGTTTGTAGCACATCGCCATGACATGATCAGTGTGGTGGCTAGTCCTCCTCCCGCAGTGTCCATCATGTTTAATGTATGAAAGCTCCACCAGCTAATCCAAGAGGCATATTGGTCTACTATAGTTTAGGTTGATTAGCCTACAGCTTAATCCTCAAAGCATGTTATTACCCACATCTTTCAAAAATACAGCCCTTTATGTACACGATCTGACTAGCAGCATACTATATAATTCTATGTTTGTAGTGTACAATCAATCCATTTCATCAACATGGTGGTTGGTCTTATTGGTGACCTATTTCTTTTAGCTATTTCCTTTTATCTCCAATACCTTAAGCAGTTGGAACCCTGTAGTTTGAAACTAGTGAGTTAATTTCCCTCTCCATTTGGCATAATATGAACAAGACGTGGGAGAGAGAAAGCGGTGACCGTGCTGTGCAGTGCAACACACAGTGGTGTTAGCGCGATGACCATGATCAAGCATCTAGTCTGCATTACAGGGGTTGGACAATGAAACTGAGACGCCTCTCATTTTAGTGTGGGAGGTTTCATGGCTAAATTGGACCAGCCTGGTGGCCAATCTTCATTAATTGCACATTGAACCAATAAGAGCAGACTGTGAAGGTCCAATTAGCAGGGTAAGAGCACAGTTTTGCTCAAAATATTGCAATGCACACAACATTATGGGTGACATACCAGAGTTCAAAAGAGGACAAATTGTTGGTGCACGTCTTGCTGGCGCATCTGTGACCAAGACAGCAAGTCTTTGTGATGTATCCAGGGTAATGTCAGCATACCACCAAGAAGGACGAACCACATCCAACAGGATTAACTGTGGACGCAAGAGGAAGCTGTCTGAAAGGGATGTTCGGGTGCTAACCCGGATTGTATCCAAAAAACATAAAACCACGGCTGCCCAAATCACGGCACCAAAACTGTCCGTCGGGAGCTCCACAGGGTCAATATACACGGCCGGGCTGCTATAGCCAAACCTTTGGTCACTCGTGCCAATGCCAAACGTTGGTTTCAATGGTGCAAGGAGCACAAATCTTGGGATGTGGACAATGTGAAACATGTATTGTTCACTGATGAGTCCGCCTTTACTGTTTTCCCCACATCCGGGAGAGTTACGGTGTGGAGAAGCCCCAAAGAAGCGTACCACCCAGACTGTTGCATGCCCAGAGTGAAGCATGGGGGTGGATCAGTGATGGTTTGGGCTGCCATATCATGGCATTCCCTTGGCCCCATACTTGTGCTAGATGGGCGCGTCACTGCCAAGGACTACCGAACCATTCTGGAGGACCATGTGCATCCAATGGTTCAAACATTGTATCCTGAAGGAGGTGCCGTGTATCAGGATGACAATGCACCAATACACACAGGTGAAAGATTGGTTTGATGAACATGCAAGTGAAGTTGAACATCTCCCATGGCCTGCACAGTCACCAGATCTAAATAATATTGAGCCACTTTGGGGTGTTTTGGAGGAGCGAGTCAGGAAACATTTTCCTCCACCAGCATCACGTCGTGACCTGGCCACTATCCTGCAAGAAGAATGGCTTAAAATCCCTCTGACCACTGTGCAGGACTTGTGTATGTCATTCCCAAGACGAATTGACGCTGTATTGGCCGCAAAAGGAGGCCCTACACCATACTAATAAATTATTGTGGTCTAAAACCAGGTGTTTCAGTTTCATTGTCCAATCCCTGTAGTTCTGTAGTGTTACAGTCTGTCTTCTGTCAACAAATAAGAGGAAAGGCATCATAAGCTCATATTGTCCAATTTATTTTCCTGAAAGCTCAGAGCTAACACCTGGGCAGATCAGAAAAGCACAGACTAACAAGAACAGGTCAATGGACCCTTGAGAAGGCAAGGAAATCTGGTGCTGAATAGACAGTGTTGCACTAAGCCTCTCACTCTGCACAGTACAGATAATTCCTCATTTCTCTTTAACTGAAAAGAGGGGAAATCAGTTTAAATTAAGCATTTGTGGTTGGAACAAGAGTACCACATGTTTGTGTAACAAGCGACACCTACACTGAAGCGAAGCCTTTACTATATTTTTTGCCCTGCACTTGTGTTCAGTACAAGATACATATTAGACTCCCTTGCAGTGTGAACCGGTAGTGTTGTGTTTTTTTTATTTTATTTTTTTTTATTTAAAGTGAGTTGTCATTACATTATGCTTGGGTGGTATGAAAAGAGTCTGACAGGGGGGAAAAAAGCACAGCCTGAAATGTCGTGCTTGCACAGCACATGCTGCCATTCAAGGGGACAGGTGTGAGCGTGTGTTGATGGGAAGCAGTGGTCAGAAGTGGGACAGTTGGTTGTGAAGAAGGTGTGTGTGTGTGTGTTTTTGCCAAACTAAAAGTACAGGAGTTCTCTTCGCGGTGGTGACTCATCATTTTCTACAAAGTTAAAAGCACAATTAGCAGTTTGCAATATATGTGAAAACAAAGCTCTTCTGTTTGTCATGGCAACACACATACAACAAATGTGACTTGGAAGAATTAACAAGTCAGCTTTTCCCTGAGCCAGTTCCTAGGCTTGGAGGTTTGTATCATAAAAGGAATCTGTTTCTCTGAAATTGATTAAGGACACCAACTTGGGGGATGTCCGATAACTTCAGATATCAGGGTAACTGTAGGATCTGTAGTTTTTTGCTGCAGATTTTGGTTTCTTTGCCCTTTTTAGTCTTTGCTGATTCTGCCCAAAGTTGCTGTCATGAGTTGGACATGGTGGATTGGCTGTCAGGCACACCAAATGCTTCTCTGTGAGACACCAACTGCAGCTGTCTGAGCTACACTGATTATTCTGTCTGATGCTTGTTGAGTCAATCTGTCTCAGTCTGACTGGAGCTGCCTGATATTAGTCATCATCAGTATCAGGGTCACATAATAATAATAAGGATGATAATAATAATTTGTTATATGATAAATCAGTGTTTTTGCTACCACCATATTTGCAAATGTCTATGCATTTATTTATTCATAATTAACATTTGGTTGGTATTTCCATAGCTTTACTCACAGAACAGATAACTTTATTATTAAGACCAGTATAATCTGCTCTGAATAAAATATCTTAATTACATATCTGAATAAGTCAGAGTCTCATTGTCTGGCTTTTTCTTGCCAAGGTTAGACTCCTAACACACCACAGACAGAGCACCCGGGGTCAGTGCTCTTATCACCACTGACAGATAAACCATGGCAACCATGCTCCCAACCTAATAACTGTGGCTTCCCATCAGTGCGACCTAAACTTTGACCTTCACCTCGGGGCATAGCATCTCTGAATGTTTGTGTGTGTATATATGGGGGTTAAAGACCCACCATCATCAACACAGGGATGGACAAACTAATAAAAACATTTCACAATACAGCATGATACATAATGTCTAGTTTCAGCTCCTTGTTTGTCAGACTGTGCTACTATCAGCTTGAAACCAGATGTGAGTGATGCACTGGAAATCTACCCCCCCCTCCATTCTCCACATCTTCCTCTGTAAACCAATGGTTTTTCTGTCTGTGCATAAAATCAAACTGACAACAAAGGTCTGGACAACCTCAGCCTCTGCTGGAAGCTCTGATAAGGAGGATATAGCTGAAGTTGTGTTTGTAACTGTACTGAATGAATTTCCCTTGACATGGGGAAACAATGACACGTGTGGGTTCTTCAAACAACAAGCACATTGTGTTCAAACACAGGTATAATGGGAGAAAAGAGGAACCAAATCATGGTGTTGAAGAAAACCTTGGAAGAGAATTGCACCTTAGAAGTTTAAAAATGTTTCCTAACATTTGCATTGACGTAAATATGGTCATTTATTGACCATACGGTTTTAATTATCGTGTTGGGGCATGTCAGTCTACTTTTATAGATGAGTGACAAAGATGGGATGTTACTTGTAGAGTCAATTTGGAAGTCAATGATGCATAAAGAATATCCTAGTAAGTACGATGTCTTCTGACTTGGTATGTTAGCTCTCGGTCAACTTACTTAGTTGCTTATTTTGAGAATGCTTGGAAGCAGCACAGTTTTGGCTCCATTTTTAACCAGTCAAAACCTCCAAATGATGTCAGATTTCCTGCCCCTCTTTACCTCCATGATGAGGTAATGCAATGTGTATAGGGCAGATGGTTATGGCGGCTTCTACAAATCCCCTTACTTATATAAGCTTTTTAGTCATGACATCAGCAGGAACCTGCATAGATAAGTTGAACCATCGGGTCAGCTGAGTTCAAACTGCTCTCTGCCATCAGGTAGACATGAAATATTGAAGTTAGCTGACCTGCAGTCTTTACTGCATTAAAAAAAACAGCTTTTCTTTTCAAAGCAACTCTGGTTTGCTTTGGTTTATACTGCTCTAAAGGTTAGGATTATAAAAATATTTTGGCAGGCTGTTGCGTTATAGCCTCCATGTATGACTTATTATGCATCACCTTACCAAATGGCTATTCTGGTTGTTTTTAAGTGAATACACTGCCTCATGTTACCTACTGAAAGGTTTAGACAAGGTAAGTATGTAAAGACATGAGTGTAAGTAATTTGTTGTTGCAAGTAGCTTGTTTGTGCCCTATTGCAGTGCCCATAATATGATTTGACAAACCAAAACATCACCACTAATAACTAATGTTCTGCCCATCCTGTGTGTCTGTAAATATATGTGTGTGTCTGCATTAATGTTGTAAGTTGCAGCTCTTGGTTTCATTTTGGTTTTTGTGATTGACATGTGAATGTAGTTTGCCTTGCAGCAAAACCCACACCAGCAATTTAACCACATGAATACTTATTTCACTTGCATCACCACACTCACACACAAACAAACACACACACACAGGATGATATCACCTTTGCACAGGAGACCACTACTCTTGTCCACCGTAAGCGATTGATACTGTTAATTTTACTGCCCCCTTGGCTGTCTTGATGGTCTACAACTCGCCCACGCTGTAACACTGTTACAAAAGTGTGCCTTAGGCCTGCCATTCACTATAACCATTTTGACTGAATATGATATTACAGTCAAAGCCTTTCACACTGTCAAAGCCCTGAGGATTGTCGTTATAGTGTTCTTACTCTAATGCTGAAAGCTGTCTCAAATGTGCACTGAAACCCTCTGCTTTCTTAGCTAAAGTACACATGTAGAATGCTAAAAATCTTATCATAGTAAGCTCATGTTATGTCCAACAATAATGCTATTACAATTATGTCAATAGTCAAATGTAAACTATACCTTTTTACATGTTTAAATCTTCCATTTAATGTTGATCAAGCCCACTCCTAATGACAAAGTCCAACACTCAAAAACTGCTTTTGAATAATTAAGTTATTTGGGCTTAGTTTTGTATCTCTTCATTTTTGTATGCCTAATTCATTTTAAAAACTAAATTTCTTTTAATTTCTTTGTGTAACAGGAGACTCTTCAACAGCTGGTGATGATGCCTTTGCCAAACGTGCTGGTACTGGGCCGGAACCCTCTGTCTGGTAAGTGTCAATGTACTAAACAGACTACCACAGTATTATACAGACTAATACTTAAACAAAACCACAAAATAATCCATACCTGCTCCAAGATCTACCTCTTGAATCGCATGGGCAGCAAGCATGTGCACAGTTCACAAGCAGGAAACATTCAGTGTTGAAGTCCTTTTGTCACTACATCATGATGATGATGATGATGATGATGATGATGATGATGATGATGATGTGCTGTCGATTTGACCGGCATTTCTAACCCACGGCAATACAAATTTGACATGATTGCAGAATAAAAGGGGACTTGATAAAATACAGCGAAACATTCTGATTTTGTTGTTGAGGTGATGGGAAATAGATTAATGGATTGGTTTCAAGGACGGAATCCAAATTTTGGTCACATTGATCTAGCCTATAAAGAACAAAGACAAATGGAACCGTTTAAAACTATTAATGATGCTAAAATGGTCTGGGACCTACATTCTAAGCCAAAACAATGTTGAGTGCTTAATAGTGTCACTATGTCCTTTACAAGAACAGTTAAAAGTAAACCTTAACGTAAAATACCCCTGCCAAGGTATAATGAAGATCTAAGAAGATAGAAATCTACATATTTGGTTTGCCTTCATTTGTCTATTACCTGAAGTGTCAAAATTACTTAACCATTTTTCAACAAAACTTTGATCTTCTGTACCCAGCCATGCTATTTGATATGTCTGAGGCAACCTTAAAGCAGCAGTAGTCGAGTGTCGCATTTTGGGAAAATATTTTTGAGCAGTTTAACCTCTGCAGCCCCAAGCGAAACTTGATATTTCTGTGTGACCTTGATGAAGCCACTGAGGAGAGAAGATAACTAGTAGCAGTGTGGAAATAAAAGGTTTTTATGGATTAAAGTAAAACTGTATAATTATTATTGGCAAAATATCTCCCACTGCAGAACATTAGCTAAACCACTACAAGCTCATTTGATTGGTTGTTTTACTTTTGGAAAGGAGTGCCCACACAAAGACTCTTAGCTTTTGTGAACATCTCTGCAAATACAGTCATGAGTTCTTCAAGGTGAATTGTTTCCAGGCTCAGCTTGCAGAGCTTGTTGAAGGAAATCTGTAACTTTTTTTAAGCAGATGAAATGGCTTCTAAATCCCTGTCCTCCCTCAGCAGCCTTTTATCACACTTTCACCACAGCCATTGCTGTTATTTTTGGCTTTTCATCGCTTTTCACTGGTCACAGTTACTGCTTTAATTTTCGTACGCACCCAGAGAGCATGCAGGGTAAATAAACGAACAACAGGAGGCTGCACTGAGTACACACATTGGAGTGCGCTGTTGTGTTTGACTTGGTTGTTAATTTACCTTAGTGATGTGAAAGTGTCATGCCAAAGTAACAGTAAAAAGACGTTTTCATCATTTAAGACGAAAACCAAACTGTCGACACGATCCTTTAGTAAATAGGTTATTGCAGTATAAAAGTATTTTAATGGGTTATTCTAAATATTTGTTAAATTACTGGTGATATCAATCATCTGCAGCATACATTATAACTCTTAAACAGCTTTAATTTGGCATTTTAGTCATGCCTTTCAGTGCTGCTTCCCATAATAACCCAGTCTAGTCATTGTGAAACCAAGAGGGATTCTCTCCCAAACTCCCCAAATTGTGTCTACTGCTTGAATATTTCACAGCAGTACATTTCTGATGATCTACTGCATGTACACCACCTTGTACTACTGCTCTACAGCCTTGTATAACGACCTTCCACACAGCTGAAGTGAGTACTGAGTGAAAAAGCCGACCCGACGCAGACAAGAGTGGAGGGCAGCGCCGAGCAAGTGGACCAGAGCAGGCAGAAAGCATTAGACTGCATTCCTCAGGGTTTCTTTTACCCTTTACCCTCTAGCTTGTCAGATAATCATCCAGTCCGACCAGCGGTAGCTATGGAGTCTGGCTCTCTGGCTCAGCGGCTGCCAGCTGAAAGTCATTGGCCATGTGGCTTTTATTATGCTCTCATTAGGGGGCAGGGGACGACTGTGCATGTTTGTGTGTGTGTGTGTGCATGCACGTTTAGTGTGTGGATGGGGGAGGGGTGTTTTCAAAACAGAGAACAGTGGGAATGCACTGTAGTACCACCCCAGGCTCAGATTTACCTTAGTCTGCCTTGTGTATATACACGCACAGTGAATGTGCACACACACCCTCCCTTGTGCATGCAAGTAGTGTTTAGTGTGTGTATGTATGTATGTATATGTGTGTGTGTGTGTGTGTGTGTGTATATATATATATATATATATATATATTATATATATATATATATATATATATATATATATATATATATATATATACACACACACACACATACACACAGAGAGAGAGAGAGAACCACCTCTGTTTAGTCTGCCTTAAAGCCTGTGAATTTTCAGCATTGATCTGAAAACTTAATACTTTCCCCTCAAATATGTTTGTGACCATCAGTGTTGGACTCTCAGGCCAAAATTTCTGATTTATTTGCTTGTATGTAGCTGCTTGACGTGAGTCTGTTGCTGCCATTTATGTTGTTATTGCATAACTTTAGTCTGCAACAGTGATTGACTACAAAACCATATAGTCTCAGGTCACTACTAGTACTGAAGGAGAACACTGCACAGACAAACAGACTGCCATTGACAAATTTCAGGTGCAATCTAGATTTTATAAATAAATCTTTTATAAATACATTTTATAACTACAAACCTATGGATGACACAAATCAAAACATGGTTTTAAATGAAAGCACCTCTCAATGAGCTCTTTGCTCCTTATTGTTGCTGTTAAAATCTTTTTTAACTGTAGCGACAACTGGAAAGACAACTGTTGACAGCTGATAAGTATAAAGTGAAGGGCTTGTCGTGTGTGGTGAGTAGTTCAGGGAAAAAAAAGTCAGGTCTGCTATTTTTGCTTGAAAACAGTGTTCTATGTGTGCAGGCGAATATTTGGTGTGTTTACAGTCTGTTTTGAAAGCGTAGTGGCGTCTTGTGTCTCCATAAGAAAGAATAGAATAGACAGAATTGTTTGTGTGTGTGTCCGGGTTTGGCCTTGAAAGTTATGAAAAAGATAATATGAAGATAAACAGGAGAAAAGGCCAATTTTTCATATTTAGTTTTTTTTATATATATATATATAATATATTTTTTATGATAAGCTTAAACCAGGTCAGTGTTCATTGTGTGAAGGCAGACTGGGTTGCGTGCAAATGCCCTAAAATAAATCTGAAAATAATGTTAAACCAACTCTGTCCTCTGCTCCAGTTGAGATGGGTTGAATATACTCTGGCATGCTGTCAAGGCAATATCAGATTGCTTGTACCAGTTTCACCACTGACATGCAAGTCATCGGGTCCTGAATGATTCTATTCATCATGGCAGAGGAGAGGGCTGTAGCAATTCATTGCACATGCACGCAAACTCACATTTTTGTTTTTCTTCTGCTTCACTCACATCCTTGCACGCAGATTAACAATGGCATTGCAGGAAGAAGGGTTAGTCACTGTCCGTCTGACCTCTTGTGTGCTGGTAGAAGGATGGGGGGGGAGGGGGGGGACGAGGTGGAAAAAGGAAACCTAGATGAGTGAAGGCAAACACTCAGAGGCGCAGATGATATGTAACAATGTTGAAGGAAGGAAGGATGGGTGGATGTGTGTTGCAGAGAATTAATGGATGGATGAAATGAGTGTGTAAGAAGGGGAAAAGGGACAGAGAAAAGATGAGGCTAGCAGAGAAGACGTGTAGCGCCTTCTTTAAGCCTCGTTGCTGCTGCTAGAGGGAGATGTCTTATTTTCAACCATGCCTCTTTGTCTTCTTCCTGCTCTCTTTCTTGGTTTCTCTGTTACTATAACCCTCCCATGTGTTTGTGTTGCTTGTGCTCTGTGGTGCTTTCCCTCTTTTGTCTTTTTTCCTTTCATCTCTGCCTCTTACCTTTTCTTCCTCTTGTTCTCCCACTCCATGTGTATAAATTATTTATCCTATGAGGTCCCTTATCTCTCCTTCGTTTCTCCAGTAGATATTCTGAGCTAAATCCCTTCCCTGACTAGAATAGGTTCCTATGGCTCTAATAGCGTGCCATTAAGCCCCGCAGCCGTGAGAATTAACTTTTATCTACAGTCATCCTTTCAGGTCCAAATTCCCTCATTCTCTTTTATATGTTGAATATTTCTTCTTATATCGTGAATGTACTTTTTCCTGTTATGGACCAAGACTGACTCAGCACAAAACAGTGACATCCGCTTGATTGATAGCACTCCAAGCCTACCTGGCACACAGCTAGAAAATTTCCCTGAGACCCAGAAAAATTCATCATCTTCCCTTTGCTGCAGTACCCAACAAATACAATTACAGCTGAATTTCCATATCATGAAACATCCTCCTAGCATTAGCCATTAGTCTTAATGGGTGAATCATCAGTGAAATAGCATACAGAGGAAAACGGCTGCTGCAAAGCTTCAGTTTTCCACCAGCTTATAAGGCCAAATAACCTCCTATGACATCACTGATTGGGCCATGACCATATATAACATATCAAAGTTTCAGTCTGTAGAGAGCAGTGCAACGGCAGGTTTCTATCCCTTATCAGTGATGATTTGATTCAAGGTGAACAAGGGAAGGGAGATGGATTTGATTGTGTGGTGGATTCTGTAGAATTGATGAAAACATGCTGTCAATAAATGTCATTTCCTGTCAAATTTTGATTTGGCACACTGCTCGGTCATCTGTTTGTTGCTTTCTAAAGGGGCGCTTTACACATTCGACTCACATATTTATTTATATATAAATATAAAATTTGCGATAATGTTGAAGTAGTTTTCTTCATTTAATTTGATTTTCAAAAATCCCACAAAGTGTAAAATCATTGTTGGTCATAATTGTCTTCCTCCTTTATGTCTGCTGTTGAGCTGTTCCTGCTGTGATGATTGGCCCATTACAGGCATACAGACCTCCCTACACAGAAATCATGCTGTCACTAATCTGGATTTATTTATTTTAAGAGCCGGACAGCACTCACTGCCCCCTGGGCCACATGATGAGCTGGCTTATCACAGACACACACACGCGCACACACACACAGTGCTCCGCTCCGAAAATGAAAAACACAAAGTCCTACTATATACACAGATGCTCACAACTTGCATATACCATACCACACAACTTAGTCAGTGTAACACACACACACACCACCTGGCGTACTTGTTGTTCAGCCTCAAATCCCACAGATGAGTTGAGGCCTGTTGAGCATTCTAGCAGCTGTTTATAAGTTTCAGAAGTTTCTGACAATATGTCCTGATATGTGGAAGAGTACTGGGAGTTCATCATGCTAGCTCACTGCACTGTGGAAAACATTGTGGCACTGTAACCAGGGGAAGAGGTTTTATTGGGGGGAAATTGTAATGACCTAAGAATTTTATTAATTGGTTTGTCAAAGTAAATTTGGGATGGATGGGGAAATCTTCCTGCCTCTAAATGAGGCAACGATAGCACCTTAACAGTTACCTCCTAAATCTTGATTTGTTTTTTATTGGGAAATAAATGCGTCAGAGTTGGTAAATGTACCTTGGAAATGCCTGCTATGACCTAATTATTTATAGCTGTAATTTAAAAAATGACAATGTTTTGCTACAAAGCACTTTATAAAATGTCACTGAAAAGAAGGGCTTTACAATATCGTTATTAGTCATCATACTAAATCGATCAACAGACCTCTCATTTTGTGATGGAGTGCTCGAGGCACAAGGTTTCTACCGCTATCAATCTATCAATACAATTTATTCATCAAACTCTATGTAACAGCTGGTTGAACAGAATGTCAGACAAGACAAAACAGAAACAAGACAGAATTTGAATTCTTGTGCTTGGTTTGGTGTTATGTTTGGTGTCTGCCGACAGACTTAAGTGGTTTGGGTGTAGTAATAATACTCTGTATCTTTGTTTCTTTCTTTAGAGCTTGGCCTGGAGGAGATGAAAAAACTGTTGCTGCTGCTACTAGGCTGTGCTGTCCAGGTAAGAGCACAATTTAGTCCACCTAAACGCTTTTACACACTTTCACAAATGCATATGTTAATTCAGGTTTCAAGGAGCAGGGACCAAGCAACTTCATAATAAATGGCAATCAAATTTTGAAAGTCAATTTGTGCCTGTGATTCAAAATATTGATATTTTAAACGATCCCACTCTGTGATGTTTCCTATGTTGTGAAGTTCTTCAACTAAACTAGTTGGTAAAATGTTTACTTTTATCTTCCAAAACCAGAAATCTAAAAGAGTCTCAATTTGGTTCAGCCTCCCTTGATTACAGCAATTGGCTGTCTTTTGATAAAATGAATTAATTCTTGCTCTGTCACACAACAGACCTTTCCTGTCTTGTGACAAAGCCCCATTCAGCTGTTACTCACTGCATTTCAAACAAGAGCATTGACCTTTCACTGGCTCTATTATTTTAGCAAAAAGACACCATGGTTGCATTCATCTAAGTGACTCTGACTTAATATTCTGTCTACTTGAAGGTGGCATTAAGCCCAGCAGTACCTGGTGCTGAGTTAGAATTAACAGTGAAAAAGAGGTTACGTCTTTAGTGCACAGTCCTGTTCTAATCTCATCTTCTGCAGCAAGAGAGGAAAATTATCCTCTCCTGATCCAGACGATAAACTTGCGTTTGAAGACTAGACTACTTTCCTAAATACAACTACTGCTTCCTGGAAACCTGTATGTTGTAGCAACTTCTGCAATGTGTCTGCCATGTTGGCCTACTAACCTTCAGGTGACCCCCCCCCCTAACCCACATACCTGAAACATCTCAAAAAGCTCTCCTATCCCCTCTGTGTTTAAAGTGCGAGAAGAAGGAAGAGTACATTGAGCGTATCCAGACTCTGGACTTCGACACCAAAGCTGCCATAGCATCTCACATCCAGGAGGTATTTTTCCTTTGGCTCCATCTAATATACAGTATGCCATTAGTGGGAACGGGCCAGTAAATAGTTTAAAAAGGTTAAACTTTTGAATAATGTACCAGTCTGACAAGGTGTTCTTTCTTTCTGCATCTTTGAACAGCATTTTTTTTTTTCTGTACATCAGGAGACAGAATGTTGTTGTTGTTGTTGTTGATATAACAAATGTGATTTTAGGTGACTCATAATCAGGAGAATGTAGTGGACCTGCAGTGGTTGGAAAGTGGGGAAATGCCCCCTGAGGACCTGGACAGCCTCTCCAGAAACCTGGCTTTCCATCTCAAACACCTGGTAGATGAGAGGGACACACAGCTGGAGGTAATGAGATAAAGCACAACTAGGAAAGTGTGGTACTTTTTCCCCCGGTGTTTTTCTATTATTTTTCTGTCATGTGCAGTACATGTTTGTGGATGTCAGCTCACAGAACTTTTGCTAATGAAAATGATGGCCTACTTGTAGAAGCTTATGTGGAAACTTTTCCCCTTTTTGCTCCTACCACAAGAGAGCAGCCTCAGGAAGGAAGGGTTGAAACTGTTAACTGCCTCATGGTGTGTGTGTGTGTGTGTGTGTGTGTGTGTGTGTGTGTGTGTGCGTTATTCAGAGTATATGCGTCATTAAATGAGTTTCCCACCCATAGGACGTGGATGCCCACCACTGATATAGTTGATCTTTGTGTGTCAGGAGTTCTAATAGCCTCCAGATTATCACTGTGTAGACCAGCCGTTCTCAATTAAAATCCCATTTCCTGTCACGGGCACTAGATCAAAATCGGCTGCGTGTGGGACTGTGGATTTACATTTGCCCTAATGCCTGTGTTCTACTTTTGGGTGGTGGGGGTGCTTTGGGTGAATCCATGGATCGACTCCGTTTTTGTGCCTTTAGTCCATGCTAGTTTAACAGTTGAATGTTGTTGGGCAGAAAAGAGGAACAGTGTTTTAGATCTGTATCCTAAATACAAATTTTCTTTAGTGTGTTCATTTTTTTCACAAGTCTGGCTTTGAAGAGTCAAATATGAACTCTTACAGACTTCTATCAATGCTCTTCCACTCATATACGCAGCAGAAATATCACTACATGCCCTCTCATTTTTCCATCCAGACTATAGTGGAGTTGACCCAGGAGAGAGACTGTGTGCAGCTGTCTCCACTGGCTCCTTGTCCGACCCAATCTCCCGGTGACTCCCCCAGTATGAGGAGGACTGAAAGCAGACAGCACCTCTCTGTGGAGTTGGCTGATGCCAAGGCCAAGATCAGGCGTCTTCGACAAGAATTGTGAGTGCCGCGGCTTTATCAGATAAGCAGTTTCAATTTCTGAAATGGGGCAAAGGGGACAAAATAAAGAAAAATAGAAACACTATCTGCTTCAATCTCCATAGCCCAAAAAAGCTCAAGAGCTACATACAAAAAGGTCATTTGCTGAAATTAGACAGTAATAATTAACCCTAATCTTGTTTGCTACTGTAGTTCCCGTTTTTTACTTCTCTTACTGTCATCTGTTTCAATCTGAACTGGGAACATAAAGTCCCAGATCGTCATCGGCTGGTTGATGATGATGTCAGGTCCTCATCGTTTGGACTTGTACTTGTGCTTCTGTGTTACTGTTATGTCATACAGTTCACTGTACCTATACACACTGGTTAAGAAATTTATTTGTCATGAATTTGAAGAGTTTCATAATTTTGTAAATTTGCATTGTTTTCTATCCTGATATCAGGCCTGCCTACAACTTTTTTTGGTTTGCTTTTAGTTATATTATTTTATGCTTTGATTAGGCAGCAGTAGTGGAGAGGAAATGAGGGAGAGAGAAAAATTAAATGACCTTCCCAGCCGTGGTGTTTTTTGCTGTTTAGAGACCTGACAAATCATTGAGTTTTTTTATGACTGTATTCAAGCCTTAAACATTATGCTGAAAGAACAGCAATGATTATGCAGAGAGGAAGAGTGATCAGCAGTCCATTTCCTTCCTACATCTCTGCTACTCTCACAAAACCAGGCTGCTGTGATGTGACTGCATCACACAAATGCACACCCACAAACATTGATGAGGCCTTTTTTAAATCCTGCCTATGAATAATAGAACTTCCTTTTTGAAGTGCTATAATCCCTTGCCAAACAAAGGCTTAATGGTCAACACAGAGCAGTTAGAAGAAAAGTAGCACAGGGAAGTATTTAAATTTTGCACAAACTTGACATGTAATTTAACAGACTGGCTGGCGTCACAAGGTCAGTGTTACTGAGTGCTTTGACAGGAACTGTGATGTTGTAAAAGGGTAAAGAGGGGTTGTGTACTTCATAGTATATCCTTCTTTTACAAAATGTTTTTAAGAGTCCCCACTGAAACTAATCTTGGATTAAATTTCTGTGACGGTCTGTGTCAGGTGAGAAAACAAGTGGTCCCTACTTCTTGGGAATAATTTTCACACTTGAGTGGATCTGATTTCAAGTCCATCATCACCTTTGAGGCATTAAAATGCTTAGTGTTAATGTTGCATTGTTACAAAGATTAAAAGTGTTTTTTTTTTTGTTTTTTTTTACTGCTCAAATTTGACAGAACTTGTTCAGTTATTACATTTCATAATAGATAAATAATGGAAGAATAACTCCTTTTTAAAAGTTGAAAATGTATTCAAATGAACCATCTTTATGCACTTTTTAGCAGTGGATCTTAATGATCTGGAAAGGGCATTGGGTCACATTTGAATGCTGTATCATTCTGTTTCTGTATTTTAGCAGGAGACATTGTTCTGTCTCATTTGTCAAATAGACAATGACATGTGTGAGGGATAAACCCCGACGAGAATTATGGTTCTTTGACAGTCTGAAGGGAGCACAGGTCACCCTCTGCTTAGTCACATGAAAAGACCGAAAAGCATCTCTCCTTGAGTGAGCCCTTCATTGTGGTTTTCGTGCTGAAAGGACTGACATCCATCACTGGAGACATGTCCTGTATACATCCTTGACCTACATTATGACATTTTTTTCAGTAGACCTAAAAAGGAGAACAGAACTACACCCGACAACCCAATGAGTTATTTTTGTTTGTTTTTTTTCCCATGGTATTGTTTGTGTTGCTGTGGTATCTGGCCAGTCACATGATCATACATTTCCATCACGGACAAGGGACAAAAAGGGATCTGTCCATGCTGATGTAGTCTGTTCACATGAGTGCAGTTTGTTCTCTAAGGCAAAAGAGAAGTGTGTTTGTTGTGTCTGGACACGTGCACAGATATTGTGTGTGTGTATGTGTGTGTGTGTGTGTGTGTGTCTTAAGGAGACCAGGTCAGAGCCGGGGGGTATGCTACAGTGTTCCCACTGTGGTCTGTTTAATGTTTCTTTGAAAGCTACTGTGTTTTTGTTGCATTTCCTCCTCCTGTTCAAGATCAATGCACTCTGAGATATTCCACTATGAGTCTTTAAACAATGTATTTTGTATTGCTTCCATTTATCTACCTCTAAAATGCCCACATTAGCTTTAAATTTAAATGTATTGAACCTTTCTTTCAATATAAACTACATTGCAACCTTCGTGAAGGTAGGCTTTATTGCATTAGACTGCATTAGTTGTAGCCTGGTGTACCTAATAAACTGGCAACAACTTGAGTATAAATGTATAGTTTAGACTGGGCTAGGAAAAAATTATTAGCTAGTTGAGATTATTACAAAACAGTAACCCAGCTAAAAATATTAGGTCTTATATACTTTAAACGATTAAATTGACATTAAGTACTGCAAATTCTAACCAACTCAATGGGATGAAAGGCAGGAATGTTATGTAGCAACATCTAAACTTGGTGTGAACATTTTTTTTCCCTAGACAAATTGCATTTTAAACCAGTCCGCTGTACTGTCATCCTTGTTCATTTTAAATGTACAGTGTATGTGAGTGTGTGGTATATTGTGTAGAGTGCAAGGAATAAAGGTTGCCTTTATATTTTCAAATATAGCAATGCATAGTGTTTGTGCCTCTGCTTGCACAGATGCATTGCGTGCTAATCCATTAACATAAGCAGCCGAGCCAGCTGCATCCACAATATGAGCCCAAAGCTAATCTGCCATGCTCGACTTGACAGGTGTGATTTGGGGATGGGCTGCAGGAGGTGGAGGGGGTTAACTGATGAAAGAAAGCAACAGAAATGGGTAAAGGAACATCCTGTCTGCATAGTGACTTCGACTTCCCAAATAACTGTGGGTGGAAGGTGGAGATAAATGGGAGAGCAAGAAAAGAAGTATGCCTTTCCCTTTTTGAGATGCACTCCAAGACTCCACAGAGCTGTAATCAAATAGGCCGTCAGATGTTCAGTGGAGCGGTTTCATGCAAACGCGCGCACACACACAGAACTGCATCTCAGGAATACAGTCGTTTTCCTTCAAAACAGAGTAGCACATTCTCCCTCTATGGTAGGAGCTTGGAGAACTCACACAGCAAATGTCGCAGTGACTTAAATGATGTAGGAAAGTGTTACATAGCAGATAACAAGACCCTACTATTGAGAGTGAAAGAATGAGACATTATAATTATGTGTTTAGTACCGATTGCACAACCAGATGTAAAACTTACTTCTCTCCTCTAATCTTGTCTGTTCTAGTAGTTTCTCTAGAATAAAGGAAGATGGTAGGTTTGAGCCTCAGGGGTAGATTTGCATATGTTTAACTCCGAAGCCGTCACAGGGTACTTTTTTTCTTCAGTTGTTTTTAACTGATGTCTTTCCCCTCTCTGTTTGTCATTGCGTGTTTATGCTGAGTGTGATGTCCAGCACAAAAAGGTTGTTTATTAGTAGCTGAATTCAAGGCATGACACAGGAAAGACATTGTGTCCTGACCACCGTAGCTCAAACACACAAGACACAATAGTCTATTTTTACTGAAGAAAATGGGTTATTAGGTTGGTTGATGTCTTGAAATCAACATGTGAGATGCTTATTTATCCTGCCGACAAAGGCCTATAATGCTTAATGTGATGTTTCATATGCTATGTGTCAATGCTAACAGCAATGTAATTGAATTTGACCAATCACATTTTGAGAAAAACGGACTGTATGACCTCCAAATAGTAAAAGGGGATTGCTTTCAAGTATTTTAGTGGAGTGATTCTTCAATTCACTCTTGACACTGACTACATAACTCCCTTGAAAATGATGCTAAAAACTCACTAAGCTTGCATTGCTACATGATTAATAACATTAATATTTGTTGAAACAACTCAAAAAATGTACAATATGCTACACTACTGAAAGTAAAGTTAAGGTGCTGAAGCTACTGAGGTAGATTATGTGAAAAGCTAACTGTTCTGTGCAACTAGGTCAATAGGTTGCTACCATTAAATGATTTGGCTGTAAGCTTTAAAAAGGAAACAGCCCTAAAGGAATGTCTGTGTTTATACTCTGAATTGATTCACTCCCATGCACTTGGCACATTATTTTTGATGTAGGGCTTCATCTTAATCACAAGAGCAGAGATATCTGCATCTTTTTCTCCCTGCTCCTTTCTGTCCTCTTTCTCACATTCTCCGACTTCTTCCATTTTATCCTCGTTTAACTCCTCTCCCTCCCTGTCTTTTTTTCAGAGAGGAGAAGAGTGAGCAGCTTTTGGACACCAGGCAGGAGCTTGAGAACATGGAAGTGGAGCTCAAGAGGCTTCAGCAAGAGGTGATGGCACAAGTGACGGCAACCCTCGCACACCCACATCCACACAAACCTAAATGCCCCTTCATCTGCTGCTGCCTTCTCTTTCTAAGTACTTTGTTTCTGCAGCACTGCCAGGCTTTAATCAGCTAGCTAGTGACTTAGCTCATTAGAGGCTATTAGAGCTATCTTTAGTCCAGCAACAGCCTCACATGGCTTTTGATTTGGAGTTTGCGGCTGGCTGGCTGGCTGGCTAACAGACTGGATGCTGTAAACAAGTTGGATGAGTTCAGGGCACAGAGGATAGTTTGCACGCGTGTGGATGCGTGTTCGTGGTAATTGATAGTGTGCAGAGTTTGTTCTATTCTTGTATATCTGTTTATATTTTTATTCATACTTTTCCTTATTTAGAGAGATGCCCTTGAGTCAAATGATTTTTGCAAATATTTTCAGAATACTTAAACATATTTCCACACATTAATGCTCTATATTTGTCTGTCAACTCCTGCAGAGCTACCAGCTGCTGTCAGACGCTCGGTCGGCTCGGGCATACCGTGACGAGCTGGACGCACTCAGAGAGAAAGCGATCCGTGTCGACAAGCTGGAGAGCGAGCTGAGCCGATACAAGGAGAGACTTCATGACATTGAGTTTTACAAGGCCAGAGTCGAGGTACACAACGGCACACACACTGTGTTACTTCAAGCTAAGAAGACGGTGTTTATTAGAGAACATCCCTGCCACACTTGAAACCTTTTGTATTTGGTGCCAGCCTTTTATACTATGCAGACATGCATATTTAGAAAAAGTATGACTTATGAGGTAAAATATTTGGAGCAGGTAATGGTGATGCATGTGTAACAAGAGTCGCACTGTTTGGAACACTGTAGACAATGGCATGAATTAAATGTGATCAAGTTTGAGACAGAAAAGATATTAAAAGTTAAAGATGTTGCTAAAACATTTGTGGTGGAGACATGTCTTTACCCTGAAGCAAAATATAAGGAACGAGAGGAACCTCCTGAACCTAAGAATATATCGGTATTACTACTATACAGTATTTATACAAAATATACTACTATTTCTACTGCAGCTCATACTGTTACTAATAATACAAAAAAAAAAATACAAAAAATGTAATGGCTGCAGTGTTTATGTTTTGTTGTTTAACTGGTATTCTCTGCTGATGTTTGTTTCTGTAGGAGCTGAAGGAGGACAACCAGGTCCTGTTGGAGACTAGGGCCATGTTGGAGGAGCAGTTGGACGCTACCCGTACCCGGTCTGACAAACTGCACCTCCTGGAGAAAGAGAATCTGCAGCTCAAATCCAAGATGCATGACCTGGAGATGGTGAGGAGTAGAAAAAAGAAGTAGTAGAAGTTGGGAAAAAAAGGGGAAAAAATGGAAAAAGGGACAGGGTCATTTCAGCAGTCAGCATATGTGTTTATGTCAAGACACCGTCTGTTATCTCCAGGAACGGGACATGGACCGTAAGCGTATGGAAGAGCTGTTGGAGGAGAACCTTGTGCTTGAGATGGCCCAGAAACAGAGCATGGATGAGTCCCTGCACCTGGGCTGGGAGCTGGAGCAACTATCCAAGACACCAGAACTGACCGACGGTAAGAAGAATGGAGCCATGGATCCTATTAAAACCAGTGAACAAGAAAAAGTTTCTGAATGTTGACTGGCAGCACAAACAAGTTAAATAAGAGAAGGAAATCAAAGAATGGGTGTAGAGTTGGATTATCATGCAGCTAATGGTCACCTAAGTTTAAGGCCTCAGACAGCCAACAGACCAGGCTTTGATCATTGGCTCTTGCCCCTGGCGTCATCCCCATGGCTCTTCTGCATTTGTCAACCTCCACTGGGTTTTCTTTCCACATGGTTAAGACCTGTAATTAATATTCAGTGGCTCCTGGAGGATTATCTGTGCGTTTGGATTATAAAAGCTGTTAAGAGGTTTAACTAGCTAGGGATCTGTGTTTGTGTGTGTGTGTGTGTGGGGGGGGGGGGTTGTTTGTTAAAATGGCACTTTAAAAGCACTAAAACCTGTTAAGTTAGACCCTAGGGTTTTGTATTTATTAATTTTTTTGATGGACTTGTAATCTCAACAATATCAACTTTATTTATAGTGATTTGTGTCTCTTAATTTTCTCTGTGGTTCTGACTTGAAACACCAAAAATATTGAAACTGATTTTTCATTTATTTGTTTTTATTTGTTAAAACATTGATGTATAATCCACATTTTCTTGCTGTCATTTACTTCCAGCCCCTCAGAAGTCTCTGGGCGAGGAGGTGAATGAGCTGACCTCGAGCCGTCTGTTGAAGCTGGAGAAAGACAACCAGACCCTGCTGAAGACTGTGGAGGAGCTCCAAGCAGCAGCCAGCCAGGACACCGTGACAAAACTGGCCAAAGTCAGCCAGGAAAACCAGAGACTAAACCAGAAAGTAAGCAACGGACTACGTATCCAAGTGTTTTTCTGTGGTTAGGTAAGGGTTAGGTTAACAGTCAAGTAATTTCCATTTTTAATAACTCGATGCTAAAATTACACACACAGGTAAACTCTTAACACTCTCTCATTTTATTAGTAATATCTTAGTTATATATAGTGTTTTTACAAGGAAAATAGGCTTTGTTTAGCCATCAGATAGCCTGTAAAATAATTTGTTCATTATGAAATACCTTTTTGCAAAGCAGTTAACTTAATAATAGGAAAATTGTGTGGATGTATATGTTGGACAGTTTCCATATGTAGACTGGACTTGAACACACCTAGAGAACATATAGTATCCAAAAAAATGTTTTATTTCTGTGACTGTTTGGAATCAAGTGAGCATGAGAGATGTATCAGGTGTGTACTATAGATAGATTGACTGTATCTGTCTTAAGGCACTTTGCAGCTTTGGTTGGAATTGCAGTTTAATTTCCTGCCCCTCATCAGGGTCTCCACCAAGATTAGCATATTAGACCAGCACTCCTCTGTAATATATCACCCTAGCACTTCGCTTTAGGCCTTTTCACACAGTAATGGTGATAAATAAAAAAGAGAAAGAAGGAGGAGAGTATAAAGAGGGGTGGATAGGAGGATGAAAGCAAAGCTGTAAATCCAGGCATTCTTGCATTGCCTTTTTTTCCCCATTCTTTGACACTCGAATGCCCCTCGCTAAGAGAAGTCTCTCAGCTATTTTCAGAAACATAAGCCTCTCTCTGTGGCCTCTGAATAAAAAGCAATGAAATTGTGTTTTTCTCTCACAAAGAGAAAATTCACGGTGAGAAATGGTATTTCTGAGTGACTTTAGGACACATTAAAATATGAATGCAGCTGCTGGTATGCTCGAACAACAGAAATAGTCTCATTTAACGTGTATCTATCTGTGTATATGTGCACATCAACTTGTGTGTGTTTGTCTGCAGAGTTGTGATAGAATGAGGTGATGTATTATTTGTTTGGATCATGGATTAATAATTGCACCAGCTTCTTTGTGTATAGTAATAATAGGATAACTCACACTATAATACGTTGGTTACAATAATAATAGCATCATAATACAGGTGATACTGCAACATAGGATGTGATGCAAGAAAATTATTTACAGTGCATCGGTATCTGTAACTGAAACAACTTATGAAATGGTACATAAAAGTTGACAAACATTTTGTGAGTCATTACTAAGACTCAGTTTTTGTTATGAACACCAACATTAAATATTAAATCCCAATCAAGATAGTGCAACATTTTAAAATGTTACTTTCACCATTGTTTACAGTTGGAGCAGCTGGGCAGTGAACTGACCGCAGACAGAGAGTCGCTCCGCAGCGCAGAGTCACTCAGTACGGACCTGATGAAGGAGAAGGCTTTACTAGAAAAGACTCTGGAAACACTCAGAGAAAACTCTGAGAGACAGGTACACACACACAATGATTTAGTTTGGGAATTTTGTGTCATGACCAGAAGCTCATAATTTTAAACAAGCTCCACTCCATCCGTAGAAAGTATTTAAGTGTATTAAATCTTCTGAGTGATGTTTGCCATTTTTGGCAGAACAGGGTAGCGCAGTTAACCTTGTATCTTATTTGAGACTAGTTGTTGTGAGAATGACTATAATCACATCAAGCATTCATGTGCTTTAAAATATAGTTAACATTGCAGTACAGTGTACACTGGACAAGTATATGGTCAGAACAGTCAGACAAACAGGGCTTTGAGGCTGAGCGTCATAAGCGCTGCTCTCTCTACAAAACCATTGTTGATTCTTGTTCTTGGAAACTCCCAAGAAAATAACATGTCTAATCTGTGTAATTTACTGAAGTCTATACAGAATTTTCTTGAGCAGACGTTGTGCACTTAATTTGCATTTGGCTCGAAAAACTATTAAGTGGAACTACCACTATCTTTTGACTACACAGATTTCTGGCACTCTGTGGCCCAGATGCAGTCGCTTGCTTTGTGTCTGCAGGGACTCTTTTAGACCCAAATGTGACAAGTTTAATTAGTTTAGCCATCTGATTTGTAAAATCTGGCCTTGATGAGCTACAGCAGCAAAGAAAACACAACACACTGCACTCACAGGTTAGTGTGGGCAAGTGTGTCCACTTGGTTGTAGATATGAGGAGATGTAATTAAGGCAATTCAGTTTCAAAACGCATAATCAAATGAACTGTAGGCTGTCCACGCATCAGGTCATACAACCACGGAACACATTCAGAAAGGTGAATTTTTCATCACCTCCGATAATCCACAAAGAACAGGGTTGAGAGACCTGCCTAATATCTTTGTAAAATAGCCCTAATGAAGTTCCTAATAAGTTACTGCACTGGAGTTGATGACAAAATCACTTATTTTAAACATAACCTGAGGCTGTCATTAAAACTCTCTGATGTCTCTTCTCCAGCTGAAGGGTCTGGAGCAGGAGAATAAGCACCTGGGTCAGACGGTGTCGTCTCTGCGTCAGCGCTGCCAGGTTGGTGCTGAGGCCCGGGTCAAGGATGTGGAGAAAGAGAATCGCATTCTCCACGAGTCCATCTGCGAGACAACCGCCAAACTCAATAAAATGGAGTTTGAAAGGAAACAACTACGTAAGTGAGGTTTTATTTCATAGTTTTTGTGGGTTTGGGTTTTCTTTGGGTCTTTTTGATCACAAGGAATACAAATTTTTACCATCTGGCTTCCTTTTCTGTACACCAAGTTCACATGATCATCATTCTGATTGTGTGTTTTTCTTATGCAGGTAAGGAGCTTGATGTGATGAAGGAGAAAGGTGAGAGAGCAGAGGAGTTGGAGATTCAGATGCAGAAGCTGGAAAGGGACAATGAGAGTTTGCAGAAGAAAGTTGCCAGTCTTGGAATCACCTGTGAAAAGGTCTGCTGCATTTTGTTTGTATTTTGAGATGCCTGTGTGTCTGTATGCTCTGTTTGTCTGTCTGTCTCAGTTTCCCCACATGGTTCAAATGAATACCCTTTTGTTTCATGTTGTCAGATCGGATCTGGAATATTAGTTATTCTCCAAAGCTTGTTAGTAAATGTAACAGTAACATGGGAAATAAACGGTTTACAAAACAGTTTGCGTGAGAAATGCAATGTTTGTATTTGGCTCTTGTACATTTTAGATTTGAACATGAATTTGAATTGCTTCCCAGACAATATGCAATAATTACCAGCCTTTTTAGCTAGGATTTTCATTTGTTGTTATCCCTGTCAGCCTCAGGGAGAAAGAACTTGGACTATCTCTAGTTAGGCCTAATGCATTTGATTTTTTTTTTTAATATATACATAATAGTAAGGCTGGGGCGATTCGTCAACGTAATCGATTACGTAAATGCGCCGACGTGCATTATGTGTGTCGAGATGCCGCAGCACTTTGTCGAGACGGCAGCACCGCAAATCGTGTTTACTTTCTGTCGCCACACAAGCATGGCACATTATCAGCACGAGGACACGTAGTATTTCTTCATTGCCTTCATGTTAAAAGTAATTTCTGCCCCGCTGCTGTCATGGTAACGTTACACTGCGAGTCATGTAACTATCGGCTGTTTCATATTTTCTGTTTATTTAACGGCCAGGTATGAGCGAGAACAGCTGAATCTAATTACAGACAATCTGTGACTGTCTGTACAGTCTGTGAGTCCTTTCAGGTGTTCACTGATGCAGAAATACATTTTATTATCATACTGCATTACTCAGTATTGAAATGAATCCATGTCAGAAACATTTAAAGTTTTAAGTAAAGTAGCCTAATTAATGTCTGTTATAGTTATTATTATCACAACACATCAGTGACGTGGAAATTTGATTCATTTTAAGATTTGCTGCTATTGTCATTATTCTAATGTGCTTCATCAGGATGATTGAATAAAATATAGATTTATTGATTAGACATGTTTTTGATATTTATTTAGGATAAATTGGTATGTTAAACGAGTAATAGGCAACTTTTCTTTCTTTAGAATAAACCAAATTAGTCGTTAGATTAAGCGACTAATCGAAAAAATAATCGTTAGATTAAGCGACTAATCGAAAAAATAATCGTTAGATTAAGCGACTTGAAAAATAATCGATATGTACTGCCTTACATGATAGGCTATGATCTTCCATAGAATCTCTTACAAGTTGGACTCCCTCTTCTCACATATGTGGTCTTTTGTCAGAGAGATGCACTTTACTCATCTTCACCCATCACTTGTGTGTGTGTGTGTGTGTGTGTGTGTGTGTGTGTGTGTGTGTAGGTGTCTTCTTTGGAGAAGGAGAACACTGAATTGGAGGCAGAGGGCCGTCGTCTGAAGAAGAAGCTGGATGCTCTGAAGAACATGGCCTTCCAGCTGGAGGCTCTGGAAAAGGAGAACTCGCAGCTGGAGCAAGAGAACCTGCAGCTCCGGCGCTCGGCTGAGAGTCTCCGGTCAGCGGGGTCTAAGGCCGCTCAGCTGGAAGCGGAGAACAGGGAGCTAGAGAGTGAGAGGAGCCAGCTGAAACGCAGCCTGGAACTGCTCAAAGCCTCATCCAAGAAGACTGAGAGACTAGAGGTAATGCTTCAGGACTGCCAGTGCATATCGCATGTACTTTTATGGCGCTGGAGAGCAGTGAGACGCAGCTAAAATGTGTGTGGCAAGAAGCTTTCTTCGAGAAATAAAAAGCACACTGCACAAGGTCGTTCAGAACAGCTGTAGAGTTAAAGGCACCTTAGATATTATATTTTTCATAACGTTATTATCACCATGAATATTTGTATAGGTAAGTTACGGGGGTTTCAGAAATCATGACATCAGGGAGCGGCACAACTAGTTCATGGATGCTTTTAATATCCTAATCTGGCTTTTCTTCTCCCAGCTGAGTTACCAGGGCCTAGATACAGAGAACCAGCGCCTGCAGAAGGCTTTAGAGAACAGCAGCAAGAAGATCCAGCAGTTGGAGGCAGAGCTGCAAGAGGTGGAGACTGAGAATCAAACTCTCCAACGCAGCTTGGAGGAACTCAAGATCTCCAGTAAACGCCTGGAACAGCTGGAGCAAGAGGTGCTGCCCCCCCAAAGTTTGAAATGCATTCAATAGTAGTAATAATCACAATCGCAAAGAAAAAACTGAATTGTAAAGAAATTGGACACATTTTCTGACTGCACTCTTCTCTGGAGCTGAACAGGCACAACATCAAGTGGGATAGCTGTAGGTAGTTTACTGACACAGTTACTTATTTTGGGATGGACTGATTCTGCCTGGCAGAACTGGGTCAATCAGATTGTCCCAAAAAATTGTAGTTGAGAGTTGTTTTGTGATGCAGCAGTTGAAATCATCTCGTATGTTAAAATAAATAAAACCTAAAAATGTGTTAATTGGCACCTGAGAAGTAGTGTCACAAGTTTTAGTTCATTTTGATAATTACAGCATGTTTCCCCGCAGAGTTGGATTATCCCAGATTATTTGTTAAAATTGATTATTGTCCCTTTGGGTTAATCTGTGTCCACTTTTAGCCAAACATGTATTTACAAGGCATTTAGACTTAAAGTAATTCCATCAAATGATGTTTCATCTGTTTGCTCTCCATTACGCACACGAACAGAACAAGACTCTGGAGCAGGAAAGCTCCCAGTTGGAGAAAGACAAGAAGCTTCTGGAGAAGGAGAACAAGCGTCTGCGGCAGCAGGCCGAGATCCGCGACTCCAAGCTGGATGAAGACAACCAGCGGATCTCCACCTTGGAGAAAGAAAATCGGACCATGGGCAAGGAGATGATCTTCTTCAGGGACTCCTGCACGAGAGTCAAAGATCTGGAGAAAGAGAACAAGGAGCTGGTCAAACAGGCCACCATTGATAAGAAGACCCTCAACACACTCAGAGAGGTAAGAAAAGCCCTTACAGAAGTCTGAAAATATTTCCAACATGTCTTGAGACTGAGCTTCACATTAAGTTATCTGTTGTAAATTGTTGTTAATATTCTACATTTATTTAAATGATCCTGTTGTTGAATCACTGCTGAACTAGAAAACACACAACATGGATGGTTATTGAGAAGTGATTATGTCATTTATTGATGAGCATTATTTCATTAAAATCATGCCTCTTCATTATTAGTTACTTGAGAAAAATTCATGTGTGTTTAGGAGCTTGTGAGCGAGAAGCTGCGGACTCAGCAGATGAATAATGATCTGGATAAACTAACCCATGAGCTGGAGAAGATTGGCCTGAACAAGGAAAGGCTACTGCATGATGAGAGCTCTGATGACAGGTATCATCCCATAAACACACGCCACAAATCTTCACTGTTCTGTGAAGGCTTTTAAAACAGTTTTTTAAAAGCCTTCACAGGGATTTGGGCCCATTTTAGATCAGGTGGAGAAGTTTAAATGAATCTGAGTGTTTTGCAGAATCATGCTGTGGAAGATTTCTGAACTTATATCTCCCCCACCTGCTACACTCTTGGCAAGAAGTCAGTTGGCACTGCTATACTGTGGCTATGACGATAATGCATTATCTGTATTTAGGATTACAAATGTGTGAACACAGGTCTTGACTGGACACGCACCCACACAGCTAATTTGAGTATTTATTTTCAGGTTTAAGCTCCTGGAAACCAAACTGGAGTCGACTCTGAAATCATCATTGGAGATTAAAGAGGAGAAGATTGCCGCCCTAGAGGCCAGACTGCAGGAGTCCTCCAACCTCAACCAGCAACTTCGCCAAGAGCTAAAGACGGTCAGTAACACATAGAAATACATCCAAAGCATACCATATTTTCGATATGCTGCATAGAGAAGCTCTGCTCAACCACAACACCGAAGAGCCAGTATAAAAAGAAACACTCAAAGCCTACCCTCCAAAACAGCCAAAACTCCAATCTGCACTTGAGAACAGCATGTTCCAAAATCTTTCAAGAAACACTGAAAACACTGAGGGCTGCTCAAGGCCGTTGCATTATTTATTCATCCACTCTTCCACTTCTATCGCCAGTTTATCTATTCATGAGGCGGCAGGAGTCTGTGAAGGAGGTGGAGTGGAGGATGTCTGCTTTCCTTAGGGAGGCGTTTGTGTTTTGAACTTGCTGACACAAATTCAATCCAAAGCTAAATGGTTGAGAGGAAAAGTTGAGGCACCTGTGGTAGAACTTTTACTGTGTCTATTACTTAACCATTACTCATGAAATATTATAAAAGTGTAGTCTGCGTTGTTTGTTTTGTGATTTTTACAGTCGCGCCTTCACTATTTAATTTAAAGCGGTCTTGGGTTTACGTATTTATGTTGAAGGAATTTATTTTACTGTACTGAAGGCGCACAAAAAACTACACAATGTCATGTTTCGTGCGTGTCTCTTTCCAGGTGAAGAAAAACTATGAGGCGCTGCGTCAGAGGGAGGAGGAGGAGAGGATGGTGCAGAGCTCACCCCCTAGAGGAGGGGAGGACCCTCAGTCTGTCAGTAAATGGGAGAAGGAGAGTCATGAAGCCACCAGGGAACTGCTGAAAGTCAAAGACAGACTCATCGAGGTGGAGAGGAATGTAAGTTAGCACAATACCGGGATGGCTTATGTGACTTTTGCAGTATGAATGGTGAACGCGTGCATTTTGGTTATGCGCTTTCCTCTGAATGGATTCTCATATGTCCTATATTATGTACGCGCTTTTCCCAGAATGCCACTTTGCAGGCTGAGAAGGCGGCCCTGAGGAGCCAGCTCAAACAACTGGAAACTCAAAGCTCCAACCTGCAGGCTCAGATAGTTGCTGTGCAGAGACAGACTGCTTCTTTACAGGAGAACAATACGACACTACAGACGCAGAACGCCAAGCTGCAGGTAATCCCCTACATGTCCTACAGGACTAGTTTTTAACAGATAAATACACCACAGATATAGATAACAAAGCGGCCAGTTTAGTAGTGTACATCTGAAATTTAACAAAATCAAGCAGGTAATCAGTATAACATTGTATATTACTAAAATACATGAAGGAGTAGCAGACTGTAATAACTTTATATTTTAGTTTTAATAATGTGCCACGCTACAATCTGTGGTCTGCGCATTCAGTTGATACGGCAAACAAATACTGACAAAGAGTTAATGAAAGTGAAGATTTTACATTAAGATGGACCACCTGATAACCTTTTTTAGAGTGCATGTAATTTTATCGTCTGTGTTGACATAAAAGTTAAGGTTAAGGTTCAGCTGAGGTTTAGCTGTTCTGGAGCTTACAATCATATTGCATGATCTTCATCAGCAGATGGAAATGTAATTTTTATTTTTGTGTGTTTTAATCCTATTTAAGGACTGAATAGTTATTAGGCCGATATCATCATCAGTTTTGCCTTTTTTATTTAGAGCCCAAAATCACAAATCACAATTTATTCTCAAATGGCTTTACAATATGTACAACATACAACACTCTCTCTTTAGACCCTCTATTTGGATAAGGAAAAAATATATCCTGAAGATTAGGGCTGAACGATTTTGAAAAAACATGCAATTGCGATTATTTTGATTGATTTTTGCAGGTGCGACATGATTTGTGAGACTATGGGGAATCATAATTTTTCCATTATATTTCTCATTTTCATAGAGTATGATGTGCAGGCCAGGACATCTCTGTAGCACAACAATATTTAATTTAAAATGATCATATCACCTTTTATTATGCACCCCCCCCCTGTCATTTGAAAATTGCAGTAGGGCATATTTCTATAATATTTCGATTAATTGTTCATCCCTACTGAAGATACATGCACTGTAAAGTTATATTGGTGCACATGATATAATTATGATAAAGACAGAATAATAAAAATATGATTATACTAAGGTGCTCAATAGAATCAGATAGTAGCACATGTAAAATGCTTCCTGTAGCAATATTGTAAGACACTATATATAATACAACCTACTTTCAACATTGCTCTGTTAGAGCAGTAGCCTAACCAGGCTGCTTAGCTCCATGGTATGGATTTAGACTTGTACTCCCTGTTTGGCAGCAATTCAAACCCTGCTTATGGGCAGGGTTTACACTAACCATGCAGTAGCGTGTGTGTGTGTGAGCAGGTATGTGTGTACTGGAAGTAAAAAGCTTTCTGTTTTCACGTACAGAAAGTGTGTCAGCACCTGGACAGAGTGTGTATATCAGAGTGTGAATACACACACTAGTCATGACTGAAGAGGGATTTGAAACTAGGAAACCACTGTGACCACAAACGAAACATGAAAAGAAACAGTTTCCCTGCTGCTGCTTTGTAGATGGTGCTTCCAGCAAAGGGGATAACAAACCCAACAGAGACACAGTGCCCCCTATGGACAAAAACCGCAACAGCCTCTACTTATTTTACCTTTCTGTCATTTGATGTTTGATTTGAAGAGCTTATCACTCATTACAGATCAAAGTATCTTTTGATTATTTCCGATATAGACTACAAAATGTTTTTTACCGTGTCATTCCTATCCTCTTTTCTTGTTTCATTTCCTTCCTCCCACACCTTCTCCGTTTTTGTCCTCTCCTTTAGGTGGAGAACTCCACCCTGAGCTCGCAGAGTGCAGCCCTCATGGCCCAGAACGCCCAGCTGCAGAGCCAGCAGAGCAGCGTGGAGGGTGAGCGTGAGGGAGCTCTGAAGGAGAAAGAGGAGCTCAGGGCCACCTATGAGCTGCTGCTCCGCGATCATGAGAAGCTGGCGGCGCTCCACGAGAGGCAGGCAGCCGAGTACGAAGCTCTGATCGGAAAGCACGGGGGCTTGAAGTGCTCCCACAAGAGCCTGGAGCAGCAGCACAGGGACCTGGAGGACAAGTGAGACTGGGTTTAGGATCACGGGAGGTCTTACTCATGGCACTACTTTTTCTTTTGTGCATTGCCTTATGAGAGAAATAGTAAAATATCATAAAAGCAACCATGCTGTAGAGATATGTAACTCTGTGAAAAGTTTGTAATGTGTGTTTTTTATGCGTGAAGGTACAAGCAGCTCCTGCAGAGGAAGGGGGAGCTAGAGGAGCTCGAGAAAAATCTGAAGGAGCAGCGGGGAAAAATGGCGCTGGAGAGCCAAACACACCAAGCCACAGCTGACCAGTACAAACTGCTCAAAGAGGAAAATGATAGGTCAGATCAACCTGTATCACCGTTTTATCTTAACCACTATACAAACATTTGAATAACATGTTGTCACAGCCTTTTAAACTCTTGATGATTTTCATATTTCTATGAATTTACAAAAGCCCCTTTGTCTATATATTGAGAAGTCCTTCTGCTCTCTCCTCAGACTGAATTCTAGCTATCGTCAGCTGGTAAAGGACAACGAGAATCTCCAGCTGGACCATAAGAACATAAAGAGCCAGCTGAACAGCGCAACGCTGGAGCAGACCAAGCTGGAGGCCGAATTCTCTAAACTCAAGGAGCAGTACCAGCAGCTCGACATCACCTCCACCAAGCTCACCAACCAGTGTGAGGTGAGGAGATTAAATTTAGTTTTTTATATGGGGGGTTTCCCATTATGTGTTTGTGTGCCATTTTTGAAGCCAACTGTCTTTTGGCTTTTACCTCTTAATGTTTGAAGAAACAACTTCTGAAGCCAGCTGTGTTGCGGATAGTTTACCCCTTTTTACATATGATATTTTTTGTTGAGCCAGGTGTCTTAGCATCTCTCGTGTGTGTGTGTGTGTGTGTGTGTGTGTGTGTGTGTGTGTGTGTGTGTGTGTTAGTTGCTGAGCCAGCTGAAAGGAAACCTGGAGGAGGAGAATCGTCACCTGTTGGACCAGATCCAGACTCTAATGCTGCAGAATCGTACACTACTGGAGCAGACAATGGAGAGCAAGGACCTGTTCCACGTAGAGCAAAGACAATACATGTACACTCCTTGATATGTTTTCTTTATAACGGACCGCAAACATGTTGTCTGAATTGGTCCACAATTAATTTTATATTCCGTCAATGTGTATATTTATGGGATGGTCAAAAGAAATTGGCTGTATTTATATTTGGATTGCATGCATTTTCACTCTTGTCTGTCTTGCTGGATCATCTATCATGTCTTCACCAATCAGAGACAAGCTGAATGAGCTGAGGAGACAGAAAGAGAAGCTGGAGGAGAAGATCATGGACCAGTACAAGTTCTATGACCCCTCCCCTCCACGCAGGTAAAAAATAACTTCATCTAGTTACACAAGTTAAAAAATATTTGACAAACAAACAACAGAAATTATTTTGTGGAAATGGCCTGACCATGAGTGGTGTAACATCTCAATGTAAAAATGCCTCACATGTGAATCTGAGTGACTCAAACAACACGTCTGTGTATCATAGCAAACTGGATTCAAAATTTTGTTTGCTTGTTGACTCATATGTCTGAGGTGGGGCAATAGTAGAAAACACTCATACTGCAGACTCAGGAAGGGATGCATCAAATATTTATGGTCTGCAGAGCTTTAAACCGCTGTACACTGTAACAGTTTTCTATGAGAAGAAGCCTTAAAATTGAGTACACAAGGAACAAATAAAAATAAATAAAAATCCATCAAGCTTTCATGTTCTTTTCATGTTAGTATGTATTGACTTTATGTCCCATTGCCTTTCCTTGTTCCTCTGGCCCACTCTCCCTCGCCTGTCCTTTTTTGTAGGCGTGGTAACTGGATCACTTTGAAGATGAAGAAGTTGATCAAGCCGAAGAGCCGGGAGAGGATGCGCTCTCTAACGCTAACTCCCTCTCGTTCAGAGTATGGCGACGGCTTCCTGACCTTCCCCCAGGACAGCCAGGACAGCTCGTCCATAGGCTCTGGCTCCAACTCGCTGGACGACACACTTACACAAAAGAGGAGCAGCAGTGAGTACAAAGGAAAACACCTTTACACACACACAGATGTAGACCCAAGAAACCAAACCAGCGTAGTTGCAGTTTCGACCGCCACTGAAGGAACTTCTCAAGATTAATAAGGAGACAAATTTCCTGTACAAAAGTATATTTACCCTAACAAACAATTTACATTAAAAGTAGCTGTAGCAAATACTTCATATACAAATGTACATGCAAAGAAAGCAGTGAACAAAATAGTTGCCAGGCAATTCCATGTGATACTCTTTCACAGACTCATCATCACACTCACATACCCACAAAGTCCCAAAACACACTTTGTGTGTGTGTGTGTGTGTGCACAGGTTTGTGCGATTGTGTACTACTTGAGCGGTTGAGTGGGTCTTTCCTCCCCTAACTGCTCCTTATCTCTCTCTCTCTCTCTCTCTCTCTCTGCGAAGGGAAGAGAGGGCAGCAGTCCCATGCCCAAGGGCAGGGTTCCACCAATGGTATGCTGCGGATGGGGAGGGTGGGCGGGGTTTGTAACCAGACTGTCACGTCCCTCAGGGCATGTTTTCGTGAGTCCATTGTCTGTCACTCGGCTGTTGTAGAGGTTACGGTTGAGCTGCGCAGCACCACAAGGTTGACTCTGAACCTCGGACTGGGTTCGAAAAGTAGATTTCCTGTATTTGAAACAACAGAGGGAGCGCTTGATTTCTATAACCTGAGGTAGCCTTTTCCACCACCGCCATTGATTGTGCCGCCCTCACCCTGCCCTCTGCAGCACACAGCAGGGCCAAGCTCCGGCTTCAAGTCAAAGGTCAGGATGCTGCATTTATTTGTGAGAGGAAAAAACAGGCAAATTCAGAATCTGACATTTTATTTATACACATTTTAGGTATAAGGATGGCTCTGCAGATATATTTTGGTATTTATTTTGCCCCTAGTAATTGAAACCATATTTAGCCGGTACCACAGTTATGGAAAAAGGGGCCAGATTTTGACAATGAAGAAGAATGTGTGGAATAAAAAAAGCAGATATCTCTATTTCGGCTACATTGTTTTTTATTTGACATAATAAAATAATTTATTAAACTATAAATCATTACTCCAACAATATTGAAGTACAGTGTTAAATCGGTGGAGTACTCTTTTCAACAGCGTCAGTTATCAAGCTGAATCAAGCGCATCTTATGTGGTTCACATATTGGAAAACACTTCAGGTGTATTTTGTATAATTTTTTTTGGTATATTTTTGTATAAGTCCAGTTCACTCTTAACCTGTCAGTTACAGTCATGTCAACTGGCTGATCTGTGCAGTTCACCTGTAAATGACATTTAAACACCCTCTAATGTAGCATCAAAGCTATTAAAAGGTGCAATGGTACTGTATTGTGGCTGACTTCCAGTCAATGCAAGATGTGTCAAAATCCTGGTTGTCTGGATTTGGTTGATGTGGAATAAAGAATACAAGTTGAGGTCTAGTAGGTTTATACCTACAAATAAGCAAGTACGTTTGCTGTTGGTTTCAGGTTAATCTGTAAAGGCATATAAAGTTTTATATAATGTGTGTGTATATATTGTGTAAAATCAAAAAGCTATAGCCAGCATTAGTAAGCTAGTATAATGAGTGAGTCAGTATATTTTTCGCACCACTGGGGAAAACTAGGGACCACAGAAATGTTTGGCTAACAAACACAATGCATTTTTAAAAAGCAGTAAATGCTAGAATAGAAAGAAAAAGAAGCCATTTTGCAAAGTGAAATGTAACTTAAATTAAACAAATGAATACATTAGATTAACACCATAGTTACAAAACATTAATACTTGAAAGATATGGTTGGTTATGTATGAAAACACTGCAGTCCTCCCTGATGCTGTTACCCCGCCCTATGACCTTTTAACTCTCCTGATTGCACCCTTTAATATTCTTCATCCTCTCTGTTCATGTAGGTGTGGTAATGTGTTGACAGTTGTGTTGTTGTGTACAGTATATAATGCTTTAAAGCCAGTTGTTAATACAGTATACATACACTCATGACCATTAATGGAAGTGATTGTCTGTTGTTGTGTGCCGATAGTGTAAGTGTGTGTGTGTGTGTGTGTGTGTGTATATTGCATAATGTGTTTACATTTTTGTATTCATTTGCCTAACATGTCTGTGTACAGAAGTCTGCCCTTAAAAGTATTATTCAGGTTTTAAAGACATCTGGGGGCATTTCACCCCAGCCACCAAGCACTTGAACAAGTATTTCATTTAAAAATTGAAATGGGAAATAAAAAAATCAGTGCGGCTGAATACAATCTCTGTGGAAATTAAAGAGATAAGAATGAATGTAATCTTCCTAACACAAGCTTCACAATAAAAAACATCTGCATGTTTTTATAGAGATATTATTTCCAGCTCTGTTAACTTCATCCAGCATTGCTAATAAATGTCCATGAGCTAGAAAGAAGGGAGTGTATTTGTATAGATTGAAATACCTAACACTTGATGATAAATCAAATAGGTCCTATATTGTGGTGGTTATGTCTATTGCATTGTTGTCTGTTGTCCATTTGAGTGTCCAGGGGCTCAGCTCTCTCTCTGCGTCTCCCCTGACGCTCTCTGAAAATGTTAACCACATCCCTCTGTTCTGCCCTCCTTTTTTCTTTTGTTTTCTTTTCTCCCACCTCCCTCGGGCTTGTTCTGTCGCTCTCTCTCCCTTGTCTGTCTGTCTGTCCGTCTCTGGCTGCACTCTAACAGCTATAAAAAGGTTACCTTTCATGAGGAACAGATCCAAGGACAAAGACAAAGCCAAGGCCATCTACCGGCGCTCCATGTGTAAGACCTCTGTTAGCTGCCACGCTAGCCTTCCTCCGCCTCCTCTCCCTCTCATCGTCACTCTAGGAGAAACAAAGAAGGAACAGTCACTGGCTTCAGGGTAGCTGCAGTGTGGGGTTGTGACAGCGACAGTGTGGCAGTTTCAGGTTTCAGTCCCAGCTCTTAAACCCACTCAGGCATACAGTCATTAATTTGGCCATTTAATCTTTAAGACAGACTTTTGAGTATTTCACAGCGTTAATGTAATCTGATATCTTTTAGAGATATCTGCACACGATTTTACCAAAGATTCAAGCTTAAAATTTGCTACACTATCACTGTACCCCTATGCTGCATCTGGTGACATCAGTGACCTGTCCTTATCATTTTTTTTCCTAGTAACCCCCACCCCACATCACCTCCTCCGCCCTGCTTCTGCCGCCTCCACTTCTTCCTGTAGAGAATCTATTTAGCTTTTATCACCTTCCACCAGTCTAGTGTCACTTTGTTCTCACTAGTGACAGATGAACGAATAACACAAACGTCACTAATTTTGTCTTAAAGCAAGTGTACAAATGAAAATGAATGTATTGGTGGCAGAAAACATTGAGGACTAACCTCACAATAAAAGGCAGATGCGAAAACGGACAGTAGGATTTTTATTCTTTTTCTATAGATCTGTGTCTCTTGTAGCAGCTTGATTTTCATCACTTAGTTCTGAGTGTCACTATGCAACGGGTAACTTATCGGGCAGCTTTGTCATGTGCTCTGTGGTTTCATTTTGTCTGTGTGTCTTGAATGAAAGGCTCTATGAATGTGTTTGTCTGTGAGCTTGTGTATTCAGGTGAGAGGGTGGGAGAGACTGCGGGTTTGCCTTTCATGCGCCTGTGGTTGTGTTTGCTACCATCTTTGATTACAGCATGACTTTAAAAAAAATAAATAAATAAAACCTGATCACCGCCACTCGCACTCACCATGGAGGACTTGAAATGGAGCCTTTACTCCCTCTCTCTCTGTATCTCTTGCTGTCTCTGTCGTTCTTTTCCGCTGTCGGTGTGCTGCATTTCAGATCTTATTCTGCTGACATGGATTTGCCTCGTTCTGATTCTGGCATTGATCTTTTGTGTAAAGCACTGCCTCCGCCGCTGCTGCTCGGAGCAGCTCTGCATGCCTTCATGCTTCTCTACCGTTGCATACAGCTCAGTAAACAAAGTGTATAAAGACAGTGGCCTCTTAAGGTGATGTATCACCTCTCCCAAAAATCTGTCTGAGATTGGATTGACTGGGTAATGAAAGATGACAAACCATGCAGCCGCCATCTTTATGCACTTTGTATTTATTCAGATCTTTTTTTATTGATTTTTATTTTTATAATACCGTATGCCTGCATGTGCCTTTAAGATGAATTTGTTATCAAATATTGAGATAGACCTAATAGTAATTTTGATCAAGAAAAAAGGGCAATTCTCTGCCATCTTTCCATGCTTACTACTCCTTTATAAGGCCACTACATTAAGGCACTATGAACAAGTAAAAGTTTGAAAACCACTGTTTGAGAGGTAGTACTCCAGCCTTAAGCAACTTTTGGCAACCTGAGCTAAGTCAAGTTGCCAAGTGGATGCATAAAAATGACTGATATAAAGTTAACAGTTTTATTATCTGAAGTATATGGCTTTCTTTAAATCCTTTTGGCTACAAAATCTGCACCATGACTTTAAGCGAGATAAGATGTAATAAAATGTATAATTTTATAATGTTCCTGTCCTGAGATTCATCCTTCTGTCCGTCCATTCAGCTATGAATGACTTGCTGCAGACCATGGCGGTGGCAGGCGGACCCGGGGCTCAGTGGGCGTGTAGCATCGAGAACCTAGAAGGCGCTGAGGCCGGAGACGTCTGCATGCCGGGCAGCAGCAGGCGCGGCGGGCAGCGCATGAAGGAGCTTGCCTTTTCCACCACTGCCATTGATTGTGCCGCCCTCACCCTGCCCTCTGCAGGGCACAGCAGGGCCAAGCTCCGGCTTAAAGTCAAAGGTCAGGATGCTGGATTTATTTGTGAGAGGAAAAAACAGGCAAATTCAGAATCTGACATTTTATTTATACACATTTTAGGTATAAGGATGGCTCTGCAGATATATTTTGGTATTTATTTTGCCCCTAGTAATTGAAACCATATTTAGCAGGCTAGTGAAGATTCATTTGAAAGTGGTAAAAATCCTGTCAGATCAGATTGGAAAAAGCAGCTGTAGCATCACTCTTTGTCTCAACAGATAATGTCTCCTGTGAGGATGTTGCCGGCTCCTTGGATGACCCCAAGAGTCAAGGTAAGACTTGCCAGTGACGTGTAAAATGAGAAAAGACAAAGCATGGGTAATTGCAGCAGCCTCTCTGCACCAGCACAGGAATCTGAAGCCCTTTCAAACAAGGAAAAGGAAAAGACTGAGTAGCCCCAAAAAAGCAGGTCATGTCCTTAGGAGTCCCACTGGTAATCTTTGGGCTGCCTTCCTGCACTTCGATTAAACCTGATCTACAGTTGGAGAAGCAATTTTAGTGGAGAGCAAAAGAGAGAGAGAGATCAGCCTCCACTGAAAGTAGGATTGACTCTAATTCTGGCTTTAGGACGTTATCCAGGGCAGTTAATCTGCGACCAGCCAACTATTCATCAGTTCTGTGCCGTTTTAATGTAGATGACCCAGTTGTTAAACAGCCACCAGACTACTGACACATAGCACTTGAGCGAGGTCTATACATTGCCATTAGATTTGTTTGTTGATAAACTTTTTTTATTACTTTAAGTGCATTTTGTACCTTCATGCTTCATTTTCCCTGCCTGGTGCTTCAGACCTGTTCCTTTTTTGGGGGTTTTCATTGGCAAAAGATGTGGATAGTACCTGGTATTTTGAGTGAGCTGAGCTGATACTAAAAGACTGCTGGAAACCACTGATTGGTCAGAAAGAATACTCACTGTAATCGCCACTTGCGCAGCAAAGGACATCCTGCTGAAACCTGCCATATTTAAGTAGCCAAGCTGCCATCAATAGCGACCACAATTTTGTTATTCACTGTACCCAGATTTTTTTTTAAATGGCAGACCACAAAATCAACGATCAACTGACAAAGTGCAGACATTCCTCTGTTTTAGTTGCCGGTAAAAGGATTGAGTGTGTGGTGTTGAAAATGTCACTGCGGTTTCATGTGGTCTCGCTATAATGACTTAAAGCAAGTAAAGCCAAGCCACACCGTGCAGTGAAAATGAGGAAATGAGTCTACCAGCAGTTATTCTTAAACTAATGCTGAATGTTCATACACCAGACTCACTGCTACTTGGCATCAAAATACTGTATGTGACCTATAGTCCAAACACATTATTCAAGTGTTCCCCAGGACATTGGCGTGGCATTAGTGCCCAACCTGGATTCTACTTAGCTGATGAATTCCCAGAATGCACTCATAAAATCCAATACATTATTGTGAGACCCATTTCCCAGTACATCTTGTAATGGCTGGAAGAAACATCCACTCTCATTCACACACCGGACGTTACTTATAATGTATCAGCCAGTAGGTAATCTTCCAAAGATGTTATTGATTTTTTTCAAGCTACTGTTATGGCTGCCGTGATATTTCCTCAATTTTGTTACATGTTATCTGTGTTTTGAACCATTAAGCGACATTAAACTTTGCTTGCTTTGCTCTGTGGGCTGCAGTAATGAGTATTCATGTCATAACCACTGTTGAGTGTTGAGGTGTGTGTGTGTGTGTGTTTTATCAGGCCTGAAGGTGTATAACAGCGCTCTGGCTCTGTGCCCTTCTCCTGCTGAGCTGAGCATTACGTGCAGAGTTCCTTGTAGCATCTGTAGTAAGTGGCTACTACTCTGCACTAAATCCCACTCTGGGCTGGTTTTCTAGACATAAGAACTTTGACAAAGATCAGTAATGTAATTGTTCATTTTAAATCCTAATTTGGTGTTATCCATGTCCTGAAAACCAGTTTGAAATAATTTCACGGTCCCTGGTTTCCAGCTGAGACTGTCGCTACAAACACAGTCAAGAGCAAGGTCACACTTTCACCACCCCTTTCTTTCTTCTAAGTTCCTCCTCCTTGGTTTCACACAGCACAAGCCTCCCAATCCTTCGTTTTATTAATAGTTGACTTACTTTCTCACTCTTATCGTCTATCCTCTGTTACACAGTATTGTCTCTATCAGTTGCCCTTTATCTCTAGGTTGGGCTGCTCCTGGGATTTAGGCGTCGCTGTCCTCTCAGTCAGTAGTTTCTTTGTCTATTGACTGGACATATTGTGGCTGCAGCCTGGCACTGTGCCACCCTTCCTGTCCCTCTGCCTGGCATGTGCCATCTGCTGCCCCAGCAGGAGACACTCTGTCAACTGTCAGCGTGCACCTACGTGTTACTCTTTGTGCATATCTGTGTGGATATGTGTTCAGTGTGTGTGTGTATATTTTCTAATTGTGTATGTGTGTGCGTATGTCTTCCTTCTTGTCCCTTACCCAGCCTCCAGACCCTCCAGTCTCCATAGCAACAGGACTACCAGTAGTAATAGTAACAATAACTCCCACCTCGCTTCTCCTCTGGAGGGCAAAGGTATGCTCCTCCTTCCCATACCCCCTCTTTTTTTTCTCCTCCTCCCCTCAACTAATGACTCTCAACCTTCCTCCCTTTGCTGCCTTTGTTTTTCTTTCATGCCTTTACTCAAACCTACTTCAATGTGAAAATTGGATCAAGTTGGTATGAGTTAAAAGTTAAGGGTTGCTTTTTTTTCTCTTGTTCAAAATCAGTATATCAGGATGATCAGTTTCTTAGTTTTAATGGCTCAGGTGAAAATATTAATTTAGCAAATCCAAATAGGTGACAGGTGCACTTTTACCATGGCACAAAAATTACATGTCATTACCTTATCATTAAATTTAATGTTCAATGTAGGTAGAGTAGGAGCACTATTCTCCTACCCTACCTACATTTTCATATATTGTTATTGTTTATGAATACTAAGGCAGTTCCTAGTGGTGAATGATATAGATCATAGATTACTTTCCCCATGTCCTAATCACTGCCTCCCCCTCCCACAGGCACAATGAACGGCAGCCTCAGCAGGCCTCACAGCGAGAGCAGTGGAGAGTTCAGCCTGAGCTTGGACCAGGAAGTGTGGTCCAGCAGTGGCAGCAGCCCAGTCCAGCAGCCCACATCCTCCCGCTCGTCCCACCAGAGCCCCCTGCAGCTGCGCAGGTCCCTCGACCCATCCACCGCCGCAGGCAGCTCTGCACAGACCCAGATCAGGAAGACAGGATCCCCAGCCACTGAGGTGCTTTCCCTGCAGCAGTTCCTGGACGAGGGTATTGATCCTGCTGAGGTGAGGCCTCTAACTCAGTTAGAACTGATGTCTTATGTTGCCTTTATGCTTTTGATCGATTAAAACCTGCAGATGATGTCAATCAAGCTTGTTTGGCTGTGTCAATACGATATATATTTAAGTTTTCAGATGCTGGATTGCAATTGTATGAGGGGATCAGTTTAGAGCTGGAGCTACCAAGGACTTTTATTAACAATTTATCATTTATCATTAGTGGAAATTTATCTGTTAATGTGATTTAAAAAATGAAGTATTCACATTGTAATTTTCAGAGACCTCTGGGGTGACGTCTTCAAAAAGTCTGACCAAAGCCCACAAGATTTTTTGGTTTATTGTCTCATATGACATAGAAAAGCAGTAAATCTTCAATTTGGAGAAGCTGGAAACAGAGAATGTTTGACATTTCGTTTACAGCTAATCAAAATAGTATGCTGATTAACTTTCTGTCAACTAATCGAATGATCATTTCCACTCTTAATACATTTTTTTCTGATTTCCAAGACTCTAGGGGACATTAAAAGTCATCAGCATATAAAACCTAGATATGAAAGGATTGTATGATGTTAATAATGGTACTTGATACCGTTTGTTTGCCCTTTCTGCAGTCTGGCAGCCAGGAGAACCTCACTGTAGACTCTCCTCGCCTGTCCACTTCTAATGAGCATGTGCAGAAAGAACGCACTTCCACAAAGGGCCGGGGCATATTACGCTCATCCAGTGGGAAAACAGCGGCGGTCAGCTCAGATCGCCCGCCGAGATCCGCTGGACAACCGGGTCGCCCAACCCTTCGTAAGGCGGAGAGCACCCGTGTAAAAGGCTCCGTCCCGATCCGCTCCAGCCTGTCCTCGCAGGGCAAAGCCACATCTGTCTCCGAACGCCTGGACTCCGCTTCCTCCACGCTGCCCCGGGCCAGCAGCGTCATCTCCACCGCCGAGGGCACCACGCGGCGCACCAGCATCCACGACCTGCTCTCCAAAGACAACCGGCAGCCCGTGTCCGTCGACCCTTCTCCTGCTGTCGCTCCCACCAAGGCTGCAGTACGCTCCCAGCCTACACCCAGTGAGTACCACCCCAACAGCACCAACCTAAAAGGACACCTTACTACCACCCCCCTGCCCAAGTCACTCAGCTTACCTTGCCATAGCTCGGAGGATCCCGACCTCTCCACCCTCGAGTCTTTCCTCGGCCCTTCCTTTACTGTAGAGTCGGTGTTCATGGACTCCATCTTTAGTGAGTCGGCGGGCAAAAATCTCCCCTTCTTGTCTCTAAACCCCACCCTAGTCAGCAACATCAGTGGGCCTCCTGTTACAAACAAAACACACCCTCCTCCTATCCTGAATAACATTTCCACCCAAAACCAGGCCCCTCACAGCAAAGCAAATGGCCAGATGAGATCCAGCCCAGCCAGTCTGAAAGAGCACAACGAGGGCATTGATCCCGATCGTGTGCATAATTCAGAGCAGTCACTGAGCCCAGAGGACAACCAGTCCCTGTGGTATGAGTACGGGTGTGTGTGAATGACAGGGAGGTTCTGGCTTTTTTTTTTTTTAACCAGACTTGACTTAAAGAGGGGAAGGATAAACGACAAATCCTCCTCGCCTGCATGTATTTATTAGAGCATTATCCCTATCTCTGTGTGGTGATTCCCCCCCCCCCCTTTGTTTCTGTTTGCCATGTTGCTGATCGGGGAATTGCTTTTTTCTTTTTGTTTTCTGCCTTGTTATCTTCTCTGATGTGGGAATCTGATGAATGTTCTTCCGTCCAACTGCCTTTGTTATTATTTTCCTATTCAAATCCATTTCACTGGCTAACACGATACTATTATCTGCAGTTAGGGGTTTATGTCTCACATTTAAGCCTTAGTATTTCTGTTTATAGCTTAAATCTTAAATTAGCCGTGAATAGAAACATTGAATAATCTGTCACCAGGAACATTTTAATGTCATAAATAGCTGTTTCTGATAGAGAGCAAAGCATTGTGGGACAGCCCTCGTAGGAGCAATTTTCAGTAGAAATCCAAATTAAAAATTTTCACTGTGTCAGATAATAGATTCACTTTCCACTTTACGTTTATTATGATGTCTGGATGTATGGGGGATTGTCTTTTTCACTGCTTTTGAACTCTGCTGCATCATCCACTAAATTGCACGGCTTTGTTCTGTCTGACCTGAAACGCTCATTTTGATTGTTGTGATCAAAATGGTCATCATGTTTATCTTTTTTTTTTCTTTCTTTCTTTTTTTTTTTTTGTATTGCCAGTGTGTACTGTTTGTTTTTGTTTATTTGACACCTTTTCTGTATTTTCTTTTATATATCTGTGTATATTGTCTTGGGCATTTGCTCCGGTGGGTCGTCACTGACCTCTTGGGCTGGTGACAAAATGACGACGCTTCGTTCCCAAATGATCTGAGGGAAGGTAAAGCTGGTTAAGTGAAAGTTGACAATGAAGGTAGTGGGGTATGTTTTCGTTGATAGTTGGTGAAACAGGGAGTCAATATAGTAAGTTGAGAATAGTTTTCAGTGATCGGATTGTTTTGTGAATGAAGCTAACATCATTTCCTTTGGTATCTGGAAACTTATTTACTCATCCTGATTCCTGATGACCACAACTGCACCACAACTTGAGAATGGTTAATATTTGGTTTATGTATTTTAGACTGACAAGCTCTTGTACAGATTGTTGTAATCATTAAGTTATAATCAAAGACGAGCACTGCTTTATGTGCCAATACTAGTAATACTGTCTGCCTCTAGATGCTTATTTATTTCTGCTTTTGTACTCTGTACTTGGCTGTTTTATAGGTGCTCTATTGTTTTATTTATCTTAATCTACATTATATTCAGGTATAAAGTCAAATGTTTTTGTCACTGTTTACAGATGTAACATAAACATTGCCTTTGTCCTACAGATGTGGAGGGCAGAAAGTCTAAAAGCAGGAGCGGGGAGCCGCAGCAAAGCTGCTAAACCCCGCCCCCACCACCCTCGTCTGTCTGCTACCATGCTGTGAGCGCGTGGTGAGTGAGTGCTGCTCGAGTGGGGGGGGTGGGGGGTGGGGGGGGTTGAGTTTTGTCTCCATGGGAACCTAAAACATGGTGTAACAGATGTCATCCATCCTGCTGTGCACTTGCTTCCCCTGCTTCTCGTAAGCCAAACCCCATCCCCGCTGTCCTGTTCGTCGACCCACTTACCCTGTGGTGCCAAACGCCTGTTCACAGAGCCTGACAGGACCCTGCATGGCATATGGGCCGTTTTGCCATGTTGCTCTGAGTGTGTGAACGCTTTGCCTGTTTGTGTCCCCAAACCCCCAAGAGAAGTCCTATGACTCCAGCACCTCAACGTATCCCTCCTCTACGATGCTTCTTGTGGTGTTGGTGTAGGTACTGCTGAGTGTTTCCTGGTGGTGGAAAAAAAATAGGCCCTTTGCTGTTCTCAGGCTGCGTGTTGTTGCTGCATGGCTTCGGTGTAGCGCTGAAATCCTTCCCCCGTCTTGTTCCCTTGATAACGCACATAGATCCAGACTGGCTGTTTTCTTCTGCCTCCTTGTATATCACTGTCTACTGAAACAGTTTCTGACTTTTAATCTTCTTTATTCTCTCTTTTTTATGTTGTGTTCTCTTCTGTTTACTGTTTACTTTCTAATCTGTCTATTGTTCTTTCTATTCTTACTCTTTCCACTCCTTTGCTTGCCTGGGACTCAGAGAGAAAGGTGGCCTTGGAGCTGTGTGTCTGAAGCCAAGTAGAGTTAATCTGCTGAGACCGTCTACAGTGAGAAAAGATTGTATATGCCAGTTTCCATTTTCTTCCCTGTTTCTTTTTTTTTTTTTGAAACCCAGGACACTTCAGTAGAGAAATGTGGCTTCCTTCTCTGTTTTGTTTTTTCTTCCTTGAATCAAGGAAATGACAGAAAAATATTAAAAATGTTGCAGTGACAGTTTTTTTTCTTTTTTTCTATAAAGACTAAAGATGTGGCAGATTGCACTGCCATGTGTCCTTCAGTGTGACGGACTGCTAGATGTGCACTAGTCAACGGATTTAAGATTAAAGTGCCAATGTTCACACAACAGCCAAAAGGGCGATCTTAAACCAGACTGATGACTCCTTTTTGGATCATCTGTGTAACTTCAAAGACAGTCAGACATTCTGCCCAACACCATGACCATAAAAAAATGTTTTTGTAAATGGGCAGCATGCACAAGCAAAAATAACATTCAGGCAGGCTCGTACAAAACATTTTCATAGCATGTCAGCACTGAACATTTCCACCTGCTATCAGACTGAATAATCACAATGTGCATGAAGCAATCAGCCAATCACCCCACTTCCTTTATCCAATCAAAGAGGAGGACAGTGTTCAGTGGGGATTTTACTTGCCAGGATGCCAAATGGACTTGGACAGGAAGCCATGACAGCTGTGGGATTGATTGGCGTCTGTTGACTGCCAATCATGAGTGACGGTTGTGTGATCTGAGTGCGAGAGAGACTTATCTTGGGGAGTGTTCCAGGTCACCTATATGACAGTTGGCAGCCATAGCTCATGCCACCACAGACAGACATCCTGAAACAAACCCCCTACACACTGTTCATCTTAGCTGAAATCATATATCATCATAGATCCTTGATCAAATAACAGTTAGAGCACCCTCATAGTTCATTGACATCATACCATCACAGTATTGTGTATTTACTTTCTGAGGCATGCAGTGAGAAACTGTTAATAAATCTGTTTGTATAGGTGACCTGTAATCTGCTCCATCACATACGGAACGTGCAGATTTCTGTTGCTGTGTTGAACATGGTGGTGGTGATGAGACCCAGTGTTTTCCTCCTTTTCCACTTTTACATAAACCCATTTGATGTAATTAAAAATCATGAAGTCTACTGTGTGCTCTTTTTGTTTCTGTTTTTATGCCGGAACATCCAAATGTTCATGTTGTTTTTAGGAACACAGGAATATGTTCCTCGTGTTAAAATTAAGTTTGGGTAAGGAGTCTACACACCTTTACAAGAGTGAAAATGGTGGAAGAAAGCTCCACCATTTTCTTCATTCTTTTTCAGTGTTGCACTAAACTTTTTCCCTTTTGTAGAAGTGCACATGTGGAAGTGTAGAATTTCCTTTAAAAAAAAGTCCCTTAGCTGAGATGGAGCAAATATTGTAGCAAATTGAGTCTTACCTGTTCATTAGATGCACCTGTATCACCTTGTGCTTTCTATTTCAAAAGCCCTAAAGGATATCCTACCCTGGTTTTGTTGATACTGTCAGAGAGGTGTTGATTCAATTATATCGTCATTAAGGACGTTGTTGTGTTAAAATATATTAAGAAGGGTTTCTGATACTCTGGTCCAGGACAACATCCTGGTTAACACAGAGTACTGGTTTAGCAATTCACTCGGTGAATAGGTCTTTAAATAAACTAATCAAAGTCTATGTAGAAGAACCAGATATATTGTGTTTTTTTTTATACCATGTATTCTTCTTGTCCAAACCAGGTGCCTACATTGCCCACATTGCAACTCAAACGCTAAGCTCGCTGCTTTGCGTCTCCACACCTTTTTTTTAGATTTCTTTTAATTTTTAGACTTGTATAACTCCCTCAGACCTGTAAAAAGAGTGTGTGTGAAAGTGTGTAAAATTGGTGCAGTTCCCCTCTTAAAAAAAAAAAAATCAATACTTTGTGGTGTAATTTCAGGTATTTTTTGCAAAATTTGTTTGGGGTTTTTGTACAAAAAGCTTTTTGCAGAACTGATTTATATCAAAGGGAAGGTCCTTGCTTGAAAAAAAATTGTACAGATTAATCAGGTGCTTTTACTGACTGTGGCTGATTCTCAGGTGGTTCTCTTGTTCTGATTCTCAATTGCGTTGAGGTCTAATGCAGAATAATTGAGAAAACGTGTGAAGGTTTGTAGGGCCTCAAACAGAACATGAACAAAACACAGATGGGTAGATCTGTGAGGAGCTGCCAGTTGTTGAATTGTCCCTCTTGGTAAGCTCTTTTTCCACCCAGCAATATTTGACAAGGAAACTCCACATCTCCAAACATCATGTCCTTGGTCGCGTATGTATTGTGAGCCACCACAGGCGAACACATCATGTCCTGTCTGAGTGGTGAGGAAAGATTTCATCATGAATCAGAGGTATGAAAACACATCTTCACACCTTCACCCAGGAGCTGAAGCTTAAAGGAGGTTCACAATCTTTCAATAGTCAGAAGCCCACATTCCTGTACTATTTAAGTGTGCTGTAATACAGTGGTGGAAATTAACTATCTAAAGTATAATTTGCGTATTTCCATTTTATGCTACTTTATACTTACTTTACATTTTAGATGCATATTGTTTTTACTTTTACTACGTTTATTTGATAACTTTAGTTATTGTTACTCTGCAGATTCAGATGTATATTACAAAATACACTGCTCAAAAAAAATAAAGGGAACACTAAAATAACATCCTAGAACTGAATGAAATAATCTCATTAAATACTCTTTTCTTTACATAGTTGAATGTGCTGACAACAAAATCACGCAAAAATTATCAATGGAAATCAAATCTATCAACCCATGGAGGTCTGGATTTGGAGTCACACTCAAAGTCAAAGCGGAAAACCACATTATAGGCCGATCCAACTTTGACGTAATGTCCTTAAAACAAGTCAAAATGAGGCTCAGTAGTGTGTGTGTGTGTGTGTGTGTGTGTGTGTGTGTGACCGTGACCTCCACGTGCCTGTATGACCTCCCTACAACGCCTGGGCATGCTCCTGATGAGGTGGCAGATGGTCTCCTGAGGGATCTCCTCCCAGACCTGGACTAAAGCATCCGCCAACTCCTGGACAGTCTGTGGTGCAACGTGGCGTTGGTGGATGGAGCGAGCCATGATGTCCCAGATGTGCTCAATTGGATTCAGGTCTGGGGAACGGGCGGGCCAGTCCATAGCATCAATGCCTTCCTCTTGCAGGAACTGCTGACACACTCCAGCCACATGAGGTCTAGCATTGTCTTGCATTAGGAGGAACCCAGGGCCAACCACACCAGCATATGGTCTCACAAGGGGTCTGAGGATCTCATCTTGGTACCTAATGGCAGTCAGGCTACCTCTGGCGAGCACATGGAGGGCTGTGCGGCCCCCCCAAAGAAATGCCAAACCATTACTGACCCACCGCCAAACCGGTCATGCTGGAGGATGTTGCAGGCAGCAGAACGTTCTCCACGGCGTCTCCAGACTCTGTCACGTCTGTCACATGTGCTCAGTGTGAACCTGCTTTCATCTGTGAAGAGCACAGGGCGCCAGTGGCGAATTTGCCAATCTTGCATCCTGCACGGTATTGGGCTGTAAGCACAACCCCCACCTGTGGACGTTGGGCCCTCATACCACCCTCATAGAGTCTGTTTCTGACCGTTTGAGCAGACACATGCACATTCGTGGCCTGCTGGAGGTCATTTTGCAGGGCTCTGGCAGTGCTCCTCCTGCTCGTCCTTGCGGAGGTAGCGGTCCTGCTGCTGGGTTGTTGCCCTCCTACGGCCTCCTCCACGTCTCCTGATGTACTAGCCTGTCTCCTGGTAGCGCCTCCATGCTCTGGACACTACGCTGACAGACACAGCAAACCTTCTTGCCACAGCTCGCATTGATGTGCCATCCTGGATGAGCTGCACTACCTGAGCCACTTGTGTGGGTTGTAGACTCCGTCTCATGCTACCACTAGAGTGAAAGCACCGCCAGCATTCAAAAGTGATCAAAACATCAGCCAGGAAGCATTGGAACTGAGAAGTGGTCTGTGGTCACCACCTGCAGAACCACTCCTTTATTGGGGGTGTCTTGCTAATTGCCTATAATTTCCACCTGTTGTCCCTTCCATTTGCACAACAGCATGTGAAATTGATTGTCAATCAGTGTTGCTTCCTATGTGGACAGTTTGATTTCACAGGAGTGTGATTGACTTGGAGTTACATTGTGTTGTTTAACTGTTCCCTTTATTTTTTTGAGCAATGTATAATCAAATAAATTATGTATTATTATTATAGGTTAAGATACGACTTCATTGATCCACGGGTGAAATTCATGTGCTACCCAGCAGTATATAAAATGATAAAAATCCACCTTTGTCAGCTGCAACATTAAAGTAATGGACACAATTATGAATCAATACTCCAATAATATACTTTTAAAAAAAATTTATTTATTAACCGTTCCACATATTGACATACTTCCTGGTACTTTCAATATATTTTGATCCAAAAACCTTTGTACTTTAAGTAAAATTTTGAATGCAGGACGTTTTACAGTTTTAAGAGAAGAATTCTATGCTGTGGAATTGAACTTAGATCGGAGTACTTCTTCCACCACTTTTATCATTCCTCCTGTTCATACTGGCCATTAAAAGATCCCTTCCCTAAGGCTTCCGATTGAGATGTGGGACCAAATCCACATTGCTTGTCATTTACAGCGTTTTTAGTATAAAGAAAGAAAGGTAATTCTGTACTAGAAAGACCACTCTTCTTACTTGATTTGTCTAACTGCTGAAGGCTAATAATTAAATCAGATAAACTTTTGAATATTTTTATTTAGCATTTTACCACAAAACAAGGACCTTGGCTTTTGTCACCCATCACTTATACATAAAGCTCTGCCTAAGTTCGAACTAGGAACACTAGCTTTATACTTTATGCTCAGCAGAGTCAATCACTTGGTTTCTATCATACTTTAAATCTGTTCTCTCCTGCTGTCAGCTGTCATTTCAGTAACTCGCTGTAACCCTCCTCTACCCCATCCACCTCTTGCTCATTAGATCCAGGCCCAGTTCAAGCTCATCATAAGTTCCTCAGCATTTTCTTCATCACCACTGGTGTCTATACTCAATCTGGGGATTTCGATACCTCTATGGCTTCATTACCCCTCATTAAATACCACGTCACCATGATGTGGTCTAATCGCCAAAGACTTTTCACATCCTCAAATTCATTCATTGCTCATCAATAAATTGTTGTTCACTCAGTCAAGTCCCTCCTGATTGAAACGAAGCACATTAGGAAGGAGTCTTTTAAAGGCTGGTATGAACAGGAGGAATGATTAGAGGAAGTAAAACTTGTTTCAGTGTACATATGGGCACCTGATTGTTTTAAGACAGACTTGGAAATTTGTTTTCCTATTCTTTAATAGGTGTAAACTTATTTAAATTTTGTAAAATGCTCACTACATGTTGTAAAACATGACAACATGGTCTTTGGCATCTCCTAGCGGTTACTGTCAGTACTACAGTTGCACCAGATTGACAGATGGAATAATATAGATAGATAGATATGACTGTAAAAATTGGTCTGTGTGAATGGAAAGCTAACATTTGTTGTGCAAGATGGATAGCCTTAGTTTTTAATTAATAAATACATTAAAAAATTGTCATTTATTTTCCTGAGTTGAGCTGGTGAAATATGAATATACTGGTAAATACAACATACTGTTTATAACAAGTGTAAAATCATCAAAGGGATGTTGAATGAATTTAACGTTATTCCAGTGTTGTAGATGTTCTTTAAACATGTAAAACAAAACTTCAAAAAAATTTTTGGTTGCTTGTAGTTGTCTTTAAACAGATACATATTTCAATTACACAGTACCTCTGAAAGTTCATAAATGATAGCATTAAATTATCACCCAGCCACATACATAATTTGATCAACCACAGTACTGGGTGTTTTGATAAATGCAAACATCACAAAGAGATTTATTATAAATTGTAACATGAGAGAAACAGACACCAATATTGAAATGCTATTTTTATTATTAAACTTTTCCAATAATAAAACTATGAAGAACAACTATCCACACAAACACGTGATAGTTTTAATGAATGTTTATTAACTGTATGGTCATGCAAAAAATCCAGCATCCAATTGAAACTCAGAGTATAGACACATGTAGCCCCTTTTTAGTACAAGGTTACACTGCAATAACTTTACTTACATACAAGCTAAGGTTTTTGCTAATCTTTTATGCATTTTAATGTGAGATAACATCAATTGATTTCGATATCTCAGACTGAGCCATTTCATAACCTCAAGGATGCAATTAACATAGAATTTCATTGCTTTATCAAGTAAACAGTGAAAAATTACCAGAAAGTAGACATGCATATTTCTTCCATTTGTAAAACTGCATATATAGTCTTGCTGTTTAATATTGTGGTTCTTAAATATCCATTTTCAACAATTGTTTTAAGCATTTCAAGGATCTTTTCTTCCCCTCAGTTCAGCCAGGTACTGTTTTAATCTAACATTGGACATTTGCCAAAGTATTTTGATATTTTAAAACAAATTTTAAAATTAAGATGAAGCAAAATGACAGACAGCAAGCTACTTCTTGTAGGTAGTTGGTGCGCTTAGCCCAAAATTATTCTTTGTAAAGTTTATATTTGGTCGTATCCTATATACATAACTGTGAAAATATACACAATATAAAAATTATGTCATGTAAAAATGCTATTACATTACAATGAATCCTAATGACACTTCAGCTGAAACAGGGAGACCACTCTTTAGTACTGCTATGGAAGCAAAGACAGGCCGTACAGTTTTTATTTTATTAGCAAATTAATACTTAATTGTGACAATTGCTGCAGAATGTTAATGTTGAAATGTAAATACCACTGAATTTATAGCAGTAAAATACTTCAGAATCTTATGTAGTTTAAATTGAAAACACTTACAGGTGGACCAGCTCACCACTAACTTGTGACGTGTGAGGAGTGTCCATGAATAGATTCTACCTCATTTTAAGGTATGAGTGGGCTCACTGCACCAGCTGCCTATTAAGACTGAGTAGATTCAGAATAGACAGATTTTGACTTGTCATAGCAGGAAAAGCACAGCTGTAACATGAATGATGCGTCTGTTCCAGAAAGAACCACCAGGACCCTGGAACTGGCAAAACTGAATGGGTTGCAGCCACCTGTGCTTTTACTGCTACAACATGTCAAAATGTCTGCTGTGAAGGTCTACTTTGGCTTCATAAGAATCGAAAATGCAAATCTGAAGTTGATCCAACTGTTTAAATACTTTGGCAAAATCATCCAATGCGACTGGCTGTTCCCTCAGATCAGTTTCCATTCTTTCAGAAAACCTGTTAAGTTTAACTGCATCTTGCTGCTCTAAACATTCCCATGACTGTGTGGAAATTTACACACACACACACACAACGAAAGAAAGCATTTTGTCAGATTGGTGGCATCAACAGACAACTGGGCCAGAGCCCACAGCACAGACAGAACTACTTAGAGCCATAAAAAACATCACATAGTTTCAGTACTGGTTTTACAACGCGTTGTTGTCATGGTGCAAAAATGTGTGCGTGTAGGGGGTGAGGAAGGGCACAATTTTCATGGCATGTCAGATATGTCACAACACTCAAAGTAGCATGGGCAGTTGATACAGTAGGGTGAGTCTCACGTATGATTCACAGCGTTGTTTGTTTTTTTTTTTAAAAATATGCTGTGTCAGTGTACATACAAAGACATGATATGCAATGATTTGAAGCATCATCGTGGTTTCAGCTTTAAGGTGACCACCAGCTACAGCATGAGTTACTATGGAGCAGCGTAGCAGAGACGGGACAGCCTCAACCCTCTGCTGGTCACTCACTCAAAGTTTCTACAACACTAGTGGAAAAAACAGTGCTGCAAAGTTTAACCACTGACAGAGATATGTTTTGACTTCTTTAAAGGGAGAATCTTTGATCTCATGAGCTTATATTTTGGTGAATTCCAATATATTTAGCCACAGGTGTGCATTTAATATTTTTGTCTCAAGATTTCAAAATTCAGGGTGTGTTTGTGAGTGTGAGGGGACAGTAAAAAAGGGGTGTGGCAGTCTCAGCCGCAATTCATTTCAACATGTTTCTTTTTTCATAGTTCTGGCTAAAACAACTGAAAAATATCAACATCAAAACACTAAATTACTACATTTACAACTGTGACAAAAGGGACAAATCCATTGATTGCCTTCAGCAAAGGTCCCACAGCCTTCAAGCAAGCGTAGCCCTCGTCTAATCATGTCTTTGTCTTGTCCAATCCCTCGGCTGCATTCCCTTTTAACATGCTTTTTATAGTGCCAGGACTTCACACAGAAGTACAGCAAGCCAAGACGGACAACATACAAACTTTTTAAGAACACAATCAGAACAAGAGACAGGCAATAGGGTGACATCATCATCATCACCACACGGCATGGTGCTACTAAGACATTAATGGGGCTGGTTAGTGAAGGTCACAACAGTAACGAATGTGGAGAGTGTAAGAGGCAGGAATGATGGAAGTAGAGGGGCCGAGGTAGGGTGAAAGGAAAGGATTTTGGCGAGCGTAACCTGAAGTTGCAGAAAGGTTCACTCCCTCAGAAGAGCGAGCACAACAGCATCAAGTCTTAAGTGTCTGTGCAAAAACAGTACAGGCCATTAAATAGTTCAAATAATTCATGCTTCACATCAAAAAATACACAAACAGATATAAGACAATTTAAAAAGTTGCTGTGAGTGTGAGTCCGTGCTTTCAGATTAGGTAATTCAGAGATGCGAGGAGCTTTAGACATTGACTGATGGTGCCTCTTAGTGTTTGACTCAAAACACTGCAGGGCAGGCAGATGGAGGCCTTCTGCAACTTCAGGATGAGCTGGCTTGGATGTTGTGTCTAAAGCTCAAGAGAGAAAGAGATTCAGCCCTAAAGACTGAAACAAATGGACCTTGAGTGTGTATGTGTTTACACCTCCGGACCTTAAATCTGAAATAACACAACACCCACTCATGCTCAACTCCCCTCCCTACACCTAAATAATTTTCTCCTACATAAATATCTATTTATACACAATCCTATTAAATAAAATCCACCTTTTTATTAAAAAGTATAATTTTTCAACACAATACTTTAAAATACATTATTCAGGAGATAAAAACAGCTTAACACAATACAAAAAGACAATAAAAATAAAAAGGTCCCTTTGCTTTTAAAAGATTGTGTACAGATGTTTGAACCCAACACATAAAATGGGTGTTAAATTCTGATATTAAGTAAATATTAGTTGCTCACATTCCCATACACCCCACTCATATAACTGACAAAAACAACTTCTACTAAAGTAGATGTTCTGCTGCTCTGAAGACAAAACAAAAAATAATCACATTTTCCCTCATTTTATATTTATTTATATATATATATATATATATATATATATATATATATATATATATATATATATATATATAATATATATTTTTTTTTTTTTTTAACATGTTAATACTTTTGGAGACAGCAGACAAAACACACAAAGGGAAATAAAGGCCATGGGAGAAAAGGACCAGGACAGCGTCACCCCCGTGTCTCCACCAGAAGCATGCACCATCTGCAAGAAGGGGTGACATCAGGCAGGCCCCAACCTCATCTAGCTAGGGTTGGACTGGATTGGTGTTGGTCGGTCATTCAGTCAAGCTTTTGAAATATGGTTGTGTTTTTTTCTTGTTTTGTTTTTTTAAATTTATAATGTATAATTTCCCCCACTTTTGTGTTTTCATAACTTTCCAAGCAGACTCTTTCCTGGCCAGGATCCAGGCACCAATCCGACCATGGAGATTAAATGCTCCAATCAGCTTTAGAGTTCAGGCAAAGCTGCAGAAGGAAGAATCAAAAGGTTAGTGTGCAAATGTCTTTAAGGGGTTGTTCACCTAATTTACAAAAAAATTAGGGATGGGCAAGTTAAGCCGTTTTCGCGTTAATGCATTAATTAATGCTAACAATTATATTACCTCACGCAGTTTTTATTATTTTAGCAAAGGAAAAACTCCCGTACACAGTCTAACTTGCAAAAAGAAATATTTTGACAAAATTTCGGTACACCTACACTACACCACATACATAGTGAGAAGCCATCTTTTGTAGGAGGTGACTTATTTGTCTACACCAATCACCTACTTCCTCATAAAATAAGGCAGCCATTGCAAAACATTCATTCATATTTCCATGAGATGAATGTAGATTTCTGTATACTGTATGTACATCAAAACAATCTTAAAATGCACTCAAAAATAGACACTCGCAAATCTTACTGATGCCTTATATATCAATAGACAAATAACTTAATAGCAAATAAACATAACACTAGAGGAAAAAACCTAATACATATGACATATGACCCAAAAAACAATAATCTACTAATACTTCAATAATGTAACTGTAAACTAACATTGAAATTTATAAAATTTCTAGAACAAGAGGAAAAATCACTATAAATGTTAAAATCTTCACATTACTATATACGTCCAACAAATACCTTGTTGCAGTGCATACATATATAAATATACACAATCAACAGGACACAATCTTTAATGGTCCAGATCATATGTGTGCATATTCATACATCAAAATCAAAAATGTTTCTGCTGATACCTGTTCAGGAAAAAAAAAAAAAAAAATCAAGAGCACAGGTTTATATATGTTGCTCAGAAGGTGCCTGTATGATGTTATGATCGTGGCTCTGGACTCTAACGTGTTTTAACAAGCTAGATAAAAGGTAATGCCCTGGCAGTGGCAAATATCTTTGGTGATATATTTCATTTGATTACATTAATGTTTAAATTGAGATTTACAAGAAATATTTTATTGCTACTGTGTAAAGGGAATACTGCTGGTAAAAAAAACAACTGATTTGTTTAAAATGTTTGCAAACCACGTTATTGCACTTTTGTGTATATAGCAGTACATTTAAATTATAAACTATACTCTACTTTAGAATTCATTATTCAATTTTGTGCATAACTATGCGATTAATCATGATTTTTATTTTAATCGTTGCCCAGCACTAAAAAAATAAATAAATCCTTACTTAGCCCTAGTGGTATCTAGCTATGCAGATAGTTTGTTGAGGTTTTGAGATATCTGGCTAAGATTTCTACCTTCACACCAAATAAGTTGAGGTAAAGGGAATATTGTTTGTGCTTAACAAAAATTACATTGCTGTTCCATGCTGTTTTTGTGAAAGTTTCATTCCAAAATGAAGAATTTCACACCACAGGGCTTCAGGCCCTGCTGTTGGATATTGGCAGGGGGATGGTTTGACAATCCTTTCATAACTGTGAGCACCACAAAATAAATTCCATTGTACTGACGCGGTGGTGGAAGTCTCAGATACAGATATCTCAAAACCTTAGCAGAAACTTTCTGCATGGCTTGATTACCACTAGGGCTAAGTGAGAAATGTGTTTCTTGTAATTTGGCTGAACGGGCCCTTTAATGCTGAATTAATCAACCTTTGTTTGTTTTGTTTTTTTACATTGAAGTATTACTTCGACAATTTGGAAAATATTTATGTGTTATGTATGGTTAGGATGTGGTTAGCTCAGCTTAACATAAAGACTGTACGCCTGACAATACAGCTAGCCTGACTGTCTTGAATTCAAAAACACACTTACCAGCACCTCTAAATCTCACAATTTAACATGTTCTATCTTGTTTTTTTGCTCTGTACATAAAAATATAAAAAATAAATAAATAAATAGATTTTACGGGGAGTTACGTGTTGTAACTACTTGGGTGACTTCCCACAGTTCTTTAGTGACAGTGAGTTTGCCACGTGTGGCACAGAAGTGCCCCTCCCAAATAATTGTTTCTGTCTGTGTTTGAAGGTAGGCATATTTTTTCCCCTGACAGGCTGCTTCCCCTCACTTCTAGTCTTTATGCTAAGCTAGGCTAATAACGTCCAGAATCAAGCTCCATATTAATCGCACAGACGTGGCAGCAGTTTTGGAGCCTCTCATCTAACTTGTCTGTAGCGAAATGTTGAACTATTTAAAACAGTAAATTAATAGTAAATAGTGAATCCAGGAAACTTACAAGCCTAAATCCTAAGTTTCTTTCAAATAATTTCCAGAAAGGAGATTTATCTATTCATTACAGATTGCCAGCATTCACTGTTTACTTAAGCATCTTTTCAATTTACTGGAGACACGGATATTTGCCTCAGAGACTAGCCCACCTAAGAGGGAGGAGGGGGAGATTTACAACAAACTCTGCTGACTCAAGGCTTCTGTTACTGCACGCTTCAGACTGTTGTAATAGTGAAGTGTTCTCACCTTACCTGGGCCTGGGTTGTCAGTTCACTGCAAGGGTGCAGCTGGTGCCCCTGAGCAGTGGAAGTGCACATTGAGCCACTTAGCATCGCGGCGATGCCATACACGCGTCTCCTCTGACTGGCAGGAGCGCGGCCGGCCCTGGCTGTCCATGTACTGCGTCAGGCGGATGTAGGCGATGCAGGCGGCCTCCTCGCCGATCAGATGGACGTGGGGGTTGAGGATGGTGGTGTGCACTGGCTTGCTGTTTTTACTCAGCACTGTAGGGATGGAAATGTGCATTTTCAGCTGTTTGTAAATGGACTTGTCAGGTGTCAAAGTATAGCTGATTTGAGAGCATTTAGACATTAGACAGCTTCTATAGGCAACACATGTTGGCAGCTTCAAACAGCAAGAGGCGCTCACTGTTAGATAACTGAATTTCACATTGACATTAAATGCATTTGAATAAATGGACACATTAAAGTTGTCTCGCTTATCATTCTACAGATATTTCCCCCAAAATTCAGCATGACATTAGCTGTGTTTTGGAAACTCTGGAATCTCTACTTGAACCTTTAAAGTTTTGTTTGGACAGGTAGAGACGCACTACAGATTTTAAGAGGTTAATACCACCACCACTCTGATACCTTTTTATACCAAAGATTTCCGAATGGATGAAAGGACAGCTGCAATACGATCTGCAACAGTTTTAATAGCCGATTAAGTCATTTTCTAAGCAAAAATGCCCCAAATTTACTGGGTCCAGCTTCTCAAACGTGAATATTTGCTGAGTTGTTGTTCTTGTTCTATAATAGCAAATTCAATACATCAAAGCAAGCTGTTTGAATATGTCAACTTGGGCTTTAGGAAATTTCCTCACTCCATAGGGCACCTTTAATTTGGGTAAAGCTGCTGTCTTGTTCAGGTGACACTGGGTACTCCTTTCCATAGCAGCACCGCTTTATAATTTGGTTTATTAATCTGTCTCTTCCCCAACCCCCAATAATGTCTTTTAGAATATACATTTTTTTAACTTTTATAAATACCCAATACTAATTTTAGACTGAGCTCGTGTCAACAAAGGCCTACTTTTGTGTGCCTGTAGATTTAAAAAGATCGATCAAGCACTACAGTAAATAGACTACAGAAGACTGAGTCACAAATAAATGAAAGCAACAATGAGCAACTTACAGTTCTCAAAGTAGAACTTGTGGAAGTCCATGCCCTCCACCAGGTTTCCAAGAGCCTCTGGCTCAAAAGAAGTCAGTCCAGGGTCACAGATTCTCCTGTTAGAGGAAAGCACAACCAGAAATAAACTTTAGCTTTAGAATTTATCCTGCGGTGAAGGAGGAGAAAGCTGTGATGAGATCAAGGTATGTGTTGAAGCCCAAACAAGCATTTTACCCAGCCTCAAACAAGGCACTTAAAAGATGACTTATACACAAAGAAGTTTAAGTTGCAAACGTACGTGTAAGCCTCGAAATCGCCATTGTTGATGGCTTCAATCAGCTGCTCTGTCATTTTTATTATCTCCTGTTTACGAGCTGAAAATGGAGAAAAAGAACGAAAGAATGAGAGGGAAGACAAGCATGAGGTTAAACAGTCAGAAATCATTTGGAAGTTGAACAAACGCATACTGCTCCTCATGCTTTCCCTGAACCTACTGGAAACCTCTGAGATTTGAAATGAATTCACCACATGGGCACCGCCTCTGGTAAAACACAACAGTGTCCACTCTCAATGTTAAACACAGAATGAAAAGTATCTGATGTGTGTAACGCTCGGGAGTCCATGTGCCAAACAACTGAATTTTTTTCCCCACATTTGTTGGTTGCTTTGGGTGCTAAAGGATTTCTCAAATTTTTACCCATGTTTTAAATATTACAGTCTCAACAAAAACAAATCAGGTAATCTATAGTTCGGTCTTTGCAAAATTCGATTACATTTGTAGGTTTTTTGGGGGGGGGGTATTTCCATCATTCTGTTCAGTAAACCCTCTTTAACTAAACAAATTACTTGTGCAAACTACAAATTGGACGCTGCTCAGATTGCTGCTCAAATTTTTAAAATGTCATAGCTCAAAATATGCCCTAATAACTGCTTGAGAGAAGCATTAAAATACAAATACTTCAACTAAGACACTTGAAAAATCTTTTACTGTGCACACACAGACCCACTCCAAGGTACTCCACTGCACTTCTTTGGGAGAAGGCAAATCATTACTGAAATTCCACAGAAATGCAGAGATTGAGAAATGTATATTAGAAAAACATCAAACCAGAAAAGCACAAACTGCATGCAAACACTCTGAACATCAGTTTTAGCTGAGAATAAACCAGCAGAGATGAACGCAAGGGTTTTGTTCACTTTTTAACGAACATGCAGCTGCTGAGCCAGAAAAGCCAGCTAGCAAATCCCCAACATGTGTTCATAGAGTCAGTTTATTTCCTCAAACCTTCTGCCATCAAGCAGCACAGAGTTGACAGACTATATGAACACTGCTTCTGGGTGCCAGTAGATGGCAGCACAGGAGGGCAGAGGGGTACAAGTGTGGTAAGTGTGGAAGGGAAGAGATTAAATTTTTCTTTTAGTCTTATTTATGTGGCACCTTTTTAATGCCAAAATGTCTGGTTTTGCTTGTAGGGTAGATTTTCTTTTTTGTTGGACAGGAAAGGTCAGGACACAAAGGCCAGAGCTGAGAGCTGAATCAGGTAAACTGCTGCTGACTTACAGGATGGTGGTAGACAGTGAGGAGACAGCGTCTGGATCTGCTCCTCAATAGTGCTGCACTGGCTTATCACTGCACTGTCTGTACTAGTAGACTCACGGGCAGCCACTGCCCCCATCCCAAAACAAACACACAAATAAAAACAGATGCACAGTGACTGGGAGCCTGAGAGGATGTTTCTACAATATAATACGAACTCAATTGAAGCGGATCTATCAATACATTTTAAATTAATCAGTTGTTTAGTCTGTAAATTTCTACAGAAAATTGTAACAAAAAACACTACAGCTGCAACACTTGAACAATGAATCAATCATTAGTCAGTCGATAGAAAATTAATCTGCAACTATTTTGATCATAGATTAATAATTTAAGTAATTTTTTAAGCACAAAAGCCAAATATGTGATATTACCAGCTTTCCAAATGTGAAGATTTGCTGCTTCTTTGTCATATTATAGACAAAATGACTAATTGAGGAACTAATAGTTATCTGCAGCCCTAAAAGTTCCCACAGCCCAGAACTGACCAATATCCCCAAACTATTCAAAGTTAATTCACATAAAAACAAAGGAACATTATCTTTACATTTGACAAGAGTTGAGATTTGATTTTTCAAATGGTTGTTGATTCATTTTCCATCCATCAACTATTCAATTAATTGACATATTTAAACACTACAGTATAAATCACAACACACCACCAGAAAATAAGGATCTGTACAAGCCGCTGTAGCCAAACCTTGCAGGTGACTTGTGCTCTAAAGTGGTAAAATTTCAGAAGCTTAATGCACAAGCAACAAGTCCTACTCATTAACTAACTTGTATGGTGAAACCCATTTTTACTCCCACACTACTTTCAAATGAAGCTACATCTGCACATTGCTGGTGCAACAGGCAGCAGAATTGTTGTTATGCAGTGTCAGAATGTGTGACATGCTGTTACTTTCTTCTTAATTAGAGGAGGAACACTCAGATGTTGTGCATGGAGGAGCTAGCCGTGTTTGAGTTTGTATTTCAAAGTAGACGAGACAAATTACGTGACATTAATTTAGCGGATGCTTTCATCCAAAGCAACTTTAAATAAGTGCATCCAACCTCAGAGAAAGACTGAAAAGAACAGGAACTACAGCCTCCATAATCCATTATAAGATCGAGTGCTGGTAAACCCACAGAAAGCTGCCTTAAGTAACTGGATTACCTCTTTTCAGGGAAAGCTGCAAGTAGCAATGTCCTACTTCATTAACCTGAAAACACTAAGGGGTCCACCCTCAACCTGAAGACGATTAGTGTAATGCTGTCACACACTCACACACACCATCAATCAAAATGAGGCACAGGTACCTGCATACTTTAGGCAACGGTAGGTGAATACAGGGATCCTGTATTTGAGCCTTTGCATATCTGGAGGTAAATGCTGTAAGAGCAGTGTGTATACCCTGACTAAAGGCTACTACGTGTTGAGCTTTTATGCAATTACAGCATTTTAAAAATAATTATAATTGTAAAAGTTTTTGTTTCTAAAAATATTAAACAATCCTGTTAAATTGTGATGGGAGTGAAAATTGGTTGCTTTCCGTTGATTCTTCTCAGGTTGAATCCGTGGGAGGAGAGGGTTACAGTATTGATTGCGGTTTGTCACACTGGGTTTTTTATAGTCAGAAATGTGCAAATTATAAACATGGTGGCTTTACATACAAATACCTTTATCATCGGACTGTTTGATGGATGATTATTAAAATTACACAAAGCCTTTTCATGCTGCATTATTCGATACTTTTCAGCCACTTGGGGGCAGATAAACTCTGCTCTAAACAAGCTGAGAAAATGCATAAGTCTAAAATATCTCTTCACTAGGGATGGCAATGTTCAATTACTATTAATCGGCTGATCATTTTCTTGATTAGTCAATTTGTTGTTTTGTCGAAAAAATTACGGAAAATGCTCGTCACACTTTTCCACAGCCAAAGGTGATGTCTTGTTTTGTCCGATCAAAAGTCTAAAATGCTAAGGTATTCAAGAATTACAATTGAGGAGCTGGAACCTCAGTTATTTTTCGCATTTTCGCCTAAAACTGACAAGACTAATCTGTTAATTGCCACTTTCTGTCATCAAATAATAGTTTCAGCTCTACTTTTCAACCTACAAAATAACCTTATCCAACCTTAACCAAATGAATGTTTTAAAAAAGGTTTCATGTTTAAAAAAACACTAGTCACTTGAACATTTGCTGAATAGAATAATCAATTTGGACAACTGAATTTCACTTTCTCTTAAAACTGATTAAGGATGATAATGAATTATAACCCAGTTCTACATAACAGAACCACATGTACACACACAACATACACACAACTGACTTTTTGGAAAGGAGAGAATTTAAGACAACCAGAGCAAACTTTCCTCTGGAGCAAGTGATAACACGACACTACCGTGTTGTTAGTTTTTACAGGACACGTATATGGAGACAACAGCAAAAGTATATTATTTGAGAGCGCTGTGCACAGTGTTTACATCATTACAACTGTTTGTCTTTCCTGTGAAGCTTAAAGGCATCTGTAATTTTTTTCAACTACTAAATTTACTGGCTCTCCAGGCATCCATGACCCTGACTGAAGTTCTTTGAGTTGACAGTTGCCTGAAACCTCTACCCAGCAGACATGCATTACCTCAAATATATTCATATATTATAATATGTCTATCTGATCTGGAGTTCAACAGAGGGACACAACCTGGACAACATTTAAAGTGAACAAAAACAGGCATGCAGAGTAGGTGAAAGTTGGACAAGTACCTTTCCTACCTTTCATCTCCTCCTCTTCTGTGTTATTACAGCTCTCTGTGGAGCCCTGTCAGACAGAGCGGAGACAAAGGAGGGACAAAAAAAGGAGGGACAAAAAAAAGGGGGGGGGGATAAAGATAAATAAAGAGAAAATAATGGATAAAGAGAGAAAAGAGAAATAGTAACAATAATGTTTTTTTATGTGTAAGTGAGATAGGGTTGCAAAACCTTTGACGCTTTAACCATACGGACACACAGACAACCTGACAAGACAGATGGACGGGTGGACAACTCCCTCCCAGGAGCACAAACCAGCCAGGACAGCAGCACAGAGAGCCACACGCACCAGAGCAACAAAGTGTGTGTGCAATTTGAAACTGTGTGGCTAATTTTAACAGGAAGTGCATGTTAAGAGTGTAAAAGTCTTTGTAAGAGACTCAAATTAAAGACAATTGTGTTGGAATTTTAATTATCTAGTGATTCTAGGGCTGGACAGTATGGCCAAAAATGTTATCGCGATAAGAAGTTTCATATGTTTCAATATCGTTAATTATATATATTATTATAAGTATCGTTATTTCTTTCAAGTTTAAAGGCGCATTTTTGCTCCAGAGTGAAAGTTGAAGAAACCTGATGGTTAATTGTGGTTTAAACTCTTCGTTATGGTCAACACTTGATGCCAAACAGTGGATCATTTCACAAATCTGAGGCAGAACATTCAAAACAATTATAAAATAAATAAAGTCTTTGTCAACAAATCCAAGTCCAACAAGTCCTAATTTGTTTAAGATTCAAGTGAATAAAATCAAACATTTATTGAATATTTACTGAACATTTGTTATACTGTTATTTTAAAAAATGATATCTTGATAATTATTGTTGTGTTTTATTGTCCAGCCCCAAGTGATTCTAGTCTTTTGCAAGCTTGTACACCAACATAACAGCACGAGCAGCATGGCAGTTGGCCTATCTTAGTGAAAAGTCTGACATGAGTATTTGAAGTTAAAGTTGTCAGTGTGCATGTGCTGCCATTGAAAACGGTCCGTGTACGACTTTCTCTTTCATATAAATTACCACCAGAATAATTATATACCTTTAAAGTGTTTAATCATAATAACCCATCATCACCCACAGTGCAGCAACAAGAGCTCTGGCACTTTAATAAACATTTTTTTTTACTTTGGGTTTTTTCATGCATCATTTATCAAGCTAGAGATATTTTTGAATGGATTAATTGATTATAATAAAACACTGAAACGCTACATTTATTCCAGTGGCTCCATAATGGTATACAAACAGGAGCTGCACTGATCTGCTTCCAGATTTGGGGAGTTCAAAGGATTCAAATCTCTGGTGAAATCCCTTCTGGTAATCAGGAAGAGAAATAATAAAACATGCTGACAGAAGCCAGCTCACATTAGGTGCACAATGAAGTTCACAGAGTCATTGTTTTGACAGCAATGTATGGAGTATATTTAGAGAAAATCCTCCACAAGTTACCTGCATGTGTTAGTAGTGTCTGGTGGCTGGTGGCTAGTGGGGGGGGGGGGGGGGGGGGGGGGGGGGGGGGAGGAGGAGGGGGGGGGGCTTACCTTGGTGCCGTCAGCTGGGTTGTGTACAACAGTTGTCTGGGCTTCCTGGGGGGAGGTAGGAGACACTTTACCATGCAGGGAGGGGTTGGGTTATGGTGGCACCAGGGAAGATGCCAGGGAATACAAACTTATTCCATGACGACATACATACATAACAGATGCATGTGCGCACACCAAAACAAAGCACAGGGGGTACAGTACAGTGGCTGTGGAGCATTTATGGTGATTAAATAGATGACAGTGTCAGTCTGTTCCCCATTCACCAGCATCGTGGCCTACAGGAAAACAGCCATGAACATAAATTGAGAGCCATGACTGAGGAGGAGGGTTCTGTGAGTTATTGTATGTGCATGTAAGTGTGAGTGCAGTTGTTATGACACGTTTGACTCAATGACTAATATTTACAGAAATATCTGAAAAGCAAACAAACACTGATGCATTAATGAACCAGAATAGCAAGCTTTCAATAACAATCTCAATACTATGGACAGTTTTCCACTGCATTACTAATGACTTGTTTTTGCAAACAAGCCTTGACAGGGCATCACAAGAGCAAAGGACTTTTATCCTTTTAGAGAGAATAAGCAATGATCGTCAGGTCTGATGAAGCCTGTTTACCGAAACGTGTCAGCATAAGAAAAAATTTTTTACAGGCCACAATATTATCCCAGTCCATAAGCTGTTGTTACTTAGCAAACACACACTAGCTTTAAACCCTGCATGCCAAATCTTACTAGCGCACAGCCTATTGCTACATATTCATTGCGTAAATTACTTTCAGTAACACTGGAAATCTCCTTCCTCGTTATCCGATGCCATGAACACTTGTGAGTAATGACCTTGTGAATCTGCGTGATGAATGTGTGTCTGTGTAGCCACTCCTCATCCTCAACCTTGACCCAGCCACAGAAACGTTCAGCACAAAGCAATTCAAGAGCTCCACGTACTGCATTGTTATCCACAGTATATAGGTTTAGTCAGTCAGACACACACTCAGACTCCTGATCAACCCTGGACCAAACATCCAGGGGAACTACAACCTTAAAACATGCAGCCCCTTCGATGACATATTGTATTAAGGGGAATTTAAAGAGTTTAAAGTACTTTGGGGGGCATTTTAACCCAGACAGCGGAGAGGCGCCCAGATTATGGGCCTGGAATTTTTAAAGCAGTCTGAGGAAATCCAGTCCTTAGCTCAATGCCTTACCCCAGTTTCGTTCTTAATTTTGCTTGTTTGGCATGTAGCTCACTGGCATTTGCTGGTGCAGAATTCAGCCCTGGCATTATGTAGAAAATAACGGGCATTATGTATACTTTCTTGCAGAGAGTTAGATGAGAAGATTGATACCTTCTAATATTTGAAAGGCACCACAAGCAGCCAGTTAGCTTAGCTTAGCACAAAGGCTGAAGACTGAGGCTAGCCTGTTTCTGTCCAATGGTAAAAAAAAAAAAATCAACCTATCGGCACCTCTAAAGCGCAATGATTAAAACAATATGTGAAAAGTAACACGTTGTGGTTTTACATGACATTATTAGATGGACAATTTCTTGGCCGGACTTTACTCAGGTCTCTTCTAGTTTCCTGGTAAACCTCATGACGGAGACAAGTCTCAAATATGTTAATTGCTGCGCTTAGAGGTGCTGGTCAGTGGATTTTGTTACCTTTGGACAGTTAAATTAAAGATTATGCAGTTACACGCTGAAAAGAACCAGGGTAGCCGTTTTTCCCTGCTTCCAGTGTTAATGCTAAGCTAAATACTTAACATTAGACATAAAGGTGGTCTTGATCTTGTCAATTTACTCTCCAAAAAAGTGAATATTGTATAATAATAGCAATAAAATGTTGAATTATTTCTTTACACTGTGAACTAGTAAGGACTATAATCTAGTACTTCCAAGGCTATTGTATCAGACTGGATTAACATCTGTCCAATAATTATATAGATTTATTTTAAATTTGTAAGAACATAATCTTAAAGATCTTAATGATATAAACACTTTGACTGCATCCTTCTACCTTTAAAAATTAACACTTCTTCAGTTTGGTCTCACAGAGGACTTTACTAATGCACTTTCTGGTGAGAGGATAGGTTTGGCTTTCATTAAATTGCTATTTCTTTGACATCTTTTCTGCTAACATATTTAAAATCAGAGGCATCCCTTGCTAAAGTTCTGTTGTATGTTGTAAATAAATCCCATTGCAAATATGTACAGAGGGGCTGCATCCTGATAAAAGTATGATCTCTCTGTTACACTTCCACTCCAGCTCCTGTTTTACCCAGAAGTCCTCATCCATATATCGAAGAGCAATTTGTAAAATGCCGTCATTTGATGTAGCAGAGGTTGAAGCTTTTGAATTTTTGAGTTCAGCTTTCAAATAAATTGCTATAACCCCGTTCTTCTTCAAAGACAAACCACCAACAAAGCTTAGGTGACACTGTTAAACAAAGGAGTCACCAGGATGTAGCTGAGCAGAACTTGTGTGAAATATCTGCTGTTGTATCACAAAATGAAAGTAATTGGTCTACCTGTCAGTGTTGTGCACTGTGTAAATATATATACGAGTGTGTCCACAGGAGGTCTGGGTAAAACACAAGCCAGGAGAGAGACACAAACGCACAAACCACTCGTTCAATTTTAGGGCCGTCCACAGCCAACATCACAGTTTGTGTTCAATACAGAAGCAAAGAGGCAGAGGATGAAGTACGAGAGAGAAGATGTAGTACAGAGAAGATTTCACTTAACATGGGATTTGAATAAAAAGGTGAGGAGGAGACAGAACTAAACATTAAAAAGATGGAAACAATGAAATGATGCCATGAAAAGCAACATGAAAGAAACCAAATAAAGATGAGGTACCATTGGTGCTGAAGATGACATGCTGCTGTCTTTGGTGCTGCTGCTGCTTACTACACTGTTTTTACTGTTGTTTCCCTGCGACTGGGGCAAAGAAACACAACACAGAATGACTCCCATTGCTCCCACTGGGTCTAAATCATAAACCACTCTATGGGAATCTTAGGCGTAAAACAGGAACGGAGCCATTACACGGCTAATATAAATATTCCACATAACTTAGGTGAGTAGGATTTAAAACAGCGCAGTCGAGGAGTCGGGCGTATGTGCAGGACTTCGATGCTAAACAGATTTATTTGAATCAATAATCTGCAAATTGCTGCATTGTTCAATTTAAATGGCAGTTGCTGTATTCTCCTGTATGTCTGTTGTGCACAAACTACAAAATAATCTGTTTAATCCATAATATGAGCCTTCTTTTGATCATCAGTAACATATTGTGTTGCTCCAGCAACCATGTGAACCATGTAACTGATATTGTTATTTCTATTATAAAGCTGTGTATTGAGAGATTGTAAATGTTATTTGAGTCTAGTGTCCTGATGTACTGTACGCCTGCATTTAATATCTTTACCTTTTGAATTGTACAACATTACATAAAAGTAAAAATAGTAAAACAGTCAATAAATGCATTTTAGACTGGATTTTGAGTATTTTCCCAGCACTTTAACAAATACTGTAAATCAACTGTACTCTTACATCTGCTGGGATAAAAACTGAAATCACACGTTTGTATCTAAAACAAGTGCCAGCGATTAGTGGCCCATTTCTGACAGCAACACAGCGAAAGCGAAAGCATGTGTAACAGAGTCAGAAAATAAGTTCATAATAATGGTTCCCAGTTCAGGTCTGTGCATGCAGTGAAAGGCCTTGATGACAGGTTCTTCTCTAATTGTGGAGAACAGTGTGTGTGCCTTTATGTAGGTATGTACTGTGTGTTGTTGTTTCCCTTGTTTAGCTCATGCAAAGTCAGCTTTAAGACAATAATAGACTATTTTACCCACAAAGCAACTTTAGCATTACTGCAACTGCTTAGTTGCTTAGCCTTGAACAGACGCTGTTCATTGATTTGACAGAATTTTGACTACTCAACGCTCTGTTCAAACATCGATCAAACATTAGCTTGCCATTTAAAAAAAAAAGATACATAAAGATTTTAAGCAACGTGTGGTTTTAAGACTGTTCTTTTGTAAAAGAAACTAACTTTTCAGCAACATGTTGATGTTTCAACAGCCCCTGCTAAGCCAGAACATATACAGCACAAGTTTTAATTAAACTATTATAAGTATATTCAAAAGGTATAGTCGAAGGTTTTTGCAATGTCCTAACTAAGTAACTATAAATACATTATTTATACTTTTCTGGGGGCGATTTCTGTGCCTTATGCACAGAACAATTACAAAACAATGGTCTGACGCATCAAGGCCAGTTTAACAGTCATGGTTAGTACCACTAGGATTGTGAAAGCAGGTGTATAATGTCTGTAGCTCTGGAGGAGTTTTGAAATGCCAAAGTGATCAGTCATCAGGGTTTATCAGTCGGGCATTAGAGACTAGACATTTTCAACAGAAAGTGTGTGTTACAAACCTGGGGTGCTGAGTTTGAAAAGCTTTGGCAGTTCCCAGGTACGGATAGACTGACAAAAAGATGGTTGCAATTTGGGAAATGTAGGATTGTAGGAATGTTCGGCCTTAGCTGCTTCGATTTTGATAAAAACAAATTTCCCACTCTGTCTTCTGTTTCCCAACTTTATGGAAGCATAAAGCAACATTGTGTGTCATGCTGTAATGTTTTATTGCTTGCTCACTCACATACCAACTTTGATCCTGTTTTGTTGGAACCTGCAAGCCTAAATAGCGGTTAAACTACATAGCAAAGGTGTAGATTAAAGCTATAGATTATAGATGGAATGTGTGATGTGAACAAGAAAACACAGTTTGAGCTGGACTCTCCCTTCAGCCTCAGGTTAACTGGAGGGGAAGGAGTATGAGAAGCTTGTTGAATGCAAATCAGTTTTCCCACAAGAAAGTTGAGAGGCGTGGACGAATAAAGGCAATAAAAAGGTTAAGAGCAAAGTGCTGGGAGGTTTTTCAGCTGTTTTTCTACAACTCTGAGATGAGCGAATACCCCAGTGTGACTTTAAAGATTATTTTGGCGGTCTCCGTGGCCTATTAGGAACATCTTCTAACAGAAAAACTAATGTGCAACACTGAGACCAAACAAGACAAACTACAGTTCCTTCAAGAAGCGTAAATATGCAGGCTACATTTCTTATTATCTACCGTTTCAGGAAATCAAATGTTCTTGATTTGACATGCAATCTTATCCTCCTCTATTATAATACATGTCACCTGAGGACAAATACTATTTTCTTACCAATCAACACACATTCATACCTGCTAGGTATTTAGTACAATTTTAGTGCTGTTGAAATAATTTGAGCACAGTGTTCAATGAAGATCTCTCTCTGAGAGTTTTTTTTTTTCCAGCTTCAAAAAGACTGTTTACCAGAATTGAAATGTTCAGAGCAGCATGTTATTTATAACTGAAAATGTTTATTAGGGCCGGGTATCAAACCTCAACACTCGCTTAGTACCAACTGTGTGTCCATAGCGCATCGTTTCTGATTTAAATCATGTATGGCTGCTTGTGTTTAACATTTAACATTTGAGAGGTTTGGCTTCTTTTGTTAATTTAAAAAAAGGGGTTTTGAAGAAAACAAAAACATGCTTATATTCTCAAAGTAAGGTATCTAAAAAACATGTCCTTTTGGTATCAGTACTGAAATTGAATTGTATCAGATACCCAACCCTGATGTTTATACGCAGGCCTACATTTGTAGCGAGTAAGGCCCCCGATATACTTGCTTTTAACTATGCATCTGGTCCTGATCTGCATTCACGTTTAATCACCCAGGTATAGGGTTAGGGTATATCGGAAGCTTTACAAGCAGTATCAATTTAAAAATGCATTAGATGGTAGAAGTGCAACTTAATCAAAAAGATCAATAGCCTATATTCCTGAAAAAATACTGTTTTAAAATTTCAATTAGATATGTTGTATACACCACTTCTGATATGCAATATGATACGCTCAATCCATCAGACCGGAACTGTCTGTAGTACAATGGTGATTTTCTGCAGGTGACCAAGACAGCCATTTTATTTACAGGAGGGGGGGGGGTCAACTCAAATGAAACATAATGAGGGTACAATAAATGCGCAATTATTGAAAAAGGGAAAATTATGTTATATTAATTTTTACAGCGATTAAAATGCCCCTCTCTTCTGTGAAGGTCATGGATGTTGATAAGCCAAAATGCCTGATCTTATCCACAGGCAGATGCTTCAGACATTGGATAACTTGAAGGGGGCAAGTGTGTGTGTGTGTGTGTTGTTTGTCTGGAGTTGAAATGGTTTTGGTGGAACTTCTAGCAAAAGGGAATGCAGGGATGTTGAATGGAGTTGCGACATCCAACAGATATCGGACAAGACGGAAAATGTCATGGACGACGCTTCAAGCATCACTGCCCAGAAGAAAAAAACAACAAACACATGAAACAGAGAGGAGGGAGGGGAAGACCGGAGGGGAAAAAGACTTGGAAAGACGAAGAATGAAAAATGAACGAAAACGACAGAGCTGATCTCACCATCAAACAAACACTCGAGCTGGACTTCCTTTTCTGACAGACAGCAATGGAAAGGAGGAGGAAAAAATAAGGGGTCATCGGGAAACAGGAAACTAATCAAAAATACTAAAAAAGTGAATCTGCCAGATTGATCCCAGAAAGAGAGAAAAACAAAATAGCTTCACAAGCTTACACAGGAACAAAGATGAGACAAAGGGATACTAAGAGGGCTTTAAAAGACAAAAACAATCAACTGCAAAAACAACATATTGAGTTAATTATTTAAAGGAGAACTGAAAGATATAAATCATTGGTTGTGCAGTTTATTTGTATAATGTTTTGGGATTGTTTTTGGGGAGGAGGTTTAGTTATTGTTACTGTATGTAATGGGAGTTGTGTTTTGGCCCTTGTTGATCATGGCGCTTCACTGTATGCATTGACGCTGACTGTCGTTCAAAACAAAATGAGCACCAAGACATGATGGTCGCTTGAATCGCTGTGAATCAAAGAAAAACCTGGTGGTAAAAAAGCATTTTAACAGCCTATTGGTCTTTATTATGTCCCTTACTTTCACTTGAATCTGATATTTGTATTACCTGTGCCATACCTTTAACTGCTAACTCATAAAAATGATCAAGCAGCTACTTTAGTTTTAAGATCAATCATTTCCCCTGAGAAACAATGTTTAAATCACATTTAATAGACCTTAAATAAACTAACAAAGGAGCACCAGAGCAGAAAGGTAATCCAACTAAAAGAACATAATGCTTTTCATATGCTCACAATATCAAAGATACATGTTAATAGAGAATAGTTAGGATGTCAGACCAAAAAGGAGACAGGGAGAGGAAATAAACAGAAGACAGGAACAGTAAGTAAGACAAAAACAGTAAAGTCAATAAAATCCTCATGAGTTAGAGAACTTACCTTCACGCCGTCCGACTTTTTTGTTTAGTAAGGTTTTGCATGCTGAAAGAAAGAGAGAAAAGATGGTAAAGACACAGTCTGAGATGTAATTGTTCAAAAAAAAAAGAACTGTGGTTGAGATCACTCAGTCAGCACTAAAGCATAAGATGGTCCAATGAAAAAAAAGGTTTATCAGGCCTGGTGAACCTGACTTTACATTTATATTTTTGATAAATAGAACTGAAATTTGATAATATCAAATTTCAGTTCTATTTATCGAATCAATAATTGTTGATCATAGAGAAATAGCAAACTTAAATTAAATTCTGGAAGTATTTGTATTATGTAAAATTTTTTCTTTTAACTTCAACAATTTCGTTCTAGGACATTGTTGATGTTTTGTATGAAAGTCAATTTCCTCCAAGAAAAGAAAAGGGACAACAAATTAGACATGATAAAAAAAAAAGTACTGAGTCACATGTTCAGCTTAATAATACAATTATGTGATAGGAGGATAGAGTAGAGTAAACTTTGAGTAAGTCCATCCAATATTTTTGATTTAGTATCTCGTAATATTTACTGACCGTGAGCACTTCTGTTTATCATGCATAACTTTATGTATTATTTTTTCTTTTCCTGGCAAAATATAGCAGATTTGATATGTGCAGATTTGTAAACATCAACAGTAAGAGGCATTTAGAAGCACTACTGCTCAGTAGCGCAAATATGAAGACATTTATCTTTGAGCTTTGGTTGATATCTTTCTTATCTTCTATGAGTTTCTTTTATCCATTTTCCACTGCAATTTTAAAAGTATGGATTTTGAACCATTTATTTTACTTCCCACTTTCATGTTTCATTTGATCAAATATTAAATTTCCCCTTGTTGTGGAGCTACAAATAAATTAACCTTTTTCTTTTTTAAAGTTCTTTCATGCAAGTTCTATCACCACTGTGGGAGCAGTTAAAACAATAAGACATTAAAAGCATGTACAACAAAAACAATTTAAACACTAAAATAAATGTGAGCACAGTGCCATAAAGTACACAACACAGTTAAGCAGTACTACTAATGAGTGATAAATTCTGGTTCAGTGTTTGATCAGTAATAAAACCTCCTTATTCCTGAACGCCTACAGGGAGCAAATATGGATGGATGAATGACTATTAACTAATGAATGAATGAATGAACCTACGAGGTGCTTCTATCCAAAACAGCCTGTTGTTTATTTCTCGCTGAAATCAATTTAATTTATTTAAGTACAGCTAAAAATATACCACTAGTGTTGAAATAACAATAGAAAAAATCCAAACTTTTGACTTTTACCACAGTTGAGTCCCCCTGCAGGTCAAACACCACCTACTGTATTCTCACCAGTTCATGTTAAGTGAAACTGACATAATATCATGTGCATGCATTTGAAATCCTGATCACATTTATGACTAGACTTGCATAGAAATGACACCAACTACATTTAACAAGAAACTGAATAAAAATGCATGCACACACGAACAAATAAATAATAAACACACATACACACACACTGTATAAACACTCATATTTGTGTTAGTCATGTTCCAATGATCCTCCCTTACCTTCCATTTATAAAGTAGGAAGGAGGGCAATGAAGAAGGCATGAAGAAAACAGTAATGTATTTAATATCTGCATCTCTGAAATGAAAGCTTAAGATGACAACTGCAGGCAAAAACACCTGATAGGCTTTTACTGTATGTTAAAAGACATTCTTTCATCATTTTCACAGAGGTGGTGGGTTCATGCGGTGACAGTGGCTTATCAACATGTCTGGCATGCAGCATCCACTTCAAAGTCTGTATCTTAAAAAGTGTGTCAGAGGGCATTCCTAACATTTTAGACACTGAAACGAAACCTTTAAGTGCGAGACATCATCTCAAAACCAAATTCTTCACTTTTAACAATCTTAGTCAGAGAAGAAATTTAACGGATTCAAGCATAAAGACAATTCCTTTATTAATAACATATCGGCATCCACTTGTTGATGTGTGAACGGCCTTTAAGCAAGCAGCTCGCCCTGTCATGTGATAGTCTCCTGTAAAAGGGTTCAGTATGCTTCATAGAAACGAGGGCTGTCGCAATAACCACAAAATTGAAATACTGCACTATTGGTCAAGACTACCGCGGAGGACGACCGCAATGTTCATACTGTACACAACCATAACGAGCTCTGTAACGGTTCAAGGATGGATCGCCATGGGATGTACATGACCAGACTTCAAACTCTGAAGTTGTAAGTGTTGCCGTGTTTTGTGTTGTTTTACTGTTTATTTTAACTAACGTTGTGATCCTGAAGGATAGTCCAGAGAAACTGTGGACAGTAAGCCTCATTTGAAGCTCACGAACTAAGGAGTGTAGTGTGCCCGATGCCTGCAGCTGTTTTTCATGTCGCTTTCTGTGGAAATGCAGTTATAACGTTACTACAGCGCAGTGGTTAGTTGTGGACAGCCATTCTGTACGCGTGCATGTGTGTGTGTTGCTGCGTTATGTAAATTGACTTGACATGCCCTAAAGTTAATGATATAGTTACGTGTGAAAAAGACGTGGTCAAACTACAAAAAGGTGTTTGCTTGCCAATGTTGTTGACTAGCACACAGCAGATAGCTTAATCAGACCATGAAACTGCTGTTAGCGGCTTGCTGCGCAGTAGGGTGACAGACACAGACACTCTTACTCAGCTATATGGCACCAAATTACTCAATTGATGAATAATAATAAATTTAATTTGTAATGCACTTTATATTTAAGCAAATCCCAAAGTGCTAAAAATAAAAATACACAGAGAGCATGACAAATACAAGCAGAATCAATAGCCTAAGGCAAAGGGAAAATGGCAAGAGTTCAATCAAAAGCTCTCCTAAAAAGGTGGGTTTTAAGGCCAGCGATAATACCGCATACCGCGCTGTTGACCCCCAAAATGGTGAAGGCCATGGAGGAGCTGGACGCTCCGGAGAATACACCAATTTCCGTGGTGGAAATTACTTCACTGCGACAGCCCTAATAGAAACTAGTCTGTACGACGGCTAAAAGCCTGCTGTCATTGGGAGGGATGAGATGCGATGAATCATACAAAGTAAGAAAGTGGGCATCTGTGTTGCTTTAAAAGGGCTATAAGCATAAACCTCTTCAAGGCAACTGTAAGTGTTGAACCTGTTTAATCTGCCATTATACAGAGGTGAGACATCCAGTTCTCTATAGGAGCATACCAAAGAACATTGGAGCTCCATCATTAGGAATTATGTAACTAGTCCTGTTGCAAAAAACTTAAATTAAATTAAACTGTATAGGTATACAAGTCAATAAGCACAGCCATAAAAAAATTGGTGGTAATATCAATTTTCTCTGAATAACAGAGAGAGAATGATTTTTGAGGATTATTTTTTTTTTTTATCTCAAAAGGTCTATTTGTATTATTATATTTTACTGTAGAGTAAATAGTCCTTTATTTGTTTGTTTTTATAATGTATCTTAATGCTGGTTCTCTTTTACTTTATTTATTAGCTTTTTACACTAATTATAGATTATATTATTATAGATAGCACAGTGTAAAACACTAAAGAGGCCAATTTTGGGTGAAGCCTTCCACTTAATCCAAATTATAACCAGAAATGGCATCACCCATATCTATCATTAGGCATAACCCTGACCTCTGTACCAGTTTAGAAATCTAACTGTGAGTGAATACCCCATTGAGCCCTCATATTAATGTTATTAACATCACCTTTGTAATGTGTTGTATGACGATGACCCTGATGCACACACTGGTCTCATAATAATGTTTAGTTTTTTTGTGCCACAAGTGTGCTGGAGTTTTGTTTCAGACGCTGTTTGACAATCCTATACACAGTTTGTTTGAAGCATACTGATGCCTTTAGGTTTTTTGTGGTTTTGTCTGTTCACACAAAAACAACAGAGCAGACAGGAGAGAGGAGACAAAGGAAAATAACAAAAGACACTGTGCATTGTGTTTAACCAGCTTCCCATGCAGGTTGGCATACTGTACTGTACTGTACTGTGCACTCATACACATGCTTGGCTGGCTGTTAGTGCCAGAGCCATGCGGAGGGAAGGTTGCAGCGAGCACAGGCAGGCATCGATTGGGCATCCGCTGAGTACTGTGGATACAAACCAATTCAAAGGAGGCAAAACAGGGAGTGTCACGGATGTTGAATGCTGCCGTGTCTATTTATATTTGTGATATAAAAGGTTAAATGGTTGTGCTGCAGAGGAAAATATATGCAGCGTGCACCAGTAGTAATGCAGAGATGTGTAAACAGAGCTTTTCTGGGTGGCAGCTGCGGTAGTTGAACGAAGGTCAGAGGGTCATGTGGGGTATCAGTTAAATGGCTGTTGTGTTTGACACAGGAAATTAAATAGCCAGTCTTGGAGAGGAGCTCTGTTCATTAGAGTGTCAAAACATGCAGCAGCACTGAAAGGTCAAGAGCTGAGCTTCGTTTGTGGTTTCCATTTAAATGTTTGTGTGTTTGTGTGTGTAAGATGCCCCAGTGCAATGACGACCATGGCAGCAGGTGGAGGGGTTCAAGCAGCCCAGGCCACATGCCAATAGCCTGAGTACAAAGTTGGCAGTGCACGACTCCAACGCCCCCTCAAGCAGACGTACCTTCCTGTGCCATTGCGGCTGTGCTGGTGGTAGCGGCAGGGCTGGTATGCTGCCGTCCCACTATTGGACAGAGAGGGATTCAATGTGGAGGCACAGGTGGGAGAGAGCCTCTAAAGTCTTTAATTTTCTGGATTTCTTAATGTTTAATAAACTTTAGTGTGTTAAACAAGAACGACAGGTTTCCAGAAAGTGTTGGGATCAAGCGGGCTTACAATCAGAGGAGTATAATAAGCAAAGGTGGGAGACCTGCCTGTTTTTGTTTTCTATTTCACTTTTTTATATTTCCCTGTTGCTTTTATGTTTTGTGCAAAGCACTTTGAATTACCTTGTTGTTGTAATGTGCTATACAAATAAACTTGCCTTGCCTTACTGATCCTGCGCCACCGATTGAGCTGCTCACCATTTGACATTTTAACAGTAAAGACAAGATTTTCTCTGATACCAGACTCCTTTTTATAAGGAAGTGAAGGAGCAAACAGGAAATCTTCTCAGCACCAAAATACCTGTTCCCCGACAATTACTAATCTTGTTTCTGTGCATATTAACTTGATAAACATGCCTAAGTATAATGTATAAATCAAATCAGAGGTCTGGCTCGTCTGCTTTTTTCAGTCTAGACTGATCTTGACCAGTTAAAGTTGGCTGTAATCCACATGAGCTGCTTTACTTACATGAAAGCATATAAACACAGGGCAAATTGTATTAATGCATTAGCTTGCTAGGCCATCATCTAGCCCGCAAATTGGGTGCTCTTAAGTGCACTATGTTTTAGTGATCAAACTGCTTTGAGGAGGAAATCCAAGACAAACCCTTGAAGTGAGAAATCAATACTGCAGACACAGAGCTGACAAGCAAATGTGAACGGGAATAAAAATGTGCGGTTAAGGGAACTACATTCAGGCCAAAGAAAAGTAGCAAAGTAGCAGAACAACAGCGATTCGTATCATTTGGCCTCTTTGAGATATCAGATCAGGAAAAAGTGATTACCTATGAAGTGTATTGAAATCTCTTTATTATTAGATATAACAATAAAACAATTTTTTTTTTTTGTCACAAAACAGCTCAGTTTCTCTACATCCAGGTGCTTTCTTTGTATGGCTTCATTCAAATATGTATCATCATACAGCCCTGGGCCCTGTTTAAATTCTATGGACCAAATCAAACAGTTGTCTCTTGATGTATAATTAGTATCACTGCCAAAGCTCACCTGAAAAGTTCCTGGACACCAGCATCGTTGTGAGGATAGCTCCCTAGAGAGAGACAAAAATCAATGTTATACAGATTTGTATCACATATATGTATGTGTGTGAGACTGTGTGCACACTCACTTTAAGTTTCCTCCTGGCGTTGAACTTGCGCAGACACTCTACAGTCTCTTGACGGTGCATCATGGAGGCCACAGTAGAGCGTTGCTGTATGTAAAACAACATTATACATAAATCTAACTTCACTGTAACACAATGTCATTGTACTGTGGGAAGGCACTGTGTTCACTACAACAGAAAATGACAAGGAGTCCTAATAAATGACGATAATGCACAAGGTGGAGGCAAAGAACACAAACTTTGCATCCCGTTTCTTCAGCTAAGTCCATTATTAGGACAACTCCCAGTAGCATATTACTGTGCCATGACCACCTACTTTAAATAATCGTCAAGTGTGTTTATTGTCAGTTTAGCACTTCTAACTTCATTGTTAGCAAGTAGCAAATGTAGCTGCTTTGGATCCGGGCAGTGTAATAGAGTTACATGACTCAAGATTGAGCACGTCTTCAGCTCGGAAAGGCATGAATCATCAGTGCAAAGATTAACAGCTGCTTTAGAAAATATCTGGGTCTTTGAAAAAAAGTCAAAAGGTACAAGCCTATGAGCATAAAAAAAGTATGGTGAGAAGTTAACTATGACTCCCCAGGTGTATTTCGGTAGGAAACATTTAATCACAAATTTTGGATGAATTCGACTACTGCGCCATGTTCTGTTTACAGCTACAACAATGAACCATTTTGAATTCGCATGGTTTCTTCTCATGGTCTGAGGCTCATTGGTATTGCAGTATTTAGAGCCAAACTGACGGCAAACAATTATTTATGAGAAACAAAACAGTTTGAACAATTAAAACTGATGGCCATAAAATCAACCTATATGATAATTTTATTACCCAGGATATACTCGTTTTTCTATATAGTGCAACAATAAGGATATAATTAATAGAACATTTTGAAATTGAAATTAAGAGTGAGGAAAAGTATTTCCAGTACCAGCAGCTTCTCCAACAATTCTATATTTCTTGTGCACGTGTTTAGTTCACTGGTCAAATTACTGACTGGAACTATGTATATCCTGTTAAACGTCTTTTATGCCAGACAATCAGAACCACATATTTTCTGTGGTCACGGTAAAATGTATAGTGTTGTCTAAAGTTCTTACATGTAGTCCTATTGCAGGTCTCTGTTTAACAATACATGATTTTAACACTGGACTACTTGTTGTTTTGAAAAGCAGTGCCAAAAATGAAACGCTTCACATATTTTACAATGTAACTCCAGGAGTATGTGTGTGTGATAGAGCTCCTGGTCATGGTGTCCTGCCAAAGTATTCCCAAATTGAGTCAATGTATAACTGCTTAATGAGGTAGATAGTAAAATCCTGTGAGATAATTTATTGGACGATGGCATGATCATCCACACCAGTACTTTAAAAGACGAAGAGTGTGACTTACGCAGACCCAGGGATGCTTGAGGGCCTGGTCGGCAGTGATCCTTTTGGCAGGGTTAATTGTTAACATCTGATTGATCAGATTCTTGGCCTCGGGAGTCACAGTGTCCCACTCGGGAGAAGGAAACTGAAAGAGGGAGATAAAGAGGAAGAAATGTTAGGAATATCTATCACTGTATATGCTGTCATTTAACATGCTATCATGGAACAACTGGTTTAACACACATACATATGCACACATATGTACTTATATGGACCAGCCAGATTCACGGTATTAAGGATTTAGTGCCAGTTTTTCCAGGTACAGATGTGATATTCTACCCCAAACACGTGCTGTATTGATAAACTGTCAAAAACCTACTCTAGCAGGCTAGAGTCACAGTCTGCTTGTCATTTGTGAGAGTGTTTCCAAAAGGTACCTCTGTGTAATCATTGCATATGCATTTAGAGAAGGTATGACCAAATACCAGCAGGAGACAGGGGTTGGTTATGTATTGCGGTGAATTTAGTAAGGTCACGCAACTGTCAGTTTTGCTGGGAACATTCTCCACCTCTGAGGACCGGGCATAAAACATCGGATTTACACGAGCCACAAAGGAGGCTGTGGTCATGAAAAGAAACGTGCATTCAATAAAGACGTCATTAATGATTGAACACTATCTGATTACTGCGGACAGGGAGTTTTGGTCTATGTTCTTTGTGTGTGTGACCACTAATGAAGTGTAAAACTACTACAGGCTGCAATTATCATTATCAACTGCTAGAACTGCTGCTCCAAATCTCTCTCCTCATTGTGAATATTATGTGCATTTTTAAACGTGTCTTATTTCACCCCATTCATCTCCTTTTCACTTCCTAGTGTACTAATACTTATACAAAATATTTTATCATCACTTTATGATGTTTAGTTACTGAATACACGCAGATTGCGAACACAAACTCTGAGGAAACCACAGTTCATGTTTGTTTTCTTAGTAAATCTGTCCATCTGTCAGATTATCTGGACAATACAGTGACAATAAGAAAGAAATGTGTTGTGTATATATACAGTAGCTTTATTGTTACTCTATTGTGGTTGTTATTTTATAAAACTATATTATATATATATTTTATTTTATGTAGTTTGGAACATGCATAGTATGTAGAACAGTGCAAAGATTTCTCTTTAGATGGCCATATCAACAGTATGACACACAAACAAAAAAAATATTTGATTGTATTGAAAAAGTAAAAGTGATTTTTAGCTAAGTCAATACATGGAGCCCTTCAGTAGTAACTGGTGGAGTTTTCAAAGTCAGTGTAGTTTCTCTCACTTCCGTCACCCATAGCTGTTACCCTCATCCCTCCATTCAAGTAGCATAAAGTGCATGCAAACATAGCAAGCTGTCAAGAGACATTTACTTCAAATATTAAAGTGTCAGCTGTCACTTACTGACAATAAGGGAAAATATGAGATTCAAGGTATTTGCATGACAGTGATGAAGAAGTGCACATTATTACATGTGCATGTCACTTCATATCAACGCTCATATTATGCACATCCATTAGATGTGGTTGCTTCCAATTACGGAAATTAATACGGGTAATAAATTCCAATCTCCCAGAGGACTATGACAAGATCTGATAAATAAGCCTATTGCTCACTTTTTTTTCTACAGCAAGATCATGCAATAACAAGTAGCAAGCAATTAAAAAATTAAACTAAATTTCTAAATTGCTTGTACGACTGAATACAGTTTGTTAATATAATGAGACTTGAATTGAAGGTGTCCTGTAGGGCTCATCTCGAGGCTCTGTGCTTATATTCCCCAATTAAATAATTTATGACTAAGGTTATGTATTAGAATTCAACTTTCAGGAACAATGATGGAGCTCTCTTACAGACTCTACGATCCTTAACTTCTCATCTCTCATCTTCAACTAAAAATGTGCAAAACACATGCTCAGTCAATCATCCTGGGGTGAGCACGCAAAAAATAGCTCCATTAATCCTTTATAAAATAAATCGCCTTAATCAATATGTTATATAAATAATGGATCAAATTACTATTGTAAATTGTAAAAATAGTGGCCACTATTTACCTCAGTGGCAGAGGGAGCCAAGTCTTTATTTCTTATTTCCCCCCAGTTAATGCAAACTCAAAACTTTACTTTACTTTGATCTTGAAAAGCTGCAGCCTTTATTCGCTGACAAACTGTAACCTAACACTGTACATTAACTGCTAAACTTCACTGCTCTCTCCCTCAACCACACACACTCACTGCACACAAATAAAAGAGCTACTCGAGGGCGACGGCGAGTAATGGGGATAACGTTACAGGACTAGCAAAAATGCCTCTGCCCCCTGTTCGGGGAGTATTGTGGGACAAAGCTGTGTGCACATCAGCACCGTTCAGCCCACTGATGTGTCGGTATCCTCCGCAGCAACAAATGTCATTGGGTCCTCCAGCAAGAATCAATTGAAGAAGGGTGCTCATTTGCTATCTATCCATTATTCTATGAGCCATAAGTATTTACTCTAAGCCAAGTAGCAAGCAGCTTTTTTATTGTTTGTTTGTTTTACACAAATGCCATCATATACTCTGGTGAAATGTCAAGAAGGTATGAAAAAATAGATACTGGCCGAGCCTAATTGCAGCTTTCTTTTTACATGTAGGCTAATGTGAACAATCAACATAAAGAGTTGAGTTTTGTTGATGGTAACTCAACATTGATCAGGAGTACAGCAAAGAAGAAACCAAGTAACTATGCATGTAAGAGTATGAAAACGTTGCTGTACTGATAGTTTCAGTGCTGTGGAAAAGTATATTATACTGAATTTACCATGTGAGCTGCTGAGGTTTCAGGTAGGTCCTTCCCCCTCAATATTTTTTAACCAGCATTTATTAGCTGGTTATTAATCTTAAGTAGGGAGCACCCCAGTACTGCTAGTGGAAAAAAGTTAGTCTGTAGCCCTGAACTACCTGATCAGCACCAAATGTCAGATAGACAAAGTGACTAGGCACTAGCTGGTGAACATAGTGGAGCATTTAATAACTAATATATTTATACAGTTGGTATTTACCAAAGGATAGTATCACACTTACCTTCGCCACACACATTCGACTCCACATTAATGCTAATATTGCTCTGTGTCTGCTAGATGTGTAAATAAGCAACTGTTTGCTAACACTTTTGCCATATCAACTTCATAACCTCATAATATGTAAATGCTGTGTGTAGTGGAGTTACAGAGCTCAGCTTGTGCTTCCAGAACTACAATTACAATACATATCATGGTTATTTTAAGTGTATCCAGGAGAATTGCACACAAGCAACACACATGCAGCTCAAATGTACAGATGTAGAGGAAGGTAACTACAAGAACACAAAAGAGAATTACTCACATCATAAGCACCAGCCTTGATTTGTTGGTACAGTTTGTGTTGGTCCTCATCCCAAAAGGGAGGGTAGCCCACCAGCAAGATGTACAGGATTACACCTGACACACACACAAAATACACACACTAAATAAATATACTGCATATAAAACTTATACAAAACCATGTAAATGTACTTTCAGATGCATAATTTTCCTGATGAGTATATGAATGCAGCAACATATACACATACAAAAAGACAGAAAAGACTAACTGACCACATGCCCATATGTCCACTGGCTTGCCATACGGGTCCTTTCTTAACACCTCCGGGGACAGATAACCAGGAGTTCCTGCAAAACCTGCAAAAATGCAAACATACTTCTGTGAAATTTGCCATGAACTCTATGAAAATGGTTGCTTTTATGACGATGATGAATAATATACAGTTTTCTTTTTGATTACCGCATGATTTGAGCAAGAGTACTATTTCATAAGCCTTTCAGATCTCTGGATAAAGTGTTACAAAACGTTTTTCATTTGCAGTGACTATGTGACAAATGAGCATAAAGACATTATCTTAACATTTGTCCTTCTCTATACCCAATACATAAATACAACTGTATTATAGACACCACAGTTGACTAAAATGCAACAATTTAACATGTTCTTAACACATGAAATTGTTTTTCAAAGTCAAAAAATTAAAATAAGTGTCCCGTATTCATTTCCCTCAGGGCATTTTGATTTAGTTCTAGTATTATGTATTGCTTTTCTCTTACACAGTATTAAAACCAGAGCATATTATTATCATAATATGCTGAAACCCAAACTCTCACTACTAATTTAATACTTTATTATTTTCTCAAGCAGTGACGGTGAAGCAAACACCTAGAGCCTTGTTGTGCTCGAGGTTCCCCTTCGAGGGAACTCGAATTGCGTCGGTGACGACACTATGGGAACGCCTCTGGGCGTGGCAGGGCTGAACTATGAATGAAACTACTCCAATCCTATTGGTGTTGCTAGAACGGTAGCGTGTGACGGCGTAACCGGAGGGGTATATAAGCACGCCGGCACACAGGACACATTAGCCTTCAGCAGGCACTTCAGAAGCTCCACTATCGAGAAAGTTGTTGTCTTACCTGGAAATCCTGACGAAGCAGTAGAGTACCATGTCTGGTAATCAGTTCCGACAATGTGTTTTTCCATGCCCACGCTACATAGCGGCTGGGGAGACTCATGAGATGTGTGTTCCTGTCTGGGGATGTCGCACGCCCAGGCAGCTCTCGAGGGGGCTGCCTGCGGCCATGGCGAGGCCCAGTCCCTGAGGGTGCTGAGGTCTCGTGCGGCTCTCTTTCGGAAGACGGTCGGATGCGCTCTCCCCGTGGCTCAGGCCCCGCGGTTGCTGAGGCGTTGCAGCTACGGTCATGGGGATCGCAGCGTAATATCTCCAAGGGCGTCGGGACGGCTGAGGCCTTTTTCCAGTCCTCGTCTGCTGACTCCGCCTCCTCTCTTCCCCGTTCGGAGCCCGTTTCTCGGCTTCTCCCGCCCGAGGTATGAGTTTAGAGAGGCTTGCACAGTCTGATTCTGAGGAGCTAGACGTGCTTAGTATCATGGAGGATGACTTCCCGGAGCTGGGCCGACGTCATCAGTCCGTGCAGGAGCCGCGGGCCGGCAGTAACCTCAATGAGCTTTCTGCAGCCCGAGCGCCACCCCCGCGTCGATCCTCGCCATTCTTTCCTGATTTACACAACTCATTGTGTAAATCATGGAACAGACCGAGGAAAAAAAAAAAAAAAAAAAAAGAGAGCTGCCCTGCACGGCCGACTGCGTCCCCTCTGCTGGACTACAGCAGCGTGACAGAAACTAAGCAGCACGGCGTTGGAACGATGCCTCAGGTGGAGGAAGCACTCGCGAGCTATCTTTCTCCCACCCTCGCTTCATTCCTTCAGACGCCGGCGCTCCCCACCAAGCTGTGTCGGACAACATCCGCTTTGGTGGGCAAGGCGTACATGGCAGCGGGTCGAGCTGGTGCAAGCCTGCACACCATGGCCACCTTACAGGCGTACCAGGCCGATCTTCTCAAAGACTGTGACCTAGGGGGAGGTCCCTCTGAGGAGGACCTGACTGAGCTCCGTAGAACTACGGACTTAACACTCCGTGTTACCGAGGAGACAGCCCGTTCCAGTAGCTACGGAACGCCATCTGTGGTTCAACCTCACAGGCATCCAGGGGAAGGAGAAGGCTTTTCTCCTCGATGTGCCCCTCTCTCCTACTGGCCTGTTTGGTGAGGCAGTGGATGCTGTCGTCAGCAGGTTTCAGCATGCCAAAGGCAGGAAAAGGTGTTTGAGCAATATCTCCCCCGCCGGTCTGGGTCCAGGACGGTGACGGCTGAAGAGAGACGAGCTCAGCCCTCGGCTAGCTCCTACCGCCGGAGCCAGAAGCGAAGCGTCGCTTCCCGTAGTCCCTCTCAACAAACCTGGGACGCGAGGCGACGCTCTTGCCCACAGCCCCTCGAGAAGACGGGCCTGAGGACCATCATTCAGTCTCGGCGGGCTCGGGGAAGAGATCGGGCTCACACACCGTGGGTCGCCGGTGAGTTTCACTAGCGGCTCTCCGCTTCAGGGTGCCACCGGGGACCTACACATAACACCAGCCACCAGCCCCGAGGGGTTGGTTCCCTTAGCGGATTTTGTAGAAGCATGGCGGAGCCTTGCAAACATTTCCCCGTGGGTCCTGTGCACCGTAGTGGATGGCTACAGGCTGCAGTTCCGGGTCCACCCCCCGCAGAAGTTCAACGGGGTGGTCTGGACTGCAGTGCACGTGGGGCAGAGCCAGGTGTTGGGACAAGAAGTTCGTTCCCTGCTGGAAACGGGGCCAGAGAGCTTATTTTCCCGCCAGTCAGGGAGTCCGGGTTCAACAGCCGGTACTTCATAGTTCCCAAGAAGGACGGATGGGTTGCGTCCGATTTTGGATCTGCGGTCCCTGAACCCATCTCTGAGGAGAGAGAAGTTCAGGATGCTCACCATCCCCGCCATCATCAGTTCCGAGGATTGGGTTGTCACGATAGACGCCTCACTCGCGGGATGGGGCGCAGTCATGGACGGCCGCTTTGCGATAGGCTCCTGGGAGGAGCATCATTTCTCCTGGCACATAAATTGCCTGGAAATGTTGGCGGTATTCAGAGCTCTGAGGAGTTTTCTGCCCGCTCTCCGCGGTCGCCACATCCTTGTCAGAACCGACAACGGCCACGGCAGTGGTGGCCTATTTGAATCACCAGGGGGGTCTGCGCTCACGCCCGCAAACTGGCACATCAGATCCTCCTGTGGTCCCAGCAGAGACCGCTGTCCCTCAGAGCGATGTACATCCCTGGGACCCAGAATCAGGGAGCAGACCTGCTGTCGAGACAGGGGCTGAGGCCCGGGGAATGGAGATTCCACCCCGAGGTGGTCGAGTAGCGGGGCTGGATGCCATGGTGCAGACGTGGCCGAGGCTGCGTCTGTATGCGTTTCCCCCAGTCGCTCTGCTCCCGGGGGTTCTGGAGCGGGTCCACCAGGACGGCGTCAGTCTACTATTAGTAGCCCCGTTTTGGCCGGCACGAGTGTGGTTCTCGGATTTAATATCGCTCCTCGAGGGCCTGCCCTGGCAGGTCCCTCTGAGGAGAGACCTGCTGTCCCATGCAGAGGGCCAGATCTTTCACCCGCACCCCGCCCTGTGGCAGCTATGGGTCTGGCCCCTGAGGGGGCGCAGTTCCTGGAGGCGGGCCTGACGACAGGAGCAGTCGAGACGCTGCTCAGCTCCAGAGCCCCGTCCACGAGAAGGATGTACGGCCTAAAGTGGAATGTGTTCACCACCTGGTGCAGAGAACGGGCGGTGGACCCAATTACCTGCTCGGTAATTGTGATACTGGAGTTCCTCCAGCACCGTTTCTCCGCCGGCCTGTCCCCGTCCACGCTCAAAGTGTATGTGGCTGCCATTGCAGCATTCCACGCCCCTCTGAGTGATGGGCCCTTGGGGAGGCTTCCACTGGTCGTGTGCTTCCTCCGTGGACCCAGGAGGATGAGACCCGTGACGCGTTCCAGGGTTCCCACCTGGGACCTGGCAGTGAAGCGCTGGCTGAGGCCCCCTTCGAACCCCTTTTACAGTCTGGACCTTCCTTCTGCACCTGGCACCCGTGCGCTCTCCTCCTAGTCGTGCCGTCGGGTTCTGCACGCTGGGGGCAGGCGGGGTTTCGGCGCGGCCTAAGTGGGTATCTCGTTCCCATAGTGTCGTCACCGACGCAGTTCGAGTTCCCTCGAAGGGGAATGTCTCGGGTTACGTATGTAACCTTTGTTCCCCGAGAAGGGGAACGAGACACTGCGTTGGTCCGTCACACCTCACCCCACCTGGAGTGCCTTGCTTCATAGAAAAGGGCTAATGTGTCCTGTGTGCCAGCGTGCTTATATACCGTAATGCTACCTGCAATAACTGTAACGCTTGTTACCCTTCTTGGGGAACAAGCGTTACATACGTAACCCGAGACATTTCTGCCTGTGAAAAGGGAGTTTTTCCTTGTCACTGTCGCCAAGAGCTTGCTCATGGTTTTCCAAGCACTTGGCGTAATAAGTACGGCCTAGACCTGCTCTATATGAAAATGTACCCGAGATAATCTCTGTTTTGATGTGGTGCAAAATAGATAAATTGAATTGCTGAAAAATACAGAGAATAAGGTTAAAAATTCACATTGTTATTAGAGTGTTTTTTCTTACCAAACCATGCCTGTTGGTCCCCCTGCACCTCGATGGCTAGACCAAAGTCTGCCAGCTTCACTGCTGCTCCCTTCATCTTACTAGCCAGGAGGAGGTTCTCAGGCTGCAACACACACAGACAAATAGTTATTTAGGAGGAAATATTTTCACTCAGGCTGTAACTAGTGACTGTTTTCAATATTCCTTTCTCAATTAGTTTTTTCTCTATAATGTCAAACATACAGACAAAAGTGAGGACTTAACATCCTAAAAGCAACCAGTCATTAAACAAGAACAGGTTGCTACATTTATCTTTGGACAAACTCAAAAAAGTTCTGCATGGTACAAAATAAATTGTATAGTATAAATTGTCATAGTTAAGAGCAAAAAGAGGAAGAAATGTGTAATTAAGGGCAAAAGAGATAATCATGTACCCTCCTTAAAGAAATGTTCTATCTGACTGCATGATTGGATGAGCTGCAGGAACACGATGACATATACAGTAGTAATGAGGCATGATTTGGTCAAACAGACTTCAAAGGCTTCCCCCAAAGGAAAGACCTTTTCAGTCATATGTCACAGAATTTGACAGCATTTTGACAGTGTCCCTCTGTCCCTCAAATGATCGTGCAAAAAGTCGGGACTTGGCAAAGACAAGGACATATTAACTGTGTTTTAGTTGTCTTAACTGCTTCCTCGTCTTCCTTATTTGCGTCTCCAAAATGTGGAAACGCAGGTCAAGTGTAATCAGACGCAAGGTCAGTTACTGATTATGGCTGCACAGATGTTTTACTTTTGTCTTCATCATATAAGGTGGATTTGTGTTTTTCTTTGCACAGGGGCTCAGTGGTTAGCACTATGACCTCACAGCAAAAATGTCCTGGGTTTGACTCCAACGGCCAAGTTGGCTCTTTCTCTGTCGAGTTTGCATGTTTTCCCTTGCTTTAACCCTATGCAATGCACCGTCACAGACTTTAAACAACATCTCATGTATGATCACTTTAATAACAAGGTCTCCAAAAGCAGTATGATGAACGAAAAATCGACGCTTTGGTGGGACAAAGGTGCTTTCTGCTATGTGACCCTTTCCTCAACAAAGGAATAATAATCACCTCTTAACAGTATAAATAATGTTTTCCAAGTGGCCAGGGCAACAGAAAGTACAGAATGAATGCCTTTGATAGTCTTTATCGGTAGAATATGCTGCATGGTTTCTCTAGACCTCGGACCTCATTTGCCTGACAGCTCTTCCAACCTAATTTGCACATTCACTTTGGTTCACAATGGAGGCAGAATTGAGATAACCTAACTCTCCAGGTGTCCAGTTCTTCAAGTGAACATACCAGGTGTAAATGCAAAGGCCTGTGATCAGATATCGTAACCTATCTACATAACAAAGCTGGATACGGCATGTTAATACCAGGTGTAAATGTAGTCTACACAAGCGTTCACCCTGATGGACGAATACCCAATGAATGCTGGGACAGGCTCTAGGCCCCTGTGACCCTGAGCAGGAAAAGCAGTTCAGAAAATACATGTTTATCTTTAACAATGCGGATGCCCTACATTCTAGACTACAGGTCACAACTGGCAGGCCTAATATGTGTGTGTGTGAATGTGTGTGTCTTGAGGGCAAAAATCTTTGCTGTGCTGTCCATATTGCCTCAAATGCAGCCAGACAGATGAATGTCTGACACTTGTACAGACGGCCTTTTGTGTTCTTAGTCTATTTCTACTCATCTGTCCTCGCACTCTTTAACTCTATATATCTAGTTATCAATCCCCCCCCCCCATCTTCCCCCTCTAGCGGGCAGAGCTGAAACAATAGGAAAGAACAGGGAGAAGAGAGCTGGAGTGAAAGCAACAGCGCAAGAAAAAGAGAGAGAGACAGATAGATGGGAGGTGGCATAATGAGTCCCTACGCTGGCGCTGCAGCAGCCGGGTGACCTCACCCTACAGTTACCATGGCAACCCAGCCTGCCACCAGCCAACAGCGTTCGACTCTCTCTCTAATTCCCTTCAGTGAGTGGCCCTCCCAAGATGACAGGGAGGCAAAATTATGACGTGTGTGAGGTCACACCTCTCCATGACACTCTTTGTTGACATTATTAGTATTTTATGGCTCAGATACCGATGTCAGTTATGGCAGCTTTATCCCCACGAGGTTGTTGGAAAAAGACAAATAAACTCAGATGTTCCTTTCTTTTTGACTGTCGGTTTTACCAAGAGTCTCTAAGAGAAATGCCTTAAAGAAGTAATTATTGACTTGGGGGCAGCGCAACATCTGTGAACACAACATTGACTCATTTATAAAGTTGTCCTGGGTGGCACAGTGGTGCAGTGGTTAACACCTCACAGCAAGAAGGTTGCGGGTTCAAACCCTAGCCTTTCGGTGTGGAGTTTGCATGTTCTCCCCATGTCTGCGTGGCCGGGTGCTCCCACCGTCCAAAGACATGCGGAATACCTTTAGGTGACCCTAAATTGTCCTTCGGCGTGAGTGGTTGTTTGTCTATGTGTGGTCCTGCGATGGACAGGCGACCTGTCCAGGGAGTACTGTATGCAGGATAAGTGGATGGATGGATAAAGTTGTCCTGGCACCATGTTCCCTTTTTACACATCCAGCAGATACGGAGCAACATTAGGTTTAATTTGGAGTCCTAGCCACGTGAGTCGTTCACTCTCCTTTAAGCTCTGGTTTTGGTCTCTACCAACTCCTAAGGTAAAGCTAGCTTTAAAGTGGCAATAATTTATATTTTTATAATAATGTGACAATGTGAAAACAATGTGGCAATGTGAAAGGGGCCGCTCGTAGTGATGAACCTAAAGAGAATAATCACCTGAATCTGCAGCTCTCCTCGGTTTTACAGAGATTTACACTGAGTTTAGCCATCCAAACCACAACTTTACTGTTTCCATTTACTCTCACCATTCTAATAGTATCGTTTCTGGATGCAGCAGGCCACTGTTTTCGGTGAAAAACCAGTAAAAACCTACTATACACAAGGTGCTCAGCAACAAACGGCAGACAGACAATTTTAGCAACTTACTTGTGAACATAGTGGACCATTTCATAGCTAAACAGTGAGAAGATGGCAGGTGCCCAGAGACATGATTCCAACTGAATGATAATGTTGCTCTGTAACTGCTGGATGTGTAAATAAGCAACGGTTTACTGACAACTTCACCCCATCAACTTTGCTCCACAAGTGACCAAAAAACAGTTATTGCAGGTAGATTAAGGCTGGAAAAATCATCTTATTCCACTTATATAACAGTTTTTATGCTGCTTTATTCCATAAAATGGAAATAGTCAAGATGCATCATTTTAGACACATTTCCCCCAAATTCAGCCTGACATGTTTGGTATTTTGGGAAGCTTTGGGATCTACTGTATACTAGAATTTAAAATACCTTTCCGTGGGTCTGAAGGGTTATGGTTAGGCTGCACAGAATGAAAAGTTTTGATGCAGCAAAGATACAATTTGAATACATGAAAGAGAGATGTACATTAACAACTAATGTATGTCTTTATATTTCTTCTCTCTGCCCTCATCATCAATCATTATTATCTTAACTATAAAATGATTCCTTCTCCAAATTCATTTGATACAGAGATCCATATACAAGCTAAAAATCAATGAAAAGCAACACAAGGCCACTTTCTTTTCCAATTGCAGTTTGTCTACTTACCCTTACTGCTCTGTCACATAAAAGTAATAGACTAGATTGTTAAGTAAACTATTAAAGTTTAGGTCTCTGAACTCAGTATTGGCAAATGTGGTGCAATTATCCAGGTGTATAAATCTCAGCTCAATTTGCTGCCCTCATTCACAGTATTATTAAAATTTAAAATTAAATAACACAGCTGAGGAGGTCAGGGTGCTGTTGGTTTCTTTTAAGGGTGAACAGTCTTGCTGTGGGGAAAATCGTCACTGGCCGTCATCTCATCCACTGGCCTGCTATTAATAGCAGCTGGTCTGCTTTCGTCACTCCTCAGCAGTGCAGGGGGGATTGAAAGAGAATAAAGAGGGAGAGGAAAGAGGGGGACAGAGGAAAAAGAGGAGGGGTGTAGTCATAGAGGAAAATGGGAATAGAGAAAGAGGAGAGAAAGCAGGTAAAGAGAGTGAGGGATGAAGCTCACCTCTTGAGTTGTTCTTAACGTCACAGCGTGACGTCTATGTGTGTGTGCAAGTGTGTGTGTTTAGACCTGTTGTGAATCTCCGCAAATGCCTTTCATCTTCACTCACAACACAGTGCTATACAGTATATAAGAGATTTTTGTACAATTGGATAGTATAAAAGTCTTCATATTCAACACTGGTACACGATAACTCACCTTCAGGTCCCTGTGCACAATGTCATGCTGGTGGATGTGACTGACGCTCTCCAGGATCTGATTGATGCAGTGACTGTAGGAGACAGATAAGGATGAAAAACAGAGGAAAGGCACATCTGTCAATCCATAACAACTAGATGACAATGGAGTACAGACTGAAGTAGAGGAAGAAAAAATGTTACGTGAAGATGTTTAAAATCAACACAATGTCCTCATCATTGGCTCTTTGTGTACTTACTAAAGGCAAGAATATAGTTAATCAGAACTGCTTGTTAGATGGTCGAAAAGCCACAGAACCTCCTTCTGTAACTTTCCGTAACAGACAATCAAAACCACTGTGTCTTACAGTCTGTAAGTGTGCGCCATTATCTCCATATTTAAATCATCATGAGTCTCCCCCCTCGCTCTCTCTGACGGGCGTCTTTTCACTTCACCTTCCAGTGTGGCCATCTTGAATAGCTATAAACACTTTTGATGTCCGACGTGGTCAGACAACACTACGTACGAACTAGTTCTGTTCTAGTATAACCCAACCTTGATGCTGTTTTGGCTGAATGAGAGCAAATCCCTGCAACTAGGGGCCTGTCTCACAAAATATGTTCAACATGCCAGCAGTGATTTGCAAGATACTTTTGACATGTTATAAATATCCAAGTTGTTTCGATTATAGGAACAAGTGCATGAGCATGTGGCAGCCCTTTAAGACTCGCAAATCTACCAGCAATTTGGGATTTGGGAAACATCACACTGACACCATTTGCGATGGTGTAGTTGGACAGCAGGAGAAGTGTTGTATGTGAGCAGAAATTTAGGTGCATTATTATGTGAATGAATGTGTGGAAGGGAGTGGGCAGGGTTTGTGTGTTGTTCAGGCAGTGGGGGGGTATCTTATATAAGCTTGTCCTTAACTTGCGTTTCAGCAGATTTGCTGGTCTGGTGCGCAGTTAAAATTACTAATATTTCCTTTAAATTAAATTGAGCCTGACATTAGTAAAGGTGAAGAAAGTTTCAGCAGCAGGAGGGTGTGCAGAGACAGATTTTGGCATAGTGGTCTCTCTCTCTGCAAGACAGAATCAAAAGAAAAGCTCCCAGCGTTATGTCCAAATTAGGCTAAATCTGGACTCCACACTTGATACTCCTCCCTGTTTTGCAGCTAATATGGTGCCCGGCAGACTATCTCACTGCTGTACTTACTCACTTTAGCATTTAACATCCCCTCACATTTTTTCTCTTGCCCTGCCCCTCCAATCTTCACCTCATATCTCTTTTGCCTTTCCTTCATTTGTGGCTCAAATGGAACATTTGGTGTAGGATCACCTGTACAGATCACTATCAGAAGAGAACTAATCCCTAATCTGTCCTCTGATCAACCAAACGTTTGAGCCTGGCAGCCCTGATTAGTTTTGTAGTAGTCGTTTTTACTTCTCTCTTTATTTATCACCAAGGTAACATCTGTGGCTAGAAATGTCATTGTCACATATAATTTGGTTTCATTACCAATATGAAACTTTGTAAATATAACTTATAGCTGTTATTTACATGTGGTTTCAAGTACCAGTGCAAGGTGAGGCATTTAAAATGGCTGCACAGTTGATGACATTTGATGGGCATGACAACACATGATTTCATTATGTCACGGTCAATCACAAGTTTGGTTTAAAATGACGCTGAAATGGTGTGTCAGAGGTGGTGACTCGCTGGGCAATGGCAGCGAATACGTTAAAGGTTTTGGGTGCCCAGGCTTCTACCTTGTTCACCCGTGTGTATGATGCCCATTAGTGTAAAAAAGAAAGTGTCTGAAGCTGCCTTCTCTTCTGCTGTTTTGTCTTGGCTTAGGGTGTCTCTAAAATCCATCGAGACCCCCTTCATGGCTTCGGTAAAAGCTTTGCTTGGAGAGAGAACCTCCACACCCAACTTGACCTGTTTATCAGAGGCAGGGCTTCCATCAGTAAAGGCTTTGGAAAGAGACAAACAAGTTCCTCTGTAAGATGGAGCATTGGCTTGATAGGCACAATGATCAGTTGTGTGATTGACTCAGATATAAGAATCATGTCATCAGCTCTCATCTGGTGCAAGTGATGGAGATAACAGATTATATCAGTGCTGTATAAGGGAGGGAAAATGGGTATGAGCAAAGCAGGGAAGCAAATAAAAAGTTTATTATGACGTAAACTCTGAATCAACAACTCACCCGATGTATCCAAATAGTATACACTATCATGAGAAGTCCTTGGAGTGTCTCACTTTCTTGAGATATGCTTGTGGGTAACTGGCTCTTGGTTTTGTAGACAAGATAGCTAAGAACAACTGTAAACACTAGGTATCTAGGCTAGTGTTGGGGGATTGCCTAGCTGACACCATACTGTTTTTTGCGCATTGAGTGTGGCATCCGCTTCCTGGTACTAGAACATTCAATAATACATTCATATAAGATCAACAGAGACTGACCAGAGAGTTTTTGTATATTCATCATTACCTAAAACACATTTGACCAAATTAAATGATCCAGGTTAATTGTTTATAGGCCTGAAAGTGCTGGTACATGCGTTGCATTTGGATAATTGTTTTTTATTTATGTGTTGAATGTTTGGATCCAATGTTTTTATTTGATCATGCAGAGATATTTTATGTTTAAGTCACTAAACTAACTGCCACATGACTGTACAAAATGTGCTGCACTGTTTGATGAAGTTTAGTCTGAACAATCCTGGCAGGTAATGTGCAGCAGTGCAAAAACAACTGCAACTTCTGTTAACAGGCACAAAATAAGGTTTAAAAACTTAAGACAGCTTTGTCATTATTTATTAATGGAATTAAATTTAAAAGCCCTGAGTCACATGATCAAAAATAAAGTGCATACTGTGAACTGAAAACAACCTCAAAGAACTCAGAAGCATTGCTTCTGCTACTAAAGCACAAAGTACATTAACACAGATTCAAATGGCAAAACATTTTGTGCTTTCATAACCCAACTTTACAGCTTTGGCAGCCTGAAATTTTACTTTGTCGGCCTTGACTAGCAACACATAACTTGCACTACATAGCATTTTCACATGTTAGCATGATAACATACTGTACCTGGCATCTGCCTCGCTGTAATACTCTCTAGCAACAATGTCCTCAAACAGCTCCCCTCCAGTAACACTGCAGACACAGAGACAAATTAAAGACTTGATGTTGTTATTTCTATTTTCTGCTAAAGAGACAATTGAAGATCCTCTCACAAATGGAAAAAAATGCAATGCAACAGACAATATCGTGACAAAACCTTTTAATGGCTTTTCTAAAAAAAAACCTTGGATATTTTGATCTGCCATTTTGTCTCAACTTACACTACTTACTGGTTTGATAGGTGGTACGGGTAAACGTCTTTGAGGAAGGGTATTGATTTATGTAGATGTTAGTGGTGACATAGGTCCAACTGTTCTGTGTTAATTTAATGTGTAACATGTTCTAACTGGTGCTGTAAGAAGCCATTTGAGTGGTTGCTGTAATACAAGCCTCGCCAAGGATGATGTCTGGTTTACTTATACCTCATATACAAAACTGATGGCAGTAAAGCAGAGCTTGGCCTGAAACTTTAAGTATTCCTCATTTAGGATTTTTTATGTGCTGAATTCTACCCATCACAATCTGATACAGTTCAGTGCAATCACATTTCAATGGGTTAAACACAAATGTCAAGTATACCAAAGTAAAGTCGAAGACAAATGTGCAGCAAGGTGGCTATTATGATGAAAAACATTTTACTGAAGGTAATTTGGCTGTCTGGCTAACTTAAAACAGAAAATAGAATTTTCTTTTTTGTAAATACACACGATTTACATATTTAGTTGGGGGAAATAAAATGTGATATTTGGCACATGCTATTTGTTTTCAATCCACTCCTAATAGTGTCATTGGAATACACATTTCATGTTAGACAAGTGGGTACAAAAGACGACATGAAAAGACAACCATTTTATTTGTGGGGTAAACATGGTGAAAGGTGAGTGAAATTTACATCACAAGTGTGAAAAAGAGGTAAATTACTAGAGTGAAGTTGTAGTCACAAAATCGTATTATTAATTAGTGAAATTACTATTAAAATAGGGCTTAATTTAAGAGCAGACTGATGCTTTCTGTCTTGGCAGCTCAGATGAAAAGCTGGTGTGAATTCACTGCTGTGAATGGTGACAGTCATGGAAAATAAAAAAGGGACAACCGGCTTGATTAAGCATCCTGGAGCAATATTCCAGCCTGAACCTGTGACCTGTGTGTGTGTGTGTGTGTGTTAATGTGATTTACTTACAGGTCAAAGACAAGGTAATGGAAGCCTTCCTCTGAAATGCTGTCATGGAGTCGTACTAGAGAGGGAGAAAGAAACAGAGAGAGAGACAATTAGAAATCAGAGAATTAGATCATGTAAATTATCTTCTATATGGAAACACTATGAGTGTCACATTGAAGCAATTTTCTCTGTGTGTATGTAAGTGTGTGGGGGTCAGGGACGGTTAAAATTACTTGTGCCCTATGACCGGTGTTTCAGTTCTGTGATTACTTTTTTCAGGAATGCAAAACTGGCAAAAATTCCAGTTTTATCTTATTTACATGTTGTGTGTTCTTAGCTTAGCTAACATGTGGGTGTGGAGTTGTTTAAAGGAACTGGGCTGAGTAACAAGTATTGAGTACTGAGTAATTAGTAAAGTAAACTTGCCCAACACTGCTTATAACAAGAAATGTTTGGATCATCATTGATAAAGTTATCACTGGTAACTATTTGATCATAAAAGAATATTCTAAAGAAAAAAGCAAGTTTAGCACAACGTTATTTATGCATCCCCAAGACATCGAATCCAGCTGCTTGATACCTGCAGCGCAAATACCACGAGGAACTATGATCGAGAGTGTTTTTTCATAAGACAGGAAAGGCACAGTAAAAGGGCCTTTACCTTGATGAAGTGTTTTCGAGGTCTGAACTTACCCGCACTGAACTGAACGCAACCTTCAATTCTTCATTTACCCAGTTCCCCATAGCTGCTGCTTCTTTTACCATCTCTACTTTGCAAAACTGCCAAATTTTCAACAACAATGGGTTAGTGTGTGGACTGCTCACGTGACCCACCCATGGCTTTGCAGATCTTAGGCTCATATTCTTAAATAAAACCCAGTAAGACCCAGTCTCGTGACAAGGTGGTCTGTTGTGTGTTAAAATAATGGGTGAGGGTCTGCATGTTTAGTCCAATGTAATTTATGTAAGTCCTTAAAGTTTGTCAAATTATTTTGTTCTTTTTTGGTTTACTAGCCCTTTGTTTAATTAGTGACAGGTGAAGCATTAGCAGCATAATTGTGTGCTATGTAATTTATGACTCAAAGAATTTACTTTTGTCTTTACTTAAATAAACACATTTGGGTTGTGCTACAAAAATAGCCTGTCGATTGATTAAATACAGTCGGGCTTTTATTGAGGAAAAACCTGCATTTTATATTTTGTAAGCTCTTAATCAATACTTATCATTAATGTGGCAGACGATCATTGCATCCCTACTTACAATAGTCTCTGATCACTGGCCAGTTAAACAATGCACAAGAATCAGACTAAACACAAATCACCACAATGGTATTATGGTACGTTCATTCACACCCATGAAAAATACACATAAGGTCAATTGAAACACAGTCCTCCAAGGAATATGAGGTTTCCAGCAGAATAGGTTTTTCTCAGCCTATCTGAAATGATCCACTCCAGGGCGCCACACTAGGTTTCTAAAGCCACCTGGGCTTGTTGGCAACCAGGAATCCGCTTTTAGATGACAAAGTTGACAGAATGGCTGCCATATTTTAATCATTCATAATTAATGTGATATTGGTAATTTCCTTTCAGGTTTTTTCTCTGTTAAAGAAGCCCAAAAGTAGGCAGGAAACATTGAATAAAGGGTGAGAGGTTTTTCTTTACAAAGGAGCCAACAAGGACAACGTTAACCAGCAGCTCGAGTCCAACAGAGTTTTGAAATACAGACACGTACTAACGTGTTCACAGGTAGATTAAAAAGCTGCTTATGTCAAGGTAGGTGAAGGTGCTTAAATTAGCCCTAAAATGTATTTTATTACTCGCCTCTTGCTTCAGACAACTTCACATTTAGGGAAAAGGAAACTTGACAAGCTCTCCCCTTGAGAATGGGATCAGAAAAGAGCAGCTAGGGGAGGAAAAGAAAGGAAGAAGAGGCAGGAATCAAGTGGGACTAGAAAGAAAGAGAGAGCAATGAAACCATACCTATTATGGTGTTATCATACTCTGCGTGTGTGTGTGTGCGGGGCTTGCACTGGGCAACATACTACTGTATGATAAGACACTTGGCAATTCTGCCACAAAGATACTTTGCCATTTCCTTCCTTTCTCCCTTTCTCAAGGGGCCACTGCCTGTTGTCTGGCTTTTACACACACACACACACACAGGCGCCTGAGAAATGGACCAAGTGGAGTAAATGCATTCCGATTATTCAGTTAGGGGGAGCAAAGTTATGGTTTTGTTACTCCACTGTATTTTTTAAAATAAATGTATCATCATACAGTCGCTGCAATCATGTGATTATATTTAAGCGGCCGATATCAGTGACCGTTTTACTATTTTCAGCAACTGACAAAAACACACACGTTTTTGGACCACTGTTTGTTTTGTTTTTTTCAGTTTAACCCGTCGCTGAGCGCTTGCCACAGCATGCTTTGGCTGTCAATCACAGTCTGTGGTCAATCCACATAAAAGTCTGACCGTTTACAAAAGGTGAGAGACATCTCATTTAGCCTAACTGCGATCATGAACTGAAACTTAAACACAGGAAAAGATAGGCTAGCCTATATTGAATGAACCTGCTTGACTAAAAGTAAGATTGTTATGTCGCCAAAATGCCGAACAGATTTGCGATCGGATGGGATTCGGCTGTGGAGATGAAATGTTTGTGAAGGAGCCAAATCAATTTAAGTGTTACGTGGCTATTCATATTTAGCGTTATTTGGGATGTAGTGGACCTGTCCAGGGTGTACCCCTCCTTTCGCCCGATGTAAGCTGAGATAGGCTCCAGCCCCCCCGGGACCCTGTATGCAGGATAAGTGGTTAACGATGGATGGATGGATGGGATGTAGTGGAGGTTAACTACACGTTTTTCAAATGCAACATCGGGTCTACTCACCAATCTATGAGTTAACCATTACCTAATACTGGACAGTTTAGCCAGCCGACATTTATAGTTTGCCAACCTTTTATTTTACCGCTACATCCCCCCTGATTTTGTCCAAGGACTGTCTCAGGCTAACTTGCTGATCCTCTCTCTCCCTCGCCCCACACAACAGTGGACTAACCTAGAAGAGTGTTTCCCAAACCTCTATTAGAGCACACATCCCCAGTCCAGGTTTCCATCCAATCCAGCTTCACTACAACTGGCTAAAATGGGATTTTATGAGCCATGTAGTTACATTCACAAAAGTGAGGACCTCAACATTTGTCATTATTCATCAAACTGTAAGACTGAGTCGGGCTTATAAAAAATAATGATTATTTTATGTATTGGAAAGATTTTTCACTAGACAATTACATCTTTTCTAGTTTACTCAATCATTTTAAAACCAGAGACCCATGTGCGCATACACACACACACACACACGCACACAGACTCTTCAGTAGTAAATGATCTGATGAAACTGTTAAATAGATTTAGTATACACAAGTATAATGTATGAGAACCAAATTAATCTCAGATTTACAAAGTTCACAGACATTTACAGCCCTGTGTCTGCCTGACAATTTATTGCTTCAGAAACTAAACAGAGCAGTTTGGTTCTTTGGGGAAGGGGGTTCAAAGTCTGACACTGCAGCAGCACCCTGACTTTGTATGTCACCAGTCAGTGGGATTGTTCAGAAGGAATGCAGGTAGGTATGTGCTCTGTAAATTAATGGTTAACCATTTGTAGTTCATTAATGTGATGTGGGCACATTCCCACGCATTTGTGTGTCCTTTAACTTCTGTTTGGGGTCCTGGAGACCATGTGACTACACAGTGACACTGGCATTGTGAATCTACACTGTCTCTGAGTCTTCTGTCTGACTGAAATCTCTGGTAGTGACTTTTCCCAATGTTCTGAATTAACAAAGCTGTTTGACTAATCGATGAGTCTGTCGGCTCTCACAAATGACTCACCTATGTTTGGATGTTTCAGCAGACGACAGATTCTTGCCTCCCGCTCCAGTTTCTGGTGATCTGAGGAGAGGAAAAGAGCGGAGAGGAAACTGTAAATTAGAGTGACCAAGAAAACGGGAAAAAAGTGCACACAGAAGAATATAAAGCCAACATAAAAGTATACAACAGGGGCTGCATGACATTCACTAAATCTGACTGTAGTTCATGTTGTTCCCTAGCACTTTTGCAACATAGCATTTTGGAAATGACTTCTTCTACACATTTTTTAACAGATGTAGTGGTGATAAATAATAAATACTTTTAGTTTTTCTAAAGCAAATATTTTTGCACCATTAAAACAAGAAATTGTTTTCTGAAAGGTTTTCAGAAAAGCCAGCACTAGTGACAATGTTAAGTGATTAAACATTTTAACTGTGCAGCTGTAACACAGGAACACACACACTGTATTCCCTTTCTCTCCAATCTCTCCTGCTCCTCCTTCTCTACTCAGAACAACAGTTTTCTTCTAAACCTGACATTTTGCGACCAGCACCAAATCGATTTAAAGTGGAGTGGACAGCAAATTTGTTTCAGCAGAGACAGGATGTCAAAAAGGTAAGACACACACCGAGCAGGAGAAACTAAGAGGCCAAAACATTGGCTGTCAACTAATATGAGCTTTGACAAGTGGACAGACAGCTATACACTGTACACACACACGCACAACCTCTAGCACAAGCTTTTTGCACTTAGTCAAATTAGTATTGTGGGTCCAGCCTTAATATAATCAGTGTCCAGTTAATGATTCTGATGGCAAGAGGAGGATGTGTGTGTGTGTGTGTGTGTGTGTGTGTGTGTGTGTGTGTGTGTGTGTGTGTGTTGTTGCAGCTGTATGCTAAGGACAGGCAGATTGGTTGTAGGACAGATACAGTAGATAGATACAGTGGATGACATTTCCTGTTTTAGGGTCTCAAGAGGTCAAGTTCACACTGGACACTCCTGCCACCCACCAGCTGCTGGTCTCAGGGGACAGATGGCCTGCTTACGTGAGTGAGTTACGCCTGTGTGTGTTTGTTTTTCGGTGTGTGTGCGTGACAACAGAGAGGAAGAGACACTGGACATCCTTAATCCCCTGTCCTATCCAAAGCTTTGGGTGGTGTCATGTTGTCTAGATAACTACTAGTGCTGTGGGTGACAAGATATCATTTCCAATATATAGTCAATTGCTAAATTGTAAAATGTTCTCTTTTGATGAATTATTTTTCCAAATATTTATAAATGGATTTTTCAATGTAGTATCAGAGAAAACTGCTGAGAAGCAGGAACCAGTGACTTTTTGTCATTTTTTGCTTAAAAAATTACTAGTGAGTGGACTAGTGGTGAAGCGGTATATCATAAAAGCCAAACGGCCTGGTTCGATTATGTTGTAAATTGTAATATATGTCAGAGGTCTCACTCCTCTGGAGCAACTAGGGGTTAAGTGTCTTGCTCAGGGACACCTTGGTGTCTTACAGTGGATTCAAACCCAGGTCTCTCACACCAAAGGCATGTGTCTTATCCACTACACTGTCACCACCCCCAGAATTAATCCATAATGAAAAAAATCATTAGTTGCAGCTCTAATTATTAATATACTTACAGTTTCTGCTATAAGTTACATTTATACAGTTGATACAGTTATATTTTTTGTGTCCCTGGTGCATACTATTGTGTTAATTATCCCAATAAGTTCCACGCAATAGAGGTAGCAGGCTTAAAATCTTGGAAAAACAGACCCTGAGTTTGTGGTTTCAAAATCTGTATCAGGAGAGGAGAAAAGCCAGCTCAGTGAATTATAGATAAAGATGGTGACTTTTCGATTAAACATTTCATTGTTTACTACTGTATGGTACAAAGAACCAATAAATTGCATCCAACTCCGGTTACATGACTCAACTGCACACAGAAAGAGTGACTGCATCAGATGGTCTCTCACAGTGGTCTAGGGCACATCCTTTTCTACAAAGCCTTCTATTTATCCTCTATACTAAACTATAACTGATTAAAACACTGCAGGTACAAGTGAATCAGAGGTGACTAATTAAACTGTTAAAAAAAATCGAAGAAGACGGAAACAAGCCAATATCATGATGTGTCAGAGTTAAAGTGCTTGAGTCATTATTTAATCTTATCATGTCCTTGAATATATTCATTTAGTAGTAGCTGATGGAAACATTTTGCAATTTCTTTCAATGACTTTTTGGGAATGAGAGATGTAGCTAAATTAAGAGAAAAGAAGAGTCTTGTTAAAACTTGTCAGGAGAAAATATGTATGGTGACCAAATTCAACCCTGAGTCATCAGACTTAAGTAATGGTTGTTGATTGATTCGGAGAGTTGGCAAGATAAAGTGTGAACACAAACTTTAATGCAAATGGTATCCTAATGAAAGTTCTGGTGGCAAATCAGTTCACTTGTCCAGTAAGTAAACTCGGTTTGACATTTGTGAAATCCCACACTTAAGAGGAAACAAATCAAGTAGTATGTAATCAGTGAACCCAGCTAATAGGGTGGAGGTAACCCAGAGGTTAGAGAAGACTTTGGCTTGTTCAAATCCTCCAACTGGCTGGAAAAACACTGGCAGGAAAAGTGAAAAGGAAATACTTCCTTCCTTCGCAGCAAACACTGAGGGGCCTTTAGAGGCGATGGAAAATGAAGTCCATGCCCGTCACCTAAATATGTCATTTCTGTTTGTGTGCATACAAAGCATTTAAAATGTATACTTCTGTATTTTACATGGCACCAGTGATCTGTCTTCACTAATAATTTACAAAACATTTTTTAATAGTAGAGTCATTATGCAAAGCTAGCATTTCAAGCATATAGCTAATGTCATGTGTATCCTAAAAGAAAAGCAGAAAAGCAGTAAATCCTCATTTTGAATGTTTTGACATTTTTACTTGATCAACAAAAACGACTAATAGCTGCAGATAATTGATTAGCGGCGTAAAAGTTTACGCATTGATTTCCTATAAAATCCACTGTCTTAACCCTCAACAAGCTCCTGCAGGAAAACACAAGGAGGGATTAAAACGCTACACCAAGTTTCACCCCAAACCTCTGACCCACAGGGCTAAGCCAATCAGCTGCAGCTTTCAGCCTGCATGTCTCTGTACACAGACATGTCGTGTACAGAGACACACGTAGAACTTAGAACATGTAGGCCTATCTTGTTCAGTTCAATTTCCATGTTTTGGTTTCTCTCACGAACACGAGCTTTTATCTGACCAGTGTGTTCAGACGATGAGAAATCAAAGCATTCTGCAGACATTCCACAACCTTCTTCTCAGAGCCATAATGGGCTATTTTGGCTTCTTGTATTCTTAGAAGTTGGATCAGCCAGCAAAAATAGGACTATTTTTCAATGCTGGCCTGAGATGACGCCTTTATTATGCTTGTGATGGCAGACAGTCTTGGCAGCTGGCTGCTTCGAAACACTAGAAACTGACTGAGGAGTATCAATAGAACGATGAGAGTATCAGTACAGGCTTCAAAAGGACAAACTGTATAGAAAAGAACAGAAACAAGAGAAAGTGACTGCAGCTTAGCAGACGCTGATCAGTGTCAAATATAGAAGATAACTGCAGGCTCTTTATAGAAACAACACAACCGATAGGGAGACATTACAAGTGAGGGACAGAACCAGTGTAATATGTTGCACATGTTGTCTGCCAATAATTAGTTGTCAAATTCATGATACTTTCTCATGGATTCATTTAGATACTTAATATAAATTGTTGTTAAAAATGGTTAAATAAATACTGCTGCACAATAAATAGAAGGCTTCAAATAGCCGATACTGCTTCCAACGGCCTCAAAAACCCTGATCAGAGCACCCTTAATCTATGCGCCATTAAAGGCCCTCAGCACATATTGCTCAACCACAGGAAATACAGAGGGCTGGAGGCTGAGCTCAAACAAACAAAACTCAACACAACACAGGAGAGCAAACTACCCTGGGTGCGGTCCGCTGGCTGAAACAAAACAATAAATAATGCAGGGAAATTGAAGACAGTTTCAACCAAACTGGTTACTAGCATTGCAACTAGTGACTAGATTTGGTTGGTTGTCCACCCATGAGGGTGGCAAGGAGGGAAAGAACAGAAGCATTTCTCTCTATAACAAAATATAATTCAACAGCACCACAAACTCTCCTAAAATGATCATAAAAGCTCATTTTCCACCAAATGGTACCAGCTCAACTCGCCCCGACTCTACTCGCCTTTTTTGGTTTTCCATCGTGGAAAAGTTGTACCTCCGTTGAGGTTCCAAGCGAGCTGAGGCGATACTAAAATGTGACGTGAAAACACAGCAGACTGCTGATTGGTCAGAGTGAATTGTCACGATTGACTGCATCATCATTGCGCGCACCAGACAGAGGCCAGCAACAGAAAGTTTTATATATTAAAATTTTCGTACATTTCTTCACAATCCACTCCTGAGAAGTTTTGAGGTGAGAAATCAGCTGTGTAGATTTCAAATATTGACAGTTTTACGAAAAGTGATGGTGGAACAAAAATGTGCTTGAAAGTTTTCGGAGTTGAGGAGCTCCGCAAGCGGCGGCGGGGGGAGCTGGTCTCACAGTCACACAGACCGCTGCAGCCAACGCAGCAGAGACTCCATCAACAACGGCAGAGGAAACCACAGCTATAAGATTTTTGTACAGCTTATCTGTCTTTCCATTCTGAGTAATATTAAAACGTTTCAACTTAAATCAAGAAACAGCTGGTGTGTGTATTTCACGTTGAACCTTACGTTGCGGCAGTTGTGTGTGACGTTTCTATGACGACCAGCTACATTGAGGGGTACCATCTCTGACTATGTTTAGCGATGGGAAACGGTGGACGGCGGGCCAAAACCGAGGCGAGGCGAGGTGGTACCGGTAAACAAAAAACAGCAAAAGTTGAATCAACACCTCTCTAAAACAGTTTTAACAAAAATGGTACATTTTAGCCTTCATAAATGCAGTACTTATTGCTTTATTTGACTGTATTAGTTTTAGCTACCCAATAAACTGGCAAGTGAGTGTATATTTATATAACTTGTGTTACAGCAACTCCATAAACTCGCGTTTCTGCCAAAGCGCACTGCTTTTCATAATGTTTAACCCACATTTGCAAAATACAATATAAATGCACAATTAAAATGTCTGTTACACTGACTTTATCCTAGTTGAGGACTACATGGTACAGGGTGTGTAAGGCTAGCTCTCTAAAGCCCAAACCAAAACAACGATGTTTGGGACACAAACTAAGAAGTGACCCATTCAAACATATTTTAAAGTATAATGGTTTTGCAGGGGGAAAAATTGCCATGGTAGATTAAATTACTAAAGTGGGTTACAATGGTAAAGTACACACAGAAGAAGAACTGGTTCCAACTTGCAGTAACTTTCAGTTCCTTTGTAGGATTTAAAATAAATAGTGAAAGAGTCAAACCCATGACCTCCTTTGAACCGTTTTACAGATTTCTAGAGAAATGGTGTGATATCAAAGTGTCTGCTCTGAAAAGAACAACACACAGCACTTAGCTCAATTGGATTGAGTGATGACCGACGGCATGGCACATTATCATATTTATTTATCCATCCAGCCCTCCCCCTCATTACTATCTCATCTAGACGGTCTTAACAGAATGGAGTAGAGGATGGATGGATGGCTTCTTTCAGCCCACATCCACCGTTTGAAAAACGATCCATACCCCCTCCCTCATGTACATCAATTAACGTCTGCCTGCAGGGAAAGAGACTTACAATACTTTAAAATAAATGCCAACGAGAGTAAACACCCAAAAACAGCCAAAAACACTTTGATGGGTAAACGTGACACGTTTTGTATTTTGTTAATAAGTGGTCATTGTTGTCATTTTTTCTCTGTACTTTCTGAAGATTTTGCTGCTGAATTCGGTGTTCATGTAGCTGGCAACACATAGGGCTTCTTCTGCTGTTTCCAGTTGCACATACTTCCTGTCTACCAGATATTTAACCCCCCCCCCCCAAAAAAAAAGGCTGACCATACACCAGGTATTTTGCAGAAAATGTAAAAGATGTCATAATTTGGCAATGATACACTACTGGGTTTAACATTTATTTACAGTATGCATGTCACAGGTTTGAAAGATTCTGTCGAGATTATAACTGTCACTGCTCTAGTCTTTAAATAGTCAGTGTGTCAGTCTTCAGCTTCGTCAAAGTCCCCTCTCCTCAGGGACTGCCAGAGACCGAGCAAAGTCAATAAGAGATCACAGTTGCCATGTACTGTTCTTCATCTGCTGATTGAAGCTGACCTGGCAACCTGCACCCTAAGCGTAGCAGGATATTAGCATGATGAGTTGCTGATTAGACACAACCAGTTCACTTCATTATGAAGCCACTCATGCACAGCTGCTATTGTTCCAAAGTAGTTGCATACAACTACCCCTGACCACACTGTTACGATACCATGTTAACACAATATGATTCCGAGATGTAACATATTCTACAAAAATATCATCTATAAAACATGACAATATCTGTGTAGACAATATTTGTGTAGTTTAAGATAAAAACAACCAGTCCATTTGCAAAATAATTATTCAAGAAGCATAAATCATAATAGATTTAATAAAATAATATTTATTATTCAAGTTTACATCTACTTGAGTGCCTGGAATGCAATACTTTGTCACACCCTACCAATACATTTTTCCCTTTTTAAAATGACTACTACAGTATTTTTTTTTTTGCAGCATTAGGAATTAAAAAAAAATTTATAGACAGCATAGTCTGAGCCTTTTAGACACAACAACATGTATGCATGTGTTTCAAATGTAAAACAGCCATATAAACTGACTGAAATTAGTTCTAGAGGATCAGTGGGGTTCTATGTTTGAGAATATTTACTGTAAATCACTAGGAAACCATGCTACGAGGTTTCAGAAATTGTATTTTATCTCTTATTTTAGGCATCCATTGGCTTCCTTTCATTTCTTTAATTTAGATCATTTTAGATTTTGGGTTTAATTTGATCTGATCTGACTCGTGAGGTTAAAAAAATACTTGTAATCCAGGAATCTGCTGTACACTCAGAAACAAACACACGCATGTTCGGTATTGCATGCTTAAATAGATCCTGCTCCTGCGAATCTGCATGCTTTAAAATGTTGACTTGCAGCCTGGATAGCGCTCAGAATTTGTTTTTGTGCTCTCTCAAATCTTTTGTCATCAATATGCTTCCATAGGCTGGGAGGTAGGTGTGGCACACATGGCAGATGTTTTCACATTTGCTTTTTGTTGGAGGCTGTTTTGCCTCCGTTTACTTACACTTAAAGTTGTGAATTGTATTAAGAGTGCAACTATGCGCATTTTAGTGTGTGTGTGTTGTTACACACATCTTTTTCATCTGAGCAAAGCCATTAGATAACCTAGTGATTCCATTTGAAGCCTTTAACGACATTCCAGTCAAGTCAATGAAAACAGCGATGTGAGCACTAAACTAAAAGCCTGGCTCTCAGCCTTATTTCCTCACTACACACACGCCGCACACAAAACAGCACAACCCAAATACACACACAGACCACTTTTGGATGCTCTGATTCCATGAGTCCTTCTCAGAAACACGCACACTGGATGAAGCTGGGTGTGTCCCTGACAAATCGTTTCTGCCCAAATTATAGAAAGTTAACACAGGGTCGATGATGATGCTTTAAAAGTGATATGGGATATGGAAGAGCTATCATGTAAAGGAACAATTTCCCAGAGCCAAACGTGACATACTCCAATCCAAAACCCAAAGATATTGCGTTTATAATCGTGTAATTGTCTAATTGATCAACTGGCTATTTCAGCTGACCTTTATCATCAACAGCAATTTGGAAAATCAAGTGAAAACTTCTTAGGAATCCCTGGCAACAGACTCCAAAACTGCTTTTCTTGTTTGTATATTACATTACATTTATTCATTTAGCTGACGCTGTTATCCAAAGCGACTTACAATTGCTATTTTATGTCAGAGGCCACACGCCTCTGGAGCAACTAGGGGTTAAGTGTCTTGCTCAAGGACACAATGGTGGATTCAATTCAATTCAATTTTCAATTCAATTTTCAATTCAATTTTATTTATATAGCGCCAAATCACAACAACAGTTATCTCACAGCGCTTTTCATAAAAGAACAGGTCTAGACCGTACTCTGTGATGATGTGTGGATGTCACAGTAGGGAGTTAAACCCACATCTCTCACACCAAAGGCATGCGTCTAACCCACTGCTCCATCACTACCCCAAATGTGCATTGCTGGCCATGAGAATGAGGATGGGTATTTGAACCCTGCAAGGCGGGAGCACTGGCCAGCATACCACATGCAATTTGTGATTTAATCTTAAACTTTTTGAGTGCTGGAAAGACAAAATAAAGAAAGTCTTTAGTCTGAGCTCAAGCGGACATTTTATAAACAAATCCATTGACTGATTAGATTAACCCATATTATTAGTTGCATCTTTTCTTAGGATCAGTGTTCGGTACAAAAGGGAAACGGACCTATCTAGTTTATTACCTCATCCCAAGAAAAGGAAGAAAACCGGATTAACATTTTATAGGAACAAGACATGAGTATGTGTTTGAGTATCTTGAAGACAATGCTGCTAGATATATTTACAGTGAGGTAGCGCTTCTTAAGATAAAAGGATAAAAGAAGACCAACTGATATGAGATAAATTAGTGACAGACAGAAACAGAAAAATAGACAGAGACTTTGGGTCAGTGTTGCCCAGAGCAGACAAGACTATAAATAGATCCAATCCTCCTCCGGCTTACAGCCCTGAATCACACTGACCTGGCCCGCCCTGCATCACCAAGCAGAGACAGAGACACAATGAGACAGAAAGTGAGAGACACAGAAACTGAGAAAGACTGACAGATGGAGGCGTACAGAGAAACGAGAAAGGCGTAGGAGAGATTCTGACACTGATTCTTTATCAAGTGACTCCAGTCAGACTTGCATTCGCTGTGAGAGGTCAGTCTGGTGTCAGTGGGCCAGTGCTGAGGCTCATGTCGCCTGCTTAAAGCAAACCACCTAATGATATAAACTCGAATAGGACAGTGATGGAGAAGATAAGGGGAAAGATAAAAATGGTGTTGATAATATGACAATTCTGATGACCAATGATGGAAATTAAACTCAAAATATGATACTTAAGGCTATAACCATTGAACAGTAGCACGCTGGAACTTCTTTCAGCTTCCACTATGGCCAGGCCCAATCCACATAACCCCTCACCTTTTCCACCACCACCAGCTAATTTTTTCATCCGTCCTCTGCAGTATGCAAATAAGACAGAGACCGACACCAGTTCTGCTCTACTGGACCTGAGAGACGGACCCTAGTGCACTGCCACAACTCAGCCAAGAGAAGAAAATACAGAAACAAGAATAAGAGTAGGCAGACATACAAGCGGCTTTGTGAGTTTGTACTTAGGCACAGTGGTGCTTCGAGATAAATGCAAACACCAATATTAACATGCTGATGTTTAGCAGGTATAATGGTAAAATCATGTTTACCATCTTAGTTTAGCATGTGAGCATGTTAGCATTGGCCAATTACCAAATGTACAAAGAAGGGCAGCTGAGGCTGATGGGAATATCATTAGTTTTGCAAGAATTTAGTCACAAAACAAAGTATTGGAGAAATTGACATTTTGACTTAATGACAGCGCTAGATGAGAAATGTAGGGACCACCAAAGTTATCACAATTCATACTCAGGGGAACAGGGGAATGTGTGTACAAAATTTTTATGACAATCCATCCGACAGTCAAGACATGTCGCTAAAGGCCAAAAATGTCAAACTCATGATTGTGCTACAGGAAAAGTAAAAGGATCACCAACGTCAGTAGGATTCATCCTCTGGGGACCATGAGTCATGGGCAATCCATCTGATAGTTAATGAGATATTTCAGTTTAAAACAAAGTGATGAACCAACATTTTCATCCCTGAAGCAAAGACGCCAGCATGGCTAAAATCGCAAAACGACATAGAGTATTATAATAATAAAGTACAAGTACAAAAACAACGTAGGGCTGCTAATCTAATCGCAATATTGTCATGTGCGATTACATAACTGCAAAAAGTGTGTGATTTAATAAAACATAAAAAGTGTGTTTAATGCTCTCTTCTGTGTGTGCGCTGCAGTCTGCTCATAATCTCCGCCCACACCGGGCTATTGCATGTGCCCCTTAAAAAAGTTTTTTGAGCAGTGTGTGAGTAACTTTTAAGACAACAACCTACCGTAACGCCCCTCTCCACCATGCCACTAATCATTCAAAAGATAGTCACACTTGTCACCAGAGCACCAAGAGAAATGCCGGTGCTCCGGTCGCTCTGTGACAGACAGAGACGTCGGTAGCAGCTGAAACCGTAATACAGAAGAAAACTGAAAAAGGTTTGACGTGCTACAGCAAATCATTAAATGAACAATATGATTATTACAAGTTAGTACTTAGCATTAACAAACTAGAGACCGTTGTAGATCCTTTTGCTTGCACAAGGATTTAATAAATAAAAACAACCCACAGAAATGAAACAGCTGTAACTGGATCTAATATTCATCTACTGGTAAAATAGTATACCATTATATGAAATTCTAATGAAAGTAGAATTTAATATATTATTGTTATACTAACAGTTAACTATTAATACACTCATTTACAGTTCCTCCTCCAGGTTGTTGATAGAGACACTGTGTTAGACAGATGTACATTGAGACGGTGCCAGGATGCCAATTTTTGCTGCTTCTAGCCGCCTCCTCCTCCGTAGAGTAGCCCGCTGCCCTTGTTTTGTTTTCCATCGATTTTACTTGTTAAACTTTGTTCAAATTGAGAAATACGCATTTCAAAATGTCAGTATTTCGCACATTCCTTGATAATTAAGCAAACAGACCCATAGTACCATTCGTTCTATTATAATCAAATCACAAAACTGTCCACAATAATCGCAATATGAATTTTTCTCCAAATTGTGCAGCCCTACAAACAAGTGTAGTATAATAAAAGAGTCGACAGTCACAATTAGGAATCTTACACACACAGGTTTTGTATAAAATACGGCATCAGTGAATCCAGGTGCACAAATAAACAGGTGCCAGGGACAAAAAAATCACAACCATGAAACCACATTTTAAAGGTTAACACTTCTAAATATAGATGTTAACCTACAACAGGTTTCTCACAAGACTAGGCCTTAGACAGTTGCATTTCTGCTGACATCCAACAAGTAATTTCAAATTAGTAGACACAACATGCCTGTACAGATCATCAATATCTCTTGGGCTAACATGAGCATCCATAATAGGCAGTGCAGGCATGGTACCAATAAGAACTGCAGTATTTTCCCACCTGGCTACATACAGTATATTTAGATGAACCTCCTTACCATCCTTTCTCTAATGTTTTCACAAAATAGAATACAGTAATACAAAATATCAGCTTTCATTATTTTTAATGAGGTTGTCCTGACCTTTGTATTTATAAAATATTTGCACAGCTGTGGAAAATTGCTCCTTTATTCCCGCTGCAAAACCTCTCACGCATGCCTCATCTACAAAATACTGGCATTCAAGTTTAAAGTGTCCTGACTCTGTGACTACTCCCAATCATTTTAGATTTTGTTTTGAACATAAGTAAATTTTTTAAATATGTAGTTAAACTTACGATTATGAGAACAGGACTTGCTCAGTCAAAGTCCTTACATGCTTGTTCCCAAATTTAGGATGAATAACAACAGTGCAGTAGTCTGTATGTGTGTTGGGGTCTGAGAGTTGTCAAAGTAGCTCAACCAAAACATGTAGTGACACACTGTGTAACACTTCTTCTATCTCAATTTGTTTTTCACCCTTATATTCTGTTCTGCATTATGCTCTGCGTGCTTATTCTAAACAACTAGTCAGAAACTGTTTCTTCCAACTGAGGAATATTTCCACATTGAGAACACTGGTGTCAAAGGGTGAGCTGGAGATGATTTATGCTTTTATTTCCTCTCGTTTAAATTACTCTAACAGTCTTTTTACTTGTTTGAGCAAGAAGGAGCTTTACCATCTCCAGGCTGTTCAGAACTCTGCTCCAAGGCTTTTAACTCACATTAACAACAGAGCACACATCACACACCTGTTTTAGCATCACTTCACTGTTTACCACTCCAGTATACAATTCAATAAAAAAATCCTGGTCCTTACGTTTCGAGCCCTGCACGGTCAAATTCCTCCCTACATCTCTGAGTTGATACAGCTTCGTACTAGTCTGAGGTCATCAGGTCAGAGGTTATTGGTGGCTCCCTACATTCATTTTATAACCAGAGGGGATCGTTCATTCCAAGCAGTGGCACCTAGGCTGTGGAACGCTTTGCCTTCCTTTCTACGTTGTGTGAATTCTGTTGATTCTTTTAAAAAGCAACTGAAGACTGGCTTTTAGTTAGACGTGGGTTTTTATGGTTGTTTGTTCTCTGTTTTCCATTTGTATTTAAATTTTCTTATGCATTGTATTTTACTTTGTTGTATTGTATCACATTTTATTGTGAAGCACTTTGCAATTTTTATCTGTGAAAGGTGCTATACAAATAAACTTTACTTACTTACTACTAAAAGAAACTGTCTTCAGTCAGTGTGTCGCTTATAGGGTGTATAGATTTGAGCCATTTAATTAAGCTTTAAAAAAAGACCTAAGCAGACCAGCTGAGAAAGAGTGAGTCTACGAGTCCCTGCCAGGATCCCTTACAGAGTTTGAAAAGTTCACTCTGACCAACAGGATAACAAATATGACTACAGCTTCACCTCCTTTAAACGTCCTCCTGTGGGGAGATAGCAGAATGGGCTCTTCTTTGTGATCCCAAAAGCTAGGGGAGTTTAACACCATAGGAAGGCAGCCGTAACAATAACACTCTCCGGTATGAGGAAGGTATCGAGGTGGAATAAGTTTATTTTTGAAAAGCTTTTGGTAGCTCTGTTACACAACAACCATGGAAGACATCTTACCGACATTAAAAGAAATGCAAATACCTGATGTTACCCAGCAAATCAAGGTTCTTTGGGTTTGGGGCTGCTAGTCAGGCAAAACAAGCTGTTTGGTGGAAATAACTGTCAACAGATTAATCAATAATGATAATAGTGATCATCTATTTCGTTAGCTTCCTCTGTCTGTCTTTGGTATATGATGTCATGATTTCGAGACAGTTCCTCTTTCCCTGTAACCCAGGAGCAGTTGATTCGGCAACTTAAATGCTTTCTTAGTAATTTCAAATAGATTTTAAAATATCAATCAAAAAGACAATACCCCTTTCTTTTATAGCTGAGACCTGCGGCTAATTAACACAGTAATGCGACACACTCTACAGCAGCAGCCTTTGTAGATGTGATGAGGTTGAAAAGGCCCTTCTTGGGGAGTTGTATCAGAGTTAGAGCACAAACTTGATTACGGTCTAAGCAGACTGAAAGTATAAGTCTGATTACAGCATTTAGCCTACATGAACTGTAAAAACACTTTGCTATTAACCCATACTAAAACAATTAGTTTTTCAGTAGAGCAACACAGAAGTAGAATTAGAACTTTTCTTTTTAATTAATTACTTTGGTCTTTGATAGCAACGTGCAGTTTCATTATTGTAGCTATTTTTTTGTCCAAATGAATAATTATTAAAAGATTAATTAAATAAATAACTGAAATAATTGTTGAAGCCCTACATTAACATGACCTGCTGGACATCTAATTTAATAGCCAGAAGGATGTGGTTGCTTATAGGTAAATAAGAAACGGGAATAAATTAGGAAAACGTCTATGTTTGTTGTTTTCATGTTGATGGATTTTCAGAGCACTTTGCACCTGCAGGCATTTTTGTAGCATCACTTGTACTAGGAAAACAGTTTCACTGAAATGTTTTTTTCCTAACACCACTTGTCATGGTTGTGACATGTTTGTTTTCTTGACACTCTGCTTCTATCTGGTTAACTCTGTGACCTTTGTGGTTCGTGCAGAGAATCAAACAACAAAAGAAAGAGGGCGCATAATTTACATGCTTAGACAGATTAACAAGTACTCAAGCTCCGTAAATTAATTTATGGGTACTCAGATAAATGTATTACCTTGTTAATCTAGTCAATAATTATATATATTTTGATAATTGTCATATCATTTGAGTGCAGCTAAGTTCACTAAGGGAGAGTTTGTCTGTTTGAAATGTTCATTATAGACCCAGTAATCAGTTATAGTGGACACTTCCTTTCATCCATCCCTCTATGTCTTCTAATTGGCTGGTCCAAGACTACCGATTAGTCCAATTTATTTAATTACACTAACAATACTTTCCATTATAAAGTTGTGGCAAATGACAGAGGACAAAGCTTGGTGATAAATGATTAACGGACCAGTCAAACTTAAATGTCAAAATTTCATGTAAAATCAATTAGAGCTGAAATGATTAGTTGATTAACTGATTAGTGTATTGACAGAAAATGATTCTGCAACTCTTTTAATGTCCTTTTTTAAGCAAGAAATATCAAACATTTGGTTCCTTCTTCTCAAGTTTGCTTTTCTTTCTTTTGATTGTCTTTGGGTTTTGGTCAGGGTGCAAAATTAACTATTCTGTCCACCGGCCAAATGGCTAGTGAATGTTCAAATTGTACCAGCCACTCAATAGATTATCTCTGAAGACTTTTCTTTTTACCACTGGCTTTAATTAAATACATTTTAAGGCTGTAGATTGATAACTTACACTGTACTGTAACTTTAACTGTTCTATTTTTTCCCGTTTTTATTTTACTATTTAACTATTTTACTATTTAAAATTTATATTTCCCTGTTGCTTTTATGTAAAGCACTTTAAATTACCTTGTTGTTGTAATGTTCTATACAAATAAAGTTGCCTTGCCTTAGGCTGGTGAGTGAAGTAAATCACTCTAAAAAATTGCATATTTTACCAGCATTTGGCTAGTGCTAATTCTGTGCCCTGGTTTTGGACAACTTGGACTTTACTAACTTGTGATCTGCATTTTTCCCCATTTTCTGATATGAATATAAACCATGAATCGATTAAATGAGAAAGTAATGAGAAGATTAATTAGTAATGAAAATGATCATTAGTTGCATGCCTAATTATTGTCAATGTAATCAAAGAGACTAAGTCAATCCATGGGAATTTTTCTTCTACAGTTCAACTTTGACACATATTATTATATATATATTATATTTGACACAAATACAGTGGATGTTGCTGAAACTGCAGTAACAAATAATGACTTGTCAGATTTTTTTGATTAATAGACTATTTGGTATATAAAACATCATAAAACTGTGAAAAAGATCCATCCCAATATCCCTGAGCGCTTGTGACATCAAATGTCTTTGTTTGTTCAACCCCAAAATCCAAAGATATTCTGTTTACTATGATGTAAGGCCTTACATTTGAGAACCTTGAAAGCGCGAAATGTTTAGCATTTTTGCTTGAAAAATTACTTTAACGATGAATGAAATGTTTGGCATTTTTTCTTTAGCGATTTACTATCAAAATAGTTGCGATCAATAGTTGCGGCTCTAATTGTTTCATATTTCATTTGACTGATTATTCAATAATGTTAATCAATGATTGTAACAACCCTAAAATACTTTATAAACATACTACACCTCTCAATATTACACCTAATTATATATATATATATATATATATTTTGTTTATCCACTTTAAATACTAGTATTTGCTTTCCTTCTTGGGGGTACACAGTCCCACTGCCGTTTAACATCAGCACTGCTAGTGAAGACAAAAGAGAAGCCATAGCAGCCTCTCTCTACGGATTCATCCTTTAGGAATCATGAACATCTACCAGTTTTTATGTTGATCCACCCAATAGAAAAAATGTCATTGTTGTCCAAACTGTCAGACCAAACACTGCCATATCTAAAAAAGACCCAACCTAAGAGGGAAAAATGTTACATATTAAGGTATTCTGGTATTGCACAGAATCCCTTCTTAACCTAAAATGTTCAGTTAATATGAACTGAGGAAAGCCAGAAGATTAGTGCTGCATCACCATCTCATCATTTCTGTCCAGTGACAGTTGCTACAGTTGGATCATTTTGAATAGGCAGATTTGCAGGAACCTTCTTTGACTGACAGAACCACTTCTGCGCATGTGCAGAACGCATCTTGCTGCCGGTACGGATTTGGCACTGCACCTGTACCTGCTTCCAGGTACTTTTTTTCATATCACCTCACCTCAGCTGTGTAGATTTCAAATATTGACAGTTTTACAAGAAGTGATGGCAGAACAAAAATGTGCTTGAATATTTTCGGAGTTGTGTAACCCACGGGAGGAGCGTGTGAGGCCGGCCAGCTGCCCGCTCACAGAGCCCTCTGCTCCCGCGGTCACACAGACCGCTGCAGCGGCAGTGGAAAACACAGCTGGAAGGTTTTCATACCGCTTATCTGTCTTTACATTCTGAGGAATGTTGAAACGTTTTACCTTAAAAAAGAGAAAGCTGTTTGTGTCGCATTGAACATTATGTCGCGGCAGTTGTGTGTGGCGTCGCTATGACGACCTGCTACATACTATCTCTGGGTACTATCTGCAATTGAAAACGGAGCAGGGCCGAGTAGAGTCGAGTCTATCGATTTGCGCTATGGTAGCATTTTTCGGCAAGGCAGCATAGATCGTTAGAACACCGGCAACAGTTCAACGTTTAGTCCTAAAAGACGATGCAACTCCAACTCTGTTTGGGCCTGGAAATTCACAATCACAACCTGTAAGTACGCTTTATTGGTTGTGAATTATATTTAAAATAAACATGGCAATGTAACTTCACAGACTGTTCAAGTGCGGAGTTGTTGTAAACGCTGGCTAACACAGATAAAGTTATAGCTATAATGCTAATGTTACACCTGATGTGAAAGCTACTGAGCAAACGTTCAAATTGTTCGGCCAATTTTTATGTAAAATCGAGTTGAAATATGGTGATTTTTGTAGTGGTTTATGGTAAGATGTGGAACAATGATGATGTGTGGTTGTGGACTTGTGAGCAACTTATACCATGTGCTAGGTTACGGTCGCCTGAAACGGCTTTGATTTGGATCACACTACCTTGTTTCTTACGACCTGCCCTTCTCTGCTTCTGATTGGCTTGTAGTCCTTACCTGGGAACTGCGCATGTGCAACTCCCAACAAAGATTTTATACAAGTAAGATGCATCACTCTGTAGCTCAAGAGCGGATCGTACAACACATAGGGTGAAAAGAGGAGCTGCAGCAATGTGCAGTATGAGAAAAATATGGTGTTTTTTGAACATTAAACCATGTAAACCTGTTCTGGTACAACCCCTAAATAAGATTTTGAACCTGAAAATGAGCATAATACTACCTCTTTAAGTCACAGCATCCCCAAAAGTAACAACAAATCTCAACATGAACAGCAGCCAATGTGGTTTCTTACATTGCTACTGTACAAGTCCTGTTTTTTTCCCTCCTGTTATCTCAATTACATTGCACTGTGGCTAAGTAAATACATGAGATTAAAAGGTAAATTAGATTTATCACAACTACTCTGCCAGCTCACCATGTCACATGTCATTAAGTACATGATACAGCTTATCAGCATTAGAGCTGTGTGAGCAGTTGAGCATGACGTTGAGCATCGAGAACCAGTGTGCATCCATCTCGGAGTCAGAGCCATCTAGGCTGGGGAATATGGTCGCTGAGGGCTGCTTGTAGGAGAGCGCTTCATGCGGGGTGCGCCGAAGTAGGAGTAGGTCCCCGTGAACTGTAAATGTGTTGTTTTTAGCCTGTTGCCGTGTGGTCATTTCAGCAGGTTGTAGTGTTACAGTAGGTCTACAGTGAATAGAAAATAATTAACAGATTATTATTAAATCATATTCATAGCAACTAAATTAAACCGTACGAAACTGATTTACAGGTACCACAAACAGGGAATTGTGAATATTAATATGAATGAATCTGAATTGTATCAAAGTGTTTTTTCTGTTATGACCCATCCCTCAAAAGACATTGAATTGAGAAAATGTCATCAATATTTAACAACACTGAGTTTGTGTTGAGTGAGGTTTCTTTTAAGTAAACTTGCATGGTTTGAGTCTTTCATTTTCACAGAGCTGCCTGGTTTAATGTAGCCAGGAAAACGTAATGCTTTGGCTCTGTGTTTTTAAACAAATTACATGATGTCAACTGCTCAACATTTACAAAAAACAGATGATTCGATAATTTACTAAAACTGAAACTATGCTATTTTTAAAGCATGTGGTAAGATTCAACAACATTCATTTCTTTTACGCCAGAAATAATTTTGTCACGTGAGTTACTTCATTTATTATGCCACGGTGTGACGGAGCACCGTCACTACGGTTGAGTATGCACTGTGACTGCCATACCAACGAGCCAGGCTCTTTGGAGTTGCACGTTTGGTACCCTGTAGACCCAGGTTCGAATCCGGGTGGGGTTACTGCTCTTGCCTTTCCGTCACACCACGGTTAATAGGCAGGACTTAGTATCAGTATACTGTATACTTACCCTAACTGCAAATCTCATTTAAAACTAGTAATTATTTCTAATAAAATGTATTTTAACATATTTTAGATAGAATCCTCCCTATTTTCAGATGGGCTTCTGTTTTAATTTGCTGTTGATACTGTTTTTTGTACAACCCATTTATGCTTACCTCTTGCCTTGATAAATTCAGTGTAATGTACATTTCCACCACACTAATCCCATCAAAAGAGTTATGTCATACTCATGACATTGCTTCTCTAACATTCTTTACAAAGTTTCTCAAAACACTTGTTCACTGTTTTTCTGCACAGATGTTTCACAGCAATAGCATTTCAGTGGCTCATATGCATAATCCCTCCTCTTCCAGACAAGCTTTTAATGTGAAACATCTGTGTGAAACATCCACTGACTAGTGATCGAAATAAATGTCAAAATAAAAGTGATTGGAAATAACTGATGAACCTCCGTAGCCAGCTCCTCATATCTGCGCGAGGCTAGGCTAGAGGTCAGAAGCTACTAGCATAACACACCCAAATCTCTGAACGGTCTGTGGTCGAGTTGGAATGTGGGTAATGTAGGCGGCAGGTTTTGACAAGAAAAACAATTTCATGAAATAAAAAGATGATGTCTCTGGTTCTACACCTCTTGTTAAACTTACCATCATGAGTCTGACAGAGTTGTAGGAATGCTAAATTGGTAGGCCTCTTTTAGGGCTGTGGAAATGTACATTATGCTTAATTTACCATGTGAACTATTTGAGTACAGATATTTCAACTTCCCCTCAGCGCTTTTTTTACCTGGCTTTTATTAACAACCAACCATTATTTGTTTGTGGTGGCCATATTTGAATATTGACTTTCACAGGAGAAGGTATGACAGCAGTGTTTCCAATACTGGATGTTCATTTGGCAGTCGAGACAAGCTATTGGCTAGAGGAATGTGTGATGGTGACACCCAAATTAGTTCTAAAAAGATCTGGAGGCTAATAGAGGGACCTTTATTCCAGCACATAAATAACACTGCCCGGGTTCCCAGCCTTGTTGTGTTAGCGTGCCGCCTTGATCCTCACTTAGTGATAACTAATCACCAATGAACAGCTGTTCCAGGGAGACATGCTTCAACCCTGACAATAACCAGCCCCTAGAGTTAATCAAACACACACACACACACACACACAAACACACACACACACAGATCTCTTGTTTATTCCCTGAGAGAAGGGATAATGACCTCCATTGTGTTTTGAGACTCCCAGTCCTTAGGGTAAGACGTGAAGCGACACATCCACAGTACAACAAAAATTTTACGCAACCAACTAAAGCTGTGTACAGAGTGACAGCTGAGGTAGATCATGTCTGGCAGCTGAGTCTTTATGAGATAATCCTAAACACACAGGATCAGATGTTGAATGAGCTGCTTGATTATGGCAAAAATCCTAATGAAAAATGTTTTTTTTTTAAACAGTGGATTTCCCTGACCTTTAAATATATTTCAACTGATTGCAGTAACGTAGGGTTAGGGCGTACGATTATTACATTGTCTTGTGGTGCAGACACCACTGTCTGACTCCTTGAAACCGAAGAGTTTCCAAACAGCTGAATTAGTTTTACCTTTCTTGTTGACCAAAGGCTTTCTTTCCGTGATCTTGGCTCGAGCTGAACTAAACATGCCACATCCTGGCTGGGAGTGAGTTTAGACTTTTAGGGAAGGGCAACAGCCAATGCTGTAAGAAGGGCAGTGTTTCCCTTATATTTATTCAGCAGCGAATTATAAGCATCACTCCTGAAATTACACATCATTACTATCAATGGGCTATTAACGATTTTCACTCATGCACTGTGTGAGCACAGTATCACTCAGCAGTTGGCTAGCTCCCTCTCTTCATTCTTCAAAGGACATCTACGTGAAAAGTGCTGATGTAACAGTAGCGTAACTCCTTTAAGGAATAGGGCAGTGAGTAATGTGTGCGCATAGCCAGTGTTTTTGGTTGAGCAAATGAGAGAGAGAGTGAGTAGCAGAAAGTGACTGTGAAGCCAATTAAGGACAAAAATATTATGCAAGTTACTATTTTTCAATCTGAAAGGATCCTATTTCTTCATCATTGGAAAAAGTGCTAACATCCAACTCCCGCTGTTCTTGTGGCAGCTCATTTTGTAATTATAATCCATCAAAAGCCTTCACCAAACCTGCATCGCCCACGCTGGCACAAAAGCGTGTCAAAGCAGCAGGACCTGAATAGACTTTTATTATGAAAGGCTGTTTTGATTGTAACCTTGAAAGCAGACACAGACGCACCAACTGTGTCAGTGATGTCCCAGTCAACAGGAGTTCAACCAAAAGATACTCTACTGTAATGAACAAATGTATTGGGATACTACAAACTATTTTTAGAGCTGCAGGGCACTCGGCAGGGATTATCAAATTATTTTAACTTGGCCAAAATCCTGCAGGCAGATGTCAATTTATAAGGTGAAATTACTATTAAAACATGCCATGTAAAATAAATTACATGGCATGATTGACTATGGGTGTGTGTTTGTGTGTGGCTGGTCAAACATCCTCCTCTTGGGAAAACATCAGCCTAGTGCAAAGAAACCATAGTGTGAATGGAGATAATGACAACGAAAGGTGAACTAATATTTACACAGATCTTTATGTTGTGTTTGTTCGTGTTTCTTCACAAATTAGTCAGTGTGGTTTCCTGGTCCTAGTTTTATTACACTTAGTTTGCATCTTCTAAAATGAACATTCAAAAGCATACACAAATAAAAGTGTCAGTATCAAACTAAATGAAGCATTAAAGCAACCTAAAGTACTCAAAAACCCCATGCTGTGCAAATAAATATTTTCAAGTTCAGTTAATGTCTATGTGGTCCCACACAACTGCCCAGGAAGGCTAATGACAAATGTCACCAACACTCAGTGCAGTTTGTCAGTCTGCACTTTTAAATTTTTCTTGTCAGCAAATCCAATAAAACCACCCAAACCAACAGCGTATTGATATCACCAACATGTACTGTCTGTGTGTCCAAAGCCTGATGTTCCTGATGTCAGAAACATCAATGAGCCACACTGTTGCACTGACTGCAAGTTCCTTCATTACAATTACAAGGAATTTTTTCTAATGAAATCCCACATACACATCCTGATAACTTAACTATAGAGCACGGAATGTGTATTGATCCACACTTTAAAATAGTAAATAGTCCAACAAATACACAAATTACTCAGGTATGAATAATGTTTGCAAAGATCTACAGTGCCTCACTCTTTTAGGAAATGATTTAAGCTGTTCTGAAAAAAGGAAAATAGATATTTGTGACCCATTTTTAAAGATTCAAAGTCTTCAGTAGGAACCAATGGGGATTGGTATAAGGTCTAAGGTATGATTTTAAATGCCATCAAAAAAAGACGCTCCTCTTTCTTTCTGGTGGATCGATCACATTGGCTCTTAGATTGTTGTTTTTCCTGTGTGCTCAGTTCGGATTGGAGTGGGTATGTTTGCTCAAAAGATGCTCTGTGCTTTTGTCTCGCAATGTTAGTGACACTTTTAATAATCGCCACGATCTGCCCGTGGGAACAATGACCAAGTATCTGTCCAATCATGATTAAAAGCTCTCTTTTCGCCGTTTACTTTTCTCTTTTTGGAGCCGCCATGTGAAATTACTTCTCTGACCCGCTTTACTTCTCCAGCTGTTTCTCATCTTGTCTCCACTGTGTCACACAGGCTGTGAGTTCTGTCACGTGAGAAGATTCACGTGAGATGATTCTGGGCTGCTCAACAAGCACTGTAAAGGCTAGAAAGTGCCGGTTAAAATCGAAAAAACACTCGGCATGCTTTTTTACACAAATACCTCGGTGAAATGTCAGGAAGGTATGAAAACAACGCCCAAACCAAGTGGTGGGATGTCAGAAAGTATTGAAAAACCAGCACCGTCATAAAAAAAGAGTTCTCACTTTTTATTCAAAATGTGAATATTTTTGGAACGTGGGAAAAAATATTTTTTCATTCTACACATTCTTCTACATCAAAAACTGGCATCTGCATGATCCACACTGCAAACTGACCACCAACAGTTATTTCGGAGAGTAGCGGCTAAAGTAGCCTCAATTGACTAGCCTCAAGCAGAGATGATAATCTTTTTCCAAATCCACTCGAGGCATTTATCAGACCTCTGATAGCTCCATCTGGAGCCATAATTGGAGCTTTTATTCTGCCAGTTATTCTGTGAATTGAATCCCTGATATGGAATCTTAAAATGCATTTACTTCAATGGATGCAAAACAAACTGGAATACATCAGTTTGTCCGATTGACAACCAGACGTTCTGACTGGGTTTTCTCAGGTTTAAGGACTTACACTATGTTACTATTCATTTTAAATGACAACCAGTGAACATGCTGACCAAGTTGATGTAATCTTGGCTGGCGGGGGTGAAGAATATAGGATGCATGTAAGCTAGCTGTTACCATGGAGACAAGCTTCTTGACTGACAGCATCACAGTGAGTTTGTGATCAGGAATAGATTATCCCCTGGGATGTCTGAAGAGCCTGGAGAGTAGCAGACACACACACACAGCCATACAGAGTTAGAGTTATTACAGTACCTCCTTAAGTGTAATTTATACGTAGGTGACGGCGTAGACTACGGGGCTATGCAGAGGCTACGCCGTCACCTGACGTGCACCTCCCATATACTGTAGGCACCTCCTAAAAAATGTAACTACACGTCGAGTCGACGCGGAACGTAAGCACTGTGATTGGTCGGCTGGGTAGTCTCGCAATGCCTCTGAGCCAACAGGAAGTGCCCCGTGCTTTGTGGTAACTAGTGGCCAAAATGGCGGCTGTAACATGGTGGATCAATATATTTGACCGTCACAACCCGAGCGAAATGACTCGATTTACTATCAGAATGAGATGCATTTGGTTGATAACATTTGAAAAGGCTACACCAGCTGCACGGATACAGCGTAGCTACGCACGTAGACCCTACGCAGGAGTATAAAGCTTGATTTATACTCCTGCGTAGGTTCTACCTCTTTACTTCCTTCCTTAGTCCAGTCCGTCCTTCCTTTCTTCCTTCTTTTCAAGCGTCTCGGCCACGGATATTTAGTCCACACCAGAGTTTGATACAGTTTTCACACCAGCACAAATTAACCAAACCAATCGGCCAAACACAACAGTTTGTTTGAACTGCACCAAACAGGTTTGTCTAGAAAACACCCTCAAACAATCTACCCCTCTAACTGGTATTTGTTTGTAAAACTAGAAAAATATTAGCTTTACATTGAGCTCAGACAGTATGCAGTGGATTTTTGCATGTGTGAAACATGGTAGGGTAGAAATCTTGAGTCAGAGAGGTAGAAACAGAATGAAAAACAAGAGACACAAAGACTACAATTTGGAGACCTTCATCTTAGGTGAGAGCATTTCCAGCATGATGTGATCTCATTGTCACACACAGACATACAGAGATACAGACACACACACAAACATTATTGCTGGATGGCTCTCCCATGTGTGTACCCTGCTTTATTGCCTTTTCAATCTTCCAACTGTCGCAATAAATAATCTCAATAAAAACCTCTCTATTTAGAAAACAGCATTATTTCACTGTCTGCAACTTACTTATATGTAAAGTGTAATTACTGCACCTATCTCGCAACTAAATATAAGTCTGATGTGTATGTGTATATGTGTGTGTGTGATCTTAAACGTGACAGAAACTCAACATCTGGTGCTGTACCTCCCACAGAAGCTTTACTTTATAGTTAGGGGTCCAAGCCCGAATGGGCTGGGAACCCTATTGTAATCGTTCTCGTTTTTATTATTATTTTTATTCTTCCGTAAAGAAAACTGATACTGCAGCCTAGACGGTAAGTGCTACAGACGTGAAACTCACAGGGTAGGTCCGGGTCACCGCAGTGACCGCAGATGAAAAAAATTGCACACTTCTACCACTAGGGGGCGCTATCACAAATTATTTTGACGTTTTGCCTTGGAAGGCGCATATCAAAAACCTTACATCCACACGTTTGAATCTAATGGTATAGGCCACGCCCATTTCCGCCTAAACTTTTTTTTCGCTACATCACAAAAACTGAAAAACCTATTTTAATTAACTCCTCCAAAGCCGCAAGTCCGATCGACACCAAACTTGGCACGGATAATCTCTGGACCAAGCTGTTTGTAGAGGAAATTTTGATCTGACAAAAAATTTCCCAATTACAAGCTAACAAATATTTGCGAAAACGCTAAAAACATGTATAACATATCTCCGATCAACACAAACTTGAGGACCTTATGTGGCATGCCCCCCTGAGGGGCTGTGCAAAATTTGGTACAGTTAGCCTCTAGTTGGTGCTACTGAAAAAAATCCCATTGACTTACATGCATTTTATATTTCCATAACCGCAAGTCCGATTGACACCAAATTTGGGGAAATTGTTCCCCATGGGGCCCTGATCACACTTGACAATTTTGGTGCAATTCGGCCAAAAGGTGGCGCTATAATGGAAGCTCAAATACCCCATTCATTTGAACCAAGGAACATTTTGCCTCATAACTACGGCCCACTACATCGCACATTCATAAACCTTATGTCTACGTGTTTGGGGGATGCTGCTGATTCCAATGGTATAGGATACGCTTCTGTGCAATGACGTTTTAATTTCACTAAATAGCGAAAACTGGAAAACCTATTTTAATTAACTACTCCAAAGCCGCAAGGCCAATTGGCACCAAACTTGGCACGGACCATCTCTGGACCAAGCTGAAGAAAGTTTGTAGAGGGAATTTTGATCCGCCAAAAAACGGCCGCATTATAGGCCAACAAATTTTTGCGCAAACGCTAAAAACAGCATGTCAGACCTTACGTTTCCAATGCCCGATCTACACCAAACTCGGTGACCTTATCTGGCACGCCCTCCCGAGAGCCTGTGTGAAATTTGGCGTCAATCGGCCTCCAGGTGGCGCAATAAATTGGAAATCAAATCATACTCCCATACAAATACGTTCATTTCGGATCTCCGTAACCGCAAGCCCCTTTCATTTATAACTCTGGTCATTTATTCTCCATGGGCCCACAGAGCTGCGCCGGGGCGCCCGGGCCAACTCGCGCGCCCTCTGCAGGGCCGGGGGTGGGCGGCTTGCGGCGGGAGGCTTGAACCCCGCTTATAACTGCTTGCAGTTCTAGTTTGCTTTTATATCTATACTGTATGTTTCCTTACACAACAAGTCGGATTGGATCAGAGCTGCAAAATCAATAAGGTCCGAGCGCTGCTATCGAGACTAGCGGGTCTGTAACGTAATGTCCCTAGCATCAAATCTGATTTAACTTGAAACGCGATGGATAGGAAAATTTATTTTTCTAATGATGACATCGAAATGCGGTATTAAACGGGCCTGGGACTGTTTACCATCACCCTGCAGCCTCTCTCTGTTCTCTGTTGGCTCCTACAGTCTATGGACACACACACACACCAGCAGAGGTGAAGTTAAGTTAGCTCCAAAGTACTCAAGTTGCCTACAGCTATGCTTGCTACTTTAAGTATGTGCAATAAAAGCTTCACGAGTAAATAGACAATACTTTATCAATACACCTGTAAATAAGGTAAACATTAGGGTTGGCCGATGTTTACAAAATTTCCATCGGACGATGTCTACAATGAAACACTGGGATAAACGATGTCATCGGGTACGCGGCGCAACGGTTGTCTTATGTGCATGTGTTCTCGCACAGACTTCACTCGGGTAACGTTGTGATGTCTGTCAGCCATCGCCGAACGTAAGCTTGGATTAGCTTGGAAGCAATTAGCCAAATGTTAAAAACAAGCTAAATAGAAAGCTGTCTGTCTCCTTCTACCAGGTAACGTTACCTGCATCATGTGATGTCAGATAGAGTTTATATAGTGACTTTTTGTTGTAAACATTAATGTTGCTGCTCTAGAAATAGCATTTAATTAAGTAAGTAAGTAAGTAAGTAAACTTTATTTATTTTGCAAATTTTACAGACAAGAGGGGTCACAAAATGCTTCACAGTAAAAAATTGAATAAAAGAAAACAAATAAAAACAACACGTAAAATACAAAACCATATGGCTAGTTAAATGCCTGTCTAAAAAGATGTGTCTTAAGGTGTTTTCCAAGGCTCTCAAGGCTAAAGGAAGAGAGTTCCAGAGACTTGGAGCCACCACACAGAAAGCACTATCACCTCTTGTTTTATAACGTGTTCTGGGAACAGTTAAAAGGTCTTGGCTTGAAGACCTCAGAGAGCGACCAGAAGTGTGTGCATGCAATAGATCCTGGATGTAAGAGGGAGCTTGACCATGCAAGGATGTGTAAGTAATGGTTAAAATTTTAAGATGCACTCCAAAATGAATTGGAAGCCAATGATGAGCCTTAAGCAGAGGTGTAATGTGTGATCTCCTGTTGGTCTTTGACAAAAGCCTTGCAGCTGCATTCTGTGCAACTTGCAGTTTGTCCATGTAGGATCTGTTTAAAAAAGTGTACTGTACATTGCAATAATCCAGACGAGAACAAATAAAAGCATGAACAAGCATCTCCATCTCTTCTTTAGAAACCACAGATCTAATCTTAGCAATGTTCCTGAGATGGAAAAAACACGAACGAACCACAGATTTAACATGACTGTTAAAAAACCCAGATTTCGCACAATATTACAGTCAGAGGATGATACAGGCCCAAGGGCCTGCCTAATCTTAGGGGTAATGTTGTCTGGGGCAAAAATCAGCACCTCAGTTTTGTCTGAATTTAGTTGCAAAAAGTTGTCTGCCATCCATTTGTTACTGGAGGCTAAGCAATTGTGCAACAAGGACCGATGTGTCTAGCCTATCAGGGCTAAAAGATAAATATAATTGGATGTCATCGGCATAGCAATGGTAAGATATTTCTTCAAAACTACCTACTACTAATCTTTCTGAGAGGAAGCCTATACAAACTGAAAAGCAGGGGGCCGAGTACAGAACCTTGGGGCACACTACAAGACAAAGGAGCAGAGTCTGACATATATGTTCCTATGGACATATATGTTCCTATGGACAGAAATTCCTGTCTGAAAGATAGGAGGAAAACCAGTCCAGAGCTGATCTAGTAATACCTGATTGTTTTCAGTCTATCAGAGTGCAGTGATCCACAGTAGCAGCAGCTGCAAACGCTGCACTGAGATCTAATAGGTCCAGCACAGAACATTTACCCCCATCAGCAGCCATCAAAATACAATTTGAGACCCTAAGGAGGGCAGTCTCAGTTGAATGTTTTTTTTCGAAAATCAGACTGAAACTTATGGAAGATATTATGAGAGTCCAAAACATTATTTAGCTGGTTCGCCCCTGGTTCACGCTTTCTAGAATTTTAGAAACAATAGGCCTATAGTTTCTAAATGAAGCTGCATCAAGATTGTTCTTTTTCAAGATAGGCTGAACAACAGCATGCTTAAAATGTCATTCAGGGTAACGGGGCAGAAGGAGTCTAGTATTCAAAGTCTGTCATGTTTATATGGGGGTTTGCTGATGGAACAATGCCTGCCCTGATAGCTCTAACCTTGTCCACAAAATGAGACAAAAAGTGGTTGCAGTCAACATTTGAAAACACAGGGACAATATATGCGGCAGGAGAAATCTTGAGGAAATAATGTTGTTAATAGTCTCAAACAGAGCTTTATGATTTCTTTTTTTTTTGTTTTTTTTCTTTTTTTTTTTTTTTTTACAGGCAGATATCAGATTAGTAAAATAAGAGGCTCTAGCATCCTTGATCATTTCGTTTAAGTCTATTAAGAGCTCTTAAGCTCATTCTCTAGTTTTAAGAGGCTCCACTTTGTCCAACAGCAGGGTGCAGTGATCATTAAAAGCCTGTGCACAAGCGTCCACGTCATTCAAAATAAGAACCGAGCTTGAGTCAAATCAAATGTGGCTGAAAATTTCTCAACAGTAAGCTGTATAAGCAAATGTGAGCAGGACACTTGTTTAGCAGGGAGAGGATCCTCATCACAAACCGAATCAAATAAGATGCATTTGTGATCACTAACAAATACACTGATACACCGATGAAGACATTATTAATGTTAATACCATGAATAAATAATAAAACAGACAAAGGAGTATATTAATACTCTCTTGTTAAAGTAAAATCTGTCTAGCACAATATGGTATCCAGCTCATCATACTCTATACCAGGCTGCTGAAAAAAAATGTTAATACCATGAGAAAGAACAACATCGAGCGTATGTCCCTTGCTGTGCGTAGGACCAGAGACATGCTGAGTGAAATTAAAAGATTCAGTAATAGTTACAAATTCAGAAGCATTTTTGCAAGTATCATCATCCCCATGGATATTAAAATCGCCAACAATGATCACTCTGTCCAGCTTAATAATGGATCATAAGAAGTCAGAAAAATCAGTAAGAAAAGAGGCAGCTGGCCCAGGTGGCTGGTAAACTGAAATACAATAAAATCTATTTTAACGACCAACCTTAGTCATCTGTAGTTCAAAAGAAGAGTATGTGCCAGCGCTCACTGACTGGCTGATAAAACATTTTTTTAAAACCACAGCAAGACCTCCACCACGGCCTGTGAGTCTTGACGTGCTGATAAAATTACAGTCCACAGGACAGAGCTCATTCATGTGATAGTATTCCATACCCCGTTGCTAAGTCTCTGTGGGCAACATGAAGTCCATGTTTTTTGGAAGTAAATAAATCACTGAGCATAAGAGACTTGTTTGCAATTGAACGGGCATTTATCTGAGAGGTGCAGGAACACCTGAAGTAGAGAAAGAGTCTCATGGCAGCAACCTCAAATGCACAGAACCCACACCGCGACCAGTGGTAGGGTTTCTCCAGGACACTGGAACCAGAGCCCTGGGGACGTTAGGGAAGGCAGAACGAAGACATAAAGGTCTGGAGTCATAGTCAAAGACCCCCAGCTTCAAGAGTTTTTTTTTGTAGTCTATTTGTAGGGCGTATTAGGCCCTCTCCACGCCGCATACAGGACTAATAGTATGAACGAGGCTGCAAACACACCTGTACCACTCCAGGTACATCCTATAAATAATTTAATAACAACCAGACATTAATAACTCTTGAATATACATTTATTTATCACAAGTCATGTGTCATCTCAATCTACAATGTTATCGCACATTGAATATATTCCTCATACCGTGCAGGCCTACCTCATGCCTGTTGTGGCTGGTCTTACCAAATAACAGTAAAATATCGATAGTGGTACCGATAAAGAATCAGGTCATTAAAGTAGGTATGTGAACAAAATTTTCAACATGGTTAAATGCTAAAACAAATTGTACAGATAGAAATAGCTTGAAATATCCTTTAAAATGATACAAAGACCATGTTTATAGGTTATTTTGTCCTCTGTTTTCCACTGAAGTCAAAGCAAAAGGTGTGACCCTGCGGCACGGCTAAAGCACACTCTGCTGGCTGCTTCTTACGTTGTTAGCCAATGGAAGCAAATTTTGCGGGCAATAAAACTCCCAAGGTCGTCATTCACATTCATTGAAAATTCTTTCACTTGTAGTTTAGCAACTAAACTAAATGTCTATTACAGTTTAAAGAATGTTTTTACTCACTTTCAGCAAAAAACGAGACAATTTTAGGACCGACAAACTTTAGCTTGCTCAAAATGCCAGTATTTCAACGGGAAAGACGGAGACTTGAAACGAGGAGGTACTATGGTTTTTCTGGTGGTGTAATCAATCAGAACCCAGAAGTTCCACAAAAAACAAGCCAACAGGAGCAATTATTTTCATAACACTGCAAGTTGCCAGGGAAAATCCCGAGTTACGTCTGTTGGAACCAAGACGGCAGCCGCGATGGTGGAGATAGTCACGTACCTAATTAAAGCCCCCCTCCAGCCAGTTTTAACTGCCGTTTTTGGGGAACGTTCTTTCTCAAACAGAGAATGGGGTTGTGGTTAATAGTCGGACGTAATACATTACCATGACAACCAAAAACTGACCGGCTGGAGTGTTCAATAACTATATGCGGTGTTAACATCACTACACTGTATAGTTTAGTACACTTTACTGTCTGGCAGGAGTAGCTATTACTTACCCATGATAGAAATTAATGTGTGCGTATCAGCTGTTCTGAATCATACAGTTGATGGTCCTGTCACGCACTGCACACGATAACTCCCACTACGTTTTATGGTGCGCTTACTTTAATGCGGGGGTGTGGGGGGTGCCTCCGCCGATGCATTGGTAAAATGGCCGTCAGTAAAATGCGTGTTGCAAACTGTATATAAAGACGGTGGCAGGTGAAAGTGTCATCTGTCCTCGAACACCACACGCACAAATGAAAATTAACGATCCCCATCCCTAGCTGCAACTAATGATGAAATTTTCATTATCAATTCAGCTGCTCCTTATTTTCTTGATATATTGTTAAGTCTGCAAAATTTCAGAAAATAGTGAAAAATGTCTGACCAACAGTCTAAAACACAAAAATCTAACTGGAACCGAAGTGTTTTAGGTTGAAAAATTACTCAATAAACAGACAGATTGTTTCTACTATAAGTGGATTAAAGAGGCAATAAAGAAAAACAAAGAAAAAATTACTCAGAAGTGAGGAAATTTCTTGCACAAGATGAAGGATTGTTAGGAGGTGTTGGAGCCAGAATTGAACAAATCCGTAGACACTGTCAGATGAAGGACTAGAGCCGCTGCATGACTCACACACCCTGACATGACAGCAACTGACAAGGTAGTGTGTACACACACACACACAGATGGACACACATGCACACACCTGAGATTCCCTAATATCATGTAATCCAATGAAGTGTTGGCAGACAGGCAGCCTTCCCCTTTGAAACAAACTCACTAGTTTCAATGGAGTGATAAGCAGAATGGATGTGAACACAGTGGGGCTGCAACTAATAATTACATTTTCATTTAATAGATTAATTGTTTTTGTCTACAGAATGTCAGGAAAAAGTTAACAAAAATTATAATCATTTGGAGTGTAAGTTGAAGTTTTCAATTTCCTTGTTTTACCCATTTAACATTCCAAAGCCATTTGGTTTATTATTGTGTATGAGTAAAACAATCAATAGTTGCTGAAAATTTTCTGTCAATCAATTTATCGACTATGTCACCGGTTTAATTCTGGCTGGAAATCTTTGTCTCCACGTTCTCCAGCAAAATGTCAGAAAATACTAAACAAACACAAATGTGCAACAGTACAGAATCAAACCATACAGGACAGAGCAGAATGTCAACTTCATCTGTCAGCTGACAGAAAATTAATCAACTCAGTCACTGGTTCCAGCCTTTAACATGTAAGGATTTTATGTTTATGTGTTTTTTTTGTCATTGTCACATTGGGTTTTTAGCTTGTTGGTAGAACGAAACAAGCAATCTGTGATGGGCAGTTTTTGCTTTTACTTGAACAGGACATTAATCTGCAACTATTTTTATAATTGTTTAGTCATGCATTATATTACGTTGTAAAAAAGTGGGGGTTTGGACAGTTGGTAAGACAAAACAAGAAATGTTAATATGTCAATATAATAATTTCAATCGGGATTAAAGCATGATTTTCTGTGATTAATTGCATTGTTATGCGCAACATTGAATAATGAATTTTAAAGTAGTGTATTGCCCACTTTTAATTTAAATGTACTGCCATATACACAATAACATTGCAAACACTTTAAACAAACAAGGTGCTTTTTACCAGCAGTATTAGTGGCAATAAAATATTTCTTGTAAATCTCAGCTTAAACATTAATGTAATCCAATCACATATTAAACCAAAGCTATTTGCCACTGCCAGGGCATTACCTTTTAGCTACCTTGTTAAAACAAGTTAGAGTCCAGAGCCACGATCATAACATCATAACAGGCACCTTCTGAGCAACAGGTTAACATTTATAAATCTGTGTTCTTGTTTTTCTTTCTGAACAGGTATCAGCAGAAACATTTTTATTTTATCAGGGAGCAGCATAAACAGTTTATGTTCAGCAGGAAGTGTCCCTGTTGGAGTGAGTTGATTGAGTGAGGTGTTGTTGTACGTGAGGTGGAGCACAAATCATTGGAAGAGATCCTCGCTGTTTGTGAGTTTCCAGAATCTATTACTGTTTACTAAGTAAATTAGAATTGACTTTAAAATTTTATTGATCACTTTTAAAGCTCTTCATGGCCTCTCGCCTTGTTATATTTCTGACCTTTTAGTCCCATACACACCAGCACGTACCTTGAGATCCTCGGGCAGAGGTCTGCTGTCTGTTCCAGAGTCTCGACTGAAAACTAAAGGGGACAGAGCGTTTGCTGTCAGGGCCCTGAGGCTCTGGAACAGCCTGCCCGAGGAAATCAGGTCGGCTGAGTCAGTGAACTCTTTTAAGTCCCTTCTTAAAACATACTTTTATAGGAGAGCCTTTCCCGATCTTATTTGACTTTATTTTATCCCTGTTATTTTATATTTTTTATCTTAAATGTGTAATGTGTAATTTGGTCTTTTCAATGTTTTCTTGCTTTTATCTTGTATTGTTTTTGCATTATTGTCTTTTGGGTATTATTGTCTTTACACTTGTTAAAGCACTTTGTAACTTGTTTTTGAAAAGTGCTCTACAAATAAAGATTATTATTATTATTATTATTATTATTATAATAATAATAATTGCCATGGTTACACCTGCCATTTACTTGCCGAGCACTTGTCTCCTGTTCACCTGAGAAGCAAAGAGCGACCCCGCAGAGCCAAGCGACTGTGACATGGTTTGACTGTATGTGTATTCAGAGCCAGTGAGAAACGGACTTTCAAAATAATAAAAAACGCGTTAAAGTGCGATAAAATAATTGTTGGTAATTAATGCGATAACTAGTTTGAATTAATTTTATTTTTTTACACTTTATGGACAACCTTAGCCTTACAATTACTATTTTTATTTACATTTCATATTGTTAGTTGTAGTCCAGCTGAGCAGCCAATGCCCCCCCCACACACACAAACACAAAAAAATTAAGAGTCAAATTAAGAGTCTCAATCAGCTTCCCCTGGCCCTGTCCAGCACTATGTGGCAAATAAAAATTTTATTCAAGTTGGCTCCCACATGACACCATATGCTTCGGACAAAGTGTGTGTGTGAGTGATGAGCACATAAGACAGAAAAAGAGGGCAAGATGAATATGACAGGAGCGTCCTGGAAAAACACACTGAACCTCAGGACACAGAAACACACACACTGTTGATTCAAAGCCTTGATAAGAAAAGAGGAAGTTTTGCATGTGTGGGAAAATTCACACCATGCATGTGTTACAATGCACTATTTCTGCTTTAGAGCTTTTAACCCTGACCGTCTCCTTCTCTGTTTCCATATCTGCATCTTTCTCTTTCCATATGACTCTCTCACTCTCATCAAATATTCACAGTTGGTGACATTAAACATTCACTGCGCAGCGCTGCTACGTTTATCTGCCCTCTGCCAATCAGCCTCCAGCAAGTGCACTAAAATACACACACACACACACACACACACACACACACACATTGTCTCCTTGCGATTTGGCGGCTTTGTAGAGTGAGGTGGAGATGACTAGAAAGAGGGGGAAAGAAGTGGTAAAAAAGAGAAAGGGACAAAACAAAATAAAGAATGGTGGTTGAGGGAGAAAGGGCACACATGAAAGAAAATCAGATTTAGAAAGGAGGCAAAGAAAAGCAGTATGAGGGTCCACTCCTCAGCTCTTGTCCACGTTCAGTAAGAGCAGAGCAGCCTTGCACCTCAATAATTCAACAGCGGGACGCGAGCCGCCAGCCTCTCTCTCTTGCTCCTTCTCTCTTTCCCTGACATCACAAGGCCTTACCTAATAACAGGGTAAAAATACACTCCCTTCACAGTTCAACACAATACGTGACACATAATTGCAGCTAAAAATAACATGAAACACCGAGATAGATCACACAATCAACACAGAGAGCGTTTCAGTCGCACTTTTCAGTCATCCGTTTCCACATGCGCCTAATGGAACAGATACACTCCTGTTTTAATCAATACAGCAGTTTACACAGACCGCATAACAGCTCGTGTTTCACTTCAGGTGGTTCACACTATATGCGAGTAAGCATTGGCGCATATTTTTAAACTTCAGGTCTATTTTCTTCCGTTCTATGCACGTAACTACAGTGATTGTGTTTGGGGCTCTGAATGCTGCCCAAACACCGGTGACCTACATTCAATACTGTGCCTGAATTAAATTAACTGATATTCGATCAACTGCTGAAAAAAGCAGCGAACATTTGAGATGCTGGAACCAGAGAGTTTTTGGTATTTGCACTTGAAAAATGACTGAAACCATTAACTGTTATCAAATTTCTTGTCAAAACATTTTCTGTCGATCAACAAGCAACTTTAAATAAGGCTTAGAATCAACAATCAAAAATGACGGCGCTTGACCACAGGTATTACAGACCGAACGTTACTTTGGATGGGCACTTAGGAGTGCAAACTAGTGTAAAGCAAACATGGGCAAATTTATTAAAGAGATGTTGGCCACTAATGGACAGTAACCAGTACAACTAAATCTGCTGAAACGATTAGTCAATCAATGGATAAGTCGATCAAGAGAAAATGGCAATGGCAAACTATTTTGATAATCGATTGAAAGTTTTTGAAGTCATTTCAAATGTGACTATTTGCTGGTTTTCCTTATCTCCTTTGATAGAAAACAGAATATCTTTGGAATTTGGTTTGTTAGTCGGACAAAAAAAAGCCACGGGAACGTCTGGGAATTTATGATGGACATTTTATTTTCATTATTGTATTTTATTTTTAACATCTTATACACCAAATACTTAATCAATTGATTAAAATAATTGCCAGATTAAAGAATAATGAAAATGACTGCTAAATAAATAATTTCCCTTTCTCCTGGAAAATGTACAGAGCACACCTGAAACGAATCATAACATGGGAAAAATGAAGTGAGGCCGTGTTCAGACACACATCAATGCAATGGCTTGCCTCTTGTACATTCAGTACCAATTTTGTCTAATTACTGGTTCACAACTTCAGTTGCTAACAACTAGCAGGAATGGTTCAGATGTGTGGAGTGAATCCTGTCACCAAAAACCAACTGAGCAGGCAAACAACTTGCTTTAACCGATACAGTGTCATTTACATACAGGAAGACCTGAGTTTTGGACACAAGTTAAAAATAGCATACTGTAATGTTTGGTTAATGCTAAACATAGTAACTGTTTACATTTACTGGGAGAAGTGCCAATCTACAACAAAGCTGGAATGTGTATACATTTTTAAATGTAAATCTGGTAACATTTCCTCAGGCGATATGAATGGAAACACCAGTCACAGTAGTCACATGACACATGTACGACACATCGGGAGATTTTTCATTGTAACAAAACCTTTCAACAGGTTACCGGCCTCACATGGTTACACTGTATGCAAAAATTTGTTGGGTGTGACAATTTTTTTCTTGGTTGCCTAACATTTCACAGGACATCTTTTTGTGGTGTGTTTTCCACATATTTCACGTGGAAGAAGGTGAGAGCAAAATCAAAAGCAGAGAGGGACGCTGGATTTATACTCCTGCGGTGACTCAACACCGATACCGTTCCACTGTATTGACTTTTGCCGGTAAGCTAGCTAAGTTTTGGTTTAGCCCTTTGCTAACTTGAATGGAGGTAAAATAATAATTGTGTGGCTCTTCTAGACTTTTCAAATATTATCAACTGAATGGATCAAATTCAGATAGTAAAACGCGTCATTTCACAGGGGTTGTGCTCAAAAGAAAGTATTCACGTTTTACAGCCGCTTGTTCAGCCACTTGTAAAACTGGCTTTAAAAGCATGGAGTATTTCCTGGGAGCTTGGAGGAAATGTGAGGTTACCAAGCCGACCAATCACAGTTCTTGTGGTATGTAACAACGTATGGTCCACGGTAACGACATACCACACGTATTGAATGACAATGTGAAATGCGTGGATCTGCAGCTCCCCTCGGCTTCATGGAGCTTTAAAACGTGTTTCAGCTCATTGTTTAGCTAGTATTGATTCACTCTCACCGCTCTCATAGTGTCATTTCCAGCCACAGCACGCACCTATTTTCAGTAAAAAAGCTTTTAACCCAATACACACTACCTGCTTAGCACCAAACAGCATACAGAAACAGTCAGCAGCTAGCTGGTGAACACAGTAGCGCATTAGCAGCTAAAGACACAGATATTTCTCTGAGGAGTTGGTAGAGACCGCAAATATAGCTAAAAGAGAGTGAAGATTACATTACTTACATTCAAATGAATAATAATGTCGCTCTGTAACTGCTGGACGTGGACATAAGCAACTGTTTGCCATCGTGTTTGCCATATAAGCTTAAAAGGTGATGAATGAAATGCCAATGTTGTGTTTGCCACATTATCACAGGTGGTGTTTCCATCACATGTCAAAGCTGAAATACCTGTTTTGACATCACTAAATTTACTGTTTTGTGAATAAGTAGATTTACAGTATCATCATCAGTGATTCAGTAAAAGTAGAAGATTGGTGATGATGACAATGAGCTCCATAAATGGAAAGTTGGAGACGAAAGCAGAGTCAGCAAATGCTGACAATAGATATGCAAGGTTTGGTTTCTACACAATGATCTGAGTTACTGTAATGAATCTACTGTCAGAAAAGGAGATATGAAAATATCGCCTACACTTCCTTTTACTGTATTCTTCAAATCTAACCACTGACTTCTGGTGCTTTATCTTTGGTCAAAATGGATTCGAGCCTCTATACGAGACGAACAGAAGTCATGGCTCATCACAAATGCCACGGAGCGGAGAACACTCCACTGTATCTCCTCTTTTCATCAGTGTGCACTAAAGTCTGTGAGAGCCCTCCACCACTAAAGAAAAAGTAACATAAGTTTGCTTAAGAGCACACTTCCCTTCTCAACTTCTGCTTCCCATGATTTTTAGACAGTTGCCTCTGCCATCAATAATTGTCATCACCTACTTCTGTAAACGGATGTTAGAGTCACTTGTGAAATACAGTATTACATTACTTTACCAGTGGCCTTGGACTGCAGGACCATTTTCACGTCAGAGAAGCCGGTATTTGTATAAGTATAAAAACACCAATTTGCCGTTTTGTGGGGGGTTATTAAGTTAAACAAACAAGATATAACATTTTAATTAGTGAGGCTCATTATTCGGGCTAGCCTTTTCCCCCGTCTTCCAGTCTTTATGCTAAGCTCCACTAACCAGCTGCTGGCTCCATTTAACTTGATCGATATGAGATTGTTGTCGATCTTCTCATCTAACTCTCCCGTCAGAAAGCGAATGAGTGTATTTCCCAAAATATCAAACTTTATCTTGAAAAGATCAATCAGTTCATCAATTGTTTAGCTGCAACACTAAACTTTATAGTACGGTATACACTAAGCTTTGCCTTTCATAGTGTACAATATCAAATGTTTAAGGTGTGTGCAGGTCAGAGATGGGGACTCGAGTTTGAGACTCGGACTCGAGTCGCACATACAGTGACTTCAGACTCGACTCAGACTCTTAAGATTTTTAGGAAATGTCTGATGAGCTTGCTGTTTTCCCCCCCGTGCGTTACCTATAACCTGCCTACGTAACACGTAGTATCAGCTGCGCGCGACCACACGTGAGAGAGGGAAACAAACACCAGCAGCTGCTGTGCCATTCATCATAAACTTTCACTTTAAAACTTCATACAACAAGGCCCAAACAAAGAAGCGTTGAATGCAAAATAGGTTAGTAACCTGAGGTTAGTAAACATGTTCAGTTCAGCATTGGCCATCTAACATTAGCTTGCTTCTTTAGCTTGACCTACCGGAGTTTAACTCCAACTGTTGTTGAATGAGCATTCGTTTACTTGCCAAACTTATGGTGGTCGATTAACGTAATCATTTATGTCCCGCTGGCTGCCATCAGGTGAAGTATTAACGTCGGCTGCAAACAGGTTACAGGTTTATTGTTGATCATGTAACGTTACAGTTTTATTTAGTGATAACGTTACACTGGGTTTGAGAGTGTCGGGGATGTGTTGAGCATCTTTGGTACAGGTGTATAAATGCAGTTTAATGTATCACTCAGGTCATTCATAAGCCTTAAATATGATCTCTACATTTTTTGAAGAATAATTTTTAACAATGTATAAAATTAATTGACTTTTGGTTTAAAGATAAAACGCCATGAACGGTTCATTGACGAGAAAATGTATCCAAAATAGAAAATATGACTCTTAGCCAATAAAATTCAAATAAAAACACAGTAAGTGAACGTGATCTTAACAATGTGTCTGTGTCAATGCACACGTGTGTGAATGTCAGTGGAAGTGACAGACCACGTGTGCATGTGTGAATATCCGCTTCAGCGACTGTGTGCATGCATGTGACGCCACACAACCAAGCCATAATCGCTGACCTCACCGCCAGCCAGCGTGCCCTCTCTGAGCCTCACAGAATAGGGCTTAATCCTGCCTACAAACACAAACACACACACCTCGTAAAAAGACTAAGCGATACTTCAAAGTTCCCCAGACATCAAACCACCAAAACCGATACACTGTAGGTTCAGTGCTTTAAAACATAAACGGATCACACAAGCAGAGATCAGACTAAACATGTACAGTATGTGTGGATTTGTTCATTTTCAGCTGTGCCAAAGAGCAAGGCACTGAACCTCCAGCTGCTGCAGTACTGCTAGTAGCAGGACTATATGTGTGCTGCGCAGCCCTGACATATTCTGCATGGCTAAAAATTGGGATTGTTTTTGTGGTCAATCAGTAATGACAATAACAATTAGAGATGCACCGAGAGCTGAAGTTTCAAGTATCGGATTCTGTGCCGCTCAAATTTACATGAACGTAGGGCCAAAAAATGTTATCACAATAAAAAAATTCATATCATTCAATTTTGACAATTATCACGATAAATGTCAAATCATTATTTCTTTCAAGTTTAAAGGCAGATTTTTGCTCCTGAGTGAAAGTTGAAGAAACCAGATGGTTAATATAATAAATCTGTGATAGAACATTCAAAACAGTTAATCTCCGCAAATACGCATTAGCAAAATGAAGTAAAATCTATTTTCAGTCCCTTTTCCTTAACAAAATATCTTAATAGAAAAATTAAGTGCCAATTTGTACGTGATTCAAATTAATTAACTTTTGTTATTGAGGAAAATTATATTGCGATAATCATCTTTAATATTTTATTCAAGCCCTACACACACGTCATGTCTGAGTAAACACTAAAACACAAATATAACCCCCTGACCACCACCACCACAGTTACTTACTTTACTTTGAGATTTGTTTGAGTGAGAGAGAGGGCCCTGAAACGTGGTGCAGTTTGGGAGAAAATGTGAAAGTTATTTAATAGTCAATGGTTTATTACGAACATTCAATTCAATGGACCCCAAAAAGAACAGTCAATGCTCTTGCTGGTGCTAACTGGGATCCAAAAGGAACAAAATGTAATTTGATGTCAATTATAGTTCTAAGAATGAAAGAACATTGTAATCGGCCAACAAAATTGCAAGTGATGCACCTCTGATAACGATGTACCTATAGTAATTGAGATCTGTGAACAAGCCAATGATGTCTGAAGGGGAAAGAAGAAACTACAGATCAGATGATGAGACAAGATTATAAAAAACAAGGCAACAGTTTAGCCACCAAAACCACTTTATGTGGAGGATAAACATATCATAGTGGAGGCTCACCACCTTGCCTAAAACAATACGCCTCCGCTAACGTCAGAGGACATTATTATACTTTACGTGCAAAAACCACTGAAAGTGGGTCAAAGGTGAACCAAGTGTTCGTCTATAAACTGTGATAGATGTTTAGAACGGATGGTTTGGGTAATATTTGTACCCTTCGCTTTACCACTCCAAATCCATTTAGCTAGCCTGTCTATTTGTCTGACTTCTTGTCTTTCTTGCTTCATCTGACTTAAAAAGATAAGAAAATAAGACTTAAGTGGTAATTAACCAGAATTATTCTCTCTCATTATCATTTCTCCTAGCCTCTCTGTCAGTTCAATAGGCATGGTGTGTGTGACGGCTTGAGTGAGGGAGAACATGCTTGTCATGCTTGTGAAAAACACAATAGCAGCACCAGCATATTTCAGCCCTGATTAAGGGCACTGCACACTGGAGGAGACTAATGTGTGTGTATTTCACAATGTGAAACTGTATACTGACAGGCCTTGAGCACATTAAGTATGAGAACTAAGTAGGTGATAGAAAATGTGCAACTGTTTGTGTTTTAAGTGAGAAAAGAGCAGTGTGTGGGTGTGTGATAATTGTGACCACGACCCAGAGACGCACACACAAACACAAACACACAGAACACAGCCAGACAGCCTATGGGATGAGGAGTTTCACCCATGCTGTTGCCGGGTTACTAACACCAGACCACTGCCAACACAGCCCTCCTCGCACAAGCACGCACGCACTATAGATCAAATTGCCTGGTGAGAAGGGTTTTTAAGATCTTTCCTCAAATCAATCTTTTTGTTTAGAGAGAAGGGAGGGAGAAATGGGGAGGGGGAGTGAAAAACACAAAAAGGAAGGGAAATAACATGGGTGGGGGTGTTTGCGAGAGATAGGAGGAGAGACAGAGGTGGAGGCAGAGCAATTCAGCCTTCATCCCCTGAGAAAAGAGCAGCCCAATCTGTCCAGAAGTGGCCCTGATCTGCAGCTCATATCATCACTCAACCTTTGGTGTCCTGGACTGACGCTTAATTGGACAAATATGTAGCACACACAGAGTCTGCAACATGTTCACACACCAAGACAAAAGGAGACACAGTGGAGGATCAATGGAAAGCATGAGCAAACACAAACACTTGTGACAGACACAATCAACAGACACAAATGCTTTTGGATTCAGCCACATGGCATAAGGATTGCTATGTCACACACGCAGTGTAACAGGCAGACTAATGCCACTGACAACAAGTCTACCACAAATCCAGAAGCACGGGTGGTGGTATTTCTGCATGCGAACACACACACATGCACAGGCTGCCAGTAATTGCAAACTTCATAATTCTGAACTGACACGGATTTAAACAGTCCAGGCTATTGCAACTTGGGTCTTATTTTCATAGTTTTGGTTATCATTTCTGAAAGAGATTTTATCCAGATTAGCTCATTATTTTGAGATTAAAGCTGAAGTATCTGAAATGTTGGCAATAGGACTGTCATTCAAACATAGGACAGAAATATTTGGAAATTGTCACCGTAAATGCACAACATGCGGGGCTTTGCACTCCAGCGAGAGGCATTCTTAAAATTCACTGACTGGCTGTTTGCTAACTCTGTAAAACACACCTGTCTTGTAATGTTCACTTGTCACTCAGATGAGGCAACAAAGCTTGGCATTTTACCTGAAAAAAATTTAAACATGTGCTGACAAGCAGGCAGGACAGAACTGGTGGGGCAGGATTGTAAGCATAAACTGCAGGGGCTTGGCCTACACCAGGTAACAACAGCAGTCCACAAGTTGAAAATGATACAGCATTTTAACTAATTCATTTGTCATTTTAATCTATTAATGTCCTTGCCATTTAAGATAGGCTACATGGGTTGTGTCTGAACTAATTGGAACAAATTACATGTTAGTCTGTCACTTTTTAATAATAATAGCAATAATAATAATTTTAATAATTAGTAATAATTTATCATTGGACAGGAACACTGGACTCATTTATTATCGTTTCACAGTCACAGAATTAAGCATCTGTTTTTAAGGGACAAAAAACTTTTTGCCTATCTTTGGTTTTTTAAAGTAATTTACCAGCACTTCCGACTGATTTCAAAGTATTTCCAGGACCCTCAGAAATAAGAGTTTCAACTTTGGAAGTGGTTTTAAAACCTTTTGACTTCTTTTTAGCAAAATTGCTGCATTCCCAGATTTCTGCAATTAACTTTGCAAGTACAGTGTTATTATAACCAATACAAACCATGGCCAGATCTACTAAGGTGTAAAGCAGAATGTTCCTTTATTTCACCCTAAGAGCTGCTGTAAGAGTTGAGGATACTTTAGGCTAAAGGTCAAGCTGGTGCAACAGTAACTATAACACACCAAAAATGGTTGCAGACAACTGACTGAGCTCACTGATCTGCACCCTACAACTTAAACCACAGCAGCCAAGCTCTGCCAAGTAAACTCCGGCTTTTCAGGAATCTCTGCTGACAAGGTTGGGACAGAGCCTCTGGATCGCTGCTCTCCAGGAAATAAACTAACAAACCTGCAGTTGGAGAGACTTCCCGGAGACGCTTCAGCAGTGTGGACAGCAGTCTACTGTTGTTGCATAAATTCACTTTTCTCATTTTCTATGATGCTGAGCTACACAACACGTGTATCCGCTGCACTTACCTCTGGCTGAGAGCTTTTTTGTGTTAATAATTTTAGCAGCATACTCCTGGCCGGTGGACTTCTTGACGCATCGGCGAACGATGGAGAAGGCACCCCTGGAGCAGAAGAAATCGATGACACAGATGACAGATCAGTGAAACCACTTTAAAGAAATAAAACTCTCAACAAAACTCTTATCACATTTGTGCATTGCAGGGGAAAGGGCACGTCTGTGCTGCTGAACTTGGAAAGGCATTAATCACATACACCTAAAGAGAGGGGAAAAGAAGTCACATGCATAATTAACACAGTCTGATATTCTGAGTATGAGATGTGATCAGTGATCCTGGCTACCAGTGCTCTATAGGAGGAGGGAGGGGGCCTAAAAGTGAGATTGAAGCCACTGAAAGGTACAATTAACATTTAACTGTGTCTTCTCAGCCTGGCAGCATTTTTGTTTTACACAGATGCCTCCTTTAAACTCGTTCTGACGACTGTATTGGTAGGTGGAGCAGCTCTATTAGCCACAAGCAGAGATAAGACGTTACAAAAGTGGCTTTGTAGCCAGGATGTACACTGTAACCTATGTGTCCTCTCTTGTTTTAATCCGGAATGCAAGAGGGGGAGCGCATAGCCAAAATGTGCAACCGCAACAGTCTTAATTTTTGTATGTGTGTGTGTTTGTGGCATGACATACAGCAGCCCTGCAGTCTGCTCAGAAATGCACAAAAACAGAGCTGAATGATTGAGCACGAGCCCGAGGATGCCACCAGGCAACGGGTCCGTGCAAACGAGTTTGTAGACACATTGACAAACAAGTTGCTCCTATAAGCGCTTGTTTCACACCTTTTCTGTTACAAAGAGAGACATAATGGTGCGATACGTGTTTAAATGCGCAGGATTAAAGACGAGCTTCTGTAACGCAAACATGACCCTGCCTACAGCTTAATGTTGCTTATGTGGTTCTGCTACCCTTCCCTGTTTATTTTTTTGACAACCCCTCTCAAGCCTTGTCAACACACTGAAGTAAACGCGCACAATGGCAGCAGCAGTAGAGAGGGGAAAAACGTGCAAGCACACGCGCGCGCGCGCGCGCACACACACACACACACACACAGACTGAATGCAACAAGAGCAGCAGCAGAGGTGGTGACGGTCGCTTACTTTCCGAGTTCCTCGTACAGCTGATATTCGTCTGTGAATCTGGTCGAGGTTACAACTGTAGCCATGTTGACTGGAGTGACGGGGAGAGGGGGAATCGGCTCGCGCTTCAGTGGCTGCCTCGCGCAGGTTTCGGGAGGAGAGCTCGTGAAGGCAAAGAGAGGGGGAAGAGAAGCTCGAGCTCAGAGAGAGGAGCAGGGAGTGGGAGGGGAGGAGGGAGGAGGAAGGAGGGGAGCGTAGCTGTAGTAACAAAGATCCTCTATTGAGATGATGAGCCACTCTGTCCTTAAAACCAGTCTGCAAAAGTGGGCTTTAACCATCACTGTCTGGCTTCATGTCATATTTTAGCGTTATGACATTTTTCTAAATCATCCTATGTTTTCATAATGTATTTTACTTCAGAATCAGAATGAGCTTTATTGGCCAAGTCTACACATAGGCCATAAGAGGAATTTGACTCCAGTTTTAAGTTGCTCTGAGAATCATAGATATAAAACATTTGCAATAAAAAAAATATATGAAAAATATATTTAAACCATATGTAATAATTAATATAGAACTACTATTATGTAATATATAAATAATAATAACAATGATCAACAGCCTACAATGTCTATTGTACATCTAATGTTAGAACACAAAAGTGGTCCTTGAAGTGAAAGGTCAAAATAAATTTTTTATAAATAACTGAAATCCAAGGAAATTCTTTTGAGTATAAAAACAAGACAAACACTTAATTATCAAGAAACATAAAGTACAGCTGAGGCTGATGAGAATGTCATTAGTTTTGCAGGTATTTGGTTAGAAACCAAAGTATTGGACAAATAAATAATTAGACCTGATGAGGGCACTAGGGGAAAAAGTCAAGGGATCACCAAAGCTATTGAACACTGATGTGCCATATTTCATGACTATCCAACCAATTGTTTTTGTGATATTTCAGTCTGGACCAAAGCGGTGAACCAACTGCTGGATCGACATTAGCATCCCCAGAGCTATGCTGTTAGTGTGGCTTCTTAGCCAAGCTGAGAGAAAGTGGGTGAAACACGTGTGCTGGGGCTTTAATTTTGTCGTCTTTTCTTAAAGAATTACCTTACTGACCATATTAATATTGACCATTTGCACTGTTATTTCCTGTGGGTGATTTTGATCTTTTTTGTCCACTCTATTTTCATACATGGGGTTCACCCTTGGCTCAGCATTCTGGGAGAGTAGTTTTCTGACCACCTTGGCAGTGTTTTTCATGTATTTTTTTTAACTTAGTGACTGTTGTGTCTCCCCCCTGGATGGGGAGTGAGGTGGCACTCGTCTAATTTCCCCTGCTGTATTTTGACAGAGTAAGACCTCTTTCTACTTTCTCCTCTCTGGCAGTAGTGGTAGAGGTAGGATGTAAGCAACGCGAGATCTTTTCTGGTGTACCAGGAGCTACAGATCCAGGTTCAGTTTAATCACCTCTCCCTTCTATATTCAAAGGTAAAGCTGACTCCAGAACAGCTGACAAGAGCAGCATCCTTCGATGAGACCAAATCTTGTAGTGAGATGTGTTGCCGCAATATTTTAATATTGGCACAAAGCAATGAGCTGCATGCCCACCACATTGTGGTTTTCATTTCCTAAACAGGACCTCCCCCGAAAAAGAGGGCATCCAGTCACAACTCACAATGTGGCACCAGGAACACATAATGATTTTGAATGAAGGAATTTTGTTTCACACATTCCTACTAAAAATCATTTTATAAATCAAACAAAAGTGTTCTTATGTAACAACCTGCAGTTCATACAAATTCGTTCACAAACGCATGCTGTCAAAACAGTTATACAGTATGTTTCTACACTTACTCTTTAATCTTTAGTTTTGCAGTTTTTAACACAGAAGCCTTTCCACAATAATAAGTTGTGTGTTGATGGCTGTCTGTAAAATAAATTGCCCCTCAGGGACACAGATATCCTTGATCCTTGAACATAGGCATAAACTTTGCCTATGGAAAAGTGGAAAAGACACATGCCTTTGGTGTGAGAGACCCAGGTTTGAATCCACTGTGAGACACCATTCTGTCCCTGAGCAAGACACTTAACCCCTAGTTGCTCCAGAGGTGTGCGACCTCTGAAATTTATAGCACCCGTAAGCTGCTTTGGATAAAAGCGTCAGCTAAATGAATAAATGTAATTTATTTTATGGTACTGACATGTTGTCTTGAAACAGAAACAGAACAGATTCATTGAAATGTGACATTTGTCTGAGGCAATTTAAATACCTTTGGCACTTCTGGGGACAAGATTGTACAAGTTACATTACATTTTCATTCTCAGTTACTATGGAAGTCCTGAGAGGCAAGTGAGAGAAAAAATCCAAGCTAACTTGTTTGAAAAATGTGAAAAAGGTTTTAAAAAAGTTACTTTTTGGTTTTAATCTGTGAAAACCATAAACTGTATATAAAAAGTTGAAAACAAGTGAAACTAGTGGAAAGTTTTTTTTGTCAGGATAATTTTTCTCATGTCTTTCTTTTGGCTAGAAATGTATTTTATTTGGCATTTTATCAGGAAGAAATTATGATCACAGATGAAATAAAAAATTAAGTAACTTAGAAAGATTACCCTGGCAAAACCTTTAATTCATCTGTTCTTAAAGCTGGGGTAGGTATCAGTATAGAGACACTAGTAAGAGACAGCTAGACTGTGAAATAATTCAACAGAAAAAATCCCACCTTTGAGGACCTGCTCCAAAGCCACAGGCAGGTAGACCAGACAATGTCCTGCAACAGCCACAGATACCAAATTTAGTTTTGACTTTTGCATTTTATTTATTGATTGCAGTCGGAATGTAAAGAGAATTGGAAAATGGATAACCACCACATTTATTTTCTCACTTGCCTCTCAGGGCACACAATAGGTTAAAAATGTAGAAATAAGAAGCCAAAACCCTGACACATTATTTTTACTATTCACCTCAAATGTCCAGTTGGTGTAACATAGCACTGTTAGTATTATCCTTAAGACTGTTTCCCTGTGACAGTGTATTTGCATATAGGCTATCACCTTCACAGCTAAATGCACATGCCTTCCTTTTTGTCTTGCTTCTATCCATCTGCCTTCAAACTGCTGACAAAGCTTCTTTATGAAAACCACGATCATCATAATTATGGTCGCAATGTTCACATGTTTCCAAAATGTTTTACCTTTTCACAATCAAAACTGTCATCCGAATCTCACAGTAATTTATCAAAATGCAATTTCACCAAGAAAAAAAATAAACTAAAATAAATACCAAAAAGAGACAAAAATATGTGTTCAAAGAGCCTTTATAGCAGAGACCTGATTTGCTACCTTAGTTTATCATCTGGACCAGGCAGTAGGGATCTGCTTCGATCTGACTCATATGCAGTTTTGGGGATTTTGACTATAAGCCGGAGCATCACTGTATAAGAAAAAGGGAATTATATGTGTTATATAATGGGCGGCTGTACTGTAAAGGTTTATCTGAGCTTTCATGAATATCTCATGAGGGGTATTAATATATCCTCTTGGCACCATGTTTAAGTACGGATGTGTGTATGTGGGTGATTACTGCTGCACACACTCCAGTGAGGTAATGTGACGAGCTTATGTTAGCAACAAATGTTTCGTTGCTCAGAATCATATAACATGTTTTTGTTTAGATGATGCATTAGATATTCATATGTTTCTTTTGTCCTTCATAACAAACTACTTTGTACAGTTGAAATTCAAAGTTCACTGTTCACCTTAGAAAATAATCTCACCACCACCACCAAGATCCATGTAGTAGCTGTTCTGGAGCATTTTATTCATATCACAAGATCTTCATCAGCAGACTTAACTAATTTAATCAATATTTTTATATTAATAATGGGTCAAATGACTACCTGTAACATGAAAGGTGTCACCAGTTATGAGCCCAAAAACTGGTTATTGTGCTTTCCATGCCAATGGTAGCATAACAAAAAATATAAATGCTCTGTGTTCCATGTATGCATTAACACTACCTAAAATCATTTCCAATTTCCTTCTAGATACTGTACCTGAGCTCTGTGCTTCACTGTTGTGTCTTCAACTGCTATTTAATTCTACTGTCTTTTATGAGATTAACTGTAATAAAAATATTACCTGAAAAACAAAGTTTGCAGTGAATTCTGACAGCCCTATCTATTGTCTGCAGGTATTCCTTTCAGGCTGCATACAGCCCCAACAGCCTTCACCAATAATGTACAGCATCCTAAACTCCATGTACAGTTAGCCTGAGGTGCAAAACCGGGCCAAAATGTATGCAGTGCACTTGCTGCTACATGTGAAGCTTTTTGCTTTGAGCACAGGGTAATAATTGAAGGGACTTAGACAACCATCAACATTTTTGTCAACTCTGATCTTCTCCCTACTGGACTATGGTGGCTGTACAGTATGACAACAATGTTCTGGGATACTTCAAAAAGAAAAATAGGAGGGACAAAAATTTTATATACAATACTATTACAAAACTATATGATGACATTTGTGGTTCTTTACATACTGTATGTATTTGCAGTTCCATGCAGATCCATTTTAAAAACACTGAACCACTACATTAGTAACCACACAACCAGAGGACAGCCAATGTGACCCAGGACTCAGGCCGTTCCTCACCTCTCCCATTAAGTTTCCCCACCACTGTCAATCCTGGTGATTAGCCATTTTCATCCACAGCTGTTCTCAGTTCAGTCATTAGTTCCCTATTATAAATAGAAGGCTGTTCACCCTCTTTGGTTTGTCAAATTGTTATTTTGCTTTGTGGCCATTGTGTTCCTGCTGTTTCTGCCTGCTTGTTCAAGTCTGTAACCCTGCCTCCCTTTCAGAAAGAATTTCCCTTTAAACCTTCGTTCTCTACCTGTGTGTCTGCATTTTGGTCTTGTTCTCTGTTGCCAGCATTAGTGAAAGGTCAATATGCATATTCTTAATAAAACAGACTAACGCTAGGAGACAGAATTTTTTAATAATATAATTTAATCCTATGTGATGTTTCTAGCTCTTTGTTAAATAAAACAGTACAATGTATTTAACATGTTCAATATGTGTTAATGCAAACATGTGCATCTCCTTTCTCTTCTTTATCTCCCTGCCTTGCCTCTGAACTGTGAGTGTATATCTGGAACAGTGTTTAGAGAGCATTGCTGGCGATTAATGAGTGTTTGCAGTGAGCACAGGAGCAGTGCACCATAATCACAGGGTGCCACTCTGATATGAAAGTCTAATTAGAGAGGGTGCAGAGGTACCATCGTATTAATTGCTGAATTGCTGTGTTTCTCACTGATGTACCTGTCAGGCGAATCTTGGACACGCTGTGGAGTGGAAGGTTGAAGGGTGGGTGGTAACAGTGGGAACGGTGGTATAGAGCAGCGGTTCCCAAACTTTCCGGCTTGTGACCCCTAAAAATGAAGCAGTGTGTACTTGCAAACCCCTTGCCACAAGTTGCAAATGCTGATGAGTTGGTGAACAATTCACCAAAAAGTGGTTTCCCCTTTAACCTGTTTCATTTGAGTAGGCTAAGGAAAACTATCCGATATTGCATCAGAAGAAAGCAAAGATTAGAAAAAGTAAATATAATTTTCTTTTTTTCCCTATCATCTCACAAAATCTCAAACTTATCTTGTAACCCCTTTCAACCTCTGGTCTGGTAGACCTCAGGAGGAAGCTTTCTGGGGCCCAGCTGCTAGGGGGGCTCATGCAGTCCAGTACTAATGATGTTCATCCTAAATATAAGCAAAGATAATCAAATCTTATTTTTATTTTCATCAAAATTGCACTGCATGCAGTAGGCTATGTCTGTGTTTATGTAGGAAATAGAGAGAGAGCACAGCGTGTGTTGACATGAGTAAAGCAGATTTGCGGAGGACCCATTTACAGGATCTTGTCAGGGGCCTAGTCATTTCAATGGGCAGTCATGATTGGATGTAAAGTGGTGAGGTCATGTAGAGTGAAAAGGAGAGAGGACTGAGGTATTCTTTTTTTCTAGGAACTTGGATGTTTTTGGCAATCTCAGGGAATTTTACATTCTATTAGCAACATTTTTAAGCAATTTTGTAATATTTTCAGACTCATTATATACAGTGCCTGAAGTGGAAAAAAAATAGGTGTGTGAACCCTCCCCCCACACTGTCCTCAACCATAAGATGAAACTATTATAACATTAACGACTTTGTGCATTAACTAGTACTTAATTTCTTGCATTCTCAACACCAATTTATGGAGGAAATGTCTTTATTTATATGAAGGGGAACAAAATTAAGGTTACAGATGACAATTCAAAATATAAAAATATAATGGAATATAATGCAGTAATCAGCTTTTGGACAATGCACATTTGTTTCTTCTATATTTCAGTTGCATTGCTTTATAATGTTGTTATTCAACATTTCTTGTTGTAAGCTGTTTTTCAAAAAAGTGATGGAGACATTTTGATTCTGACGTCCCCAGTGTAAATGACACCTATCTGTCAATACTTTTAAATGTCCCGCCCCATCCAGGCTGTGATTGGTCGGTTCACGACAAGCGACATTTACGAGCTACATTCATTACACGGCTGCTGGAAAGGCACCCGAGCTTCTCTTCTCCCTCGTCTCTCTCCGCAGACGAGAGAACAGGTGAGCGTCACGTAGCGTCCAGAGTACCTGATATGGAGAGGGCAGAGGAGAAGTACCGACAGCTTGGGAGAAGTCCCAGTACGTCAAAGAGTAAAATGTCGAGGTGCCAGCCCTACGTACCGGTGCGTTACTGGAATGTAACTCATGTCTGTGTGGTGAGGGGTTTTGGAACAGCATGCTGTTTAATAAAACAGCAAGATGAGGCAAATTAAGTGGCGAAAATGGTGAGACATGGGAGGTTAAGTGAGGCGGTCAGCACAGAAGGAAAACTGAGATACAAAAATTCTGTATCTTCTTTCTTTGTAACACATCCACAGCCTCAATAGGCTTCATTTTGGTGAGGTAATTCCCTCTCATTAGGAATAATTCACTGTCCTGTCTTCCTGTTTGGATAGCTCCTGCCTCATCACTAGGCACAGCATTATTTAACATTAGAGAAATAAACCCTCCAGCAATGAGTGCATTGAGAGCTTCCAAGACCACTGACACATTAGTATTGATTGAAGGATTATGCTAAATGATACACATTAATTACAGTGGTGGAAGATAAATAATTACATTTACCGGCTGTACTTAAGTACAATTTTGAGGCATACTTTATTTGAGTTTATTGAATTTATGGTACTTTATACTTCCACTCCTGTACATTTGTCTAACTGCTATAGATAATAATTTTATTATATATGATGCATTGTTATAATTAAAGACTGTGCATACCAAGACAGAGTTTTCATTTGTGTTTTCACAGTAATTCAGTTGTGTATGATTAGAACAGGACTTGTGCAAAAACATCATGGGATTTACATGAAATTATCATATACTTAGAAGAATGGAAATTCTCCTACAACAAAACTAACAGGAGATCCCCTGAAATCTTACTGCACACAATAATAACTTGTATGCATAATACTTATAACATGTTCTAAAAGCTAAACCTCCTCGCAGTGATGATAGTGTAACAGCAGTGTTGTGGAGCCATTGAGGCTGAAGGGGAGTGACTCATTTTTCAAGAATGTTTTCAACTTGGCTCATGGCTGCTCTACATATCTTTTAAGAGCCTCTCCTCTGTCACGCTGACCAGTGACATCACAACACTTGTATGGGTTTGAGGTGTGTGTGTGTGTGTGTGTCTCAGGGAGTGACCACTGTCCTGTCTGCTGCCGAGCTGCACTGAGACAGCTCGTTGAATGTCATTCAGTAAATCTTTTTTCATTCAGGTTTCAAACTGTCGTGTAGAGTTCATTAGAGTGAATCTATTACCTACCTTTGCCAATTTCTAAATGGTCACATTGTTCCAAATAAGCATTTAAGAGTACATCTGGGCTCTTTATGCAGCTTAATGGGCTGCAATTTACGATCCTAGAGACTCTAGCGAATATGTCCCTATCGAGTCGTTGATACCACCCTCGGTCTCACTGAATGAGTGTAGAGAAAAGGCGGCCTTTACTTTCAGTGTGGAATAGCATAAGCCGTATCTAGAAAATAAAAGTTGTATTTAAAACAGTGTCATGAGCTTATTGTGTTTTACTTCACGATTTCACCAAATAATCTGAAGTCAGCCATACCTTCATCTGATTATCTAACAGTGGATATGACAGCTCCCTCCCACGCACTACATAGCACTGTGTGTTCAAGTGTGTATGTTTCTGTGTGTGTGTGTGTGTGTTTGTGTGTGTGTGCGTGCGTTTGTGCAACACCTCCTCCATGATTTATATCATCTGACGCTGCCTTATTTCTGCGGGCCATCACTGTATACTGGGAATCAGATGTGTGGGCATGAAACGATTGTCTCCACCAGTTTCTCACATGTATAGGACTCTGAAGGGCTCTGAGCAACAGTCCTACTGTTAACCCAAAGCGGTCTCATCAAATCACTGGAGTTTAGTTTTTGATATATTTTCTCTGTTGCTCATAGAGGAGGTAAACAAAGTGCCTACAGCTTCAATGTCTCTTGGAGCGATGTCATACAAGTCATGAACACTGTGTAGATTATTTAAAAAAAGAAAGGCACCAGTTTGATTTCTAGTAGACTACCTCCCATAAAGATGGAGGTCACAAAAATTGTTTGCATTTCTCCTGGTGTATGTGAAAGGAACTATCTCTACAGACATGCTAGCGCTTTAAAACTTTGTACACTTGTAATTGTGAGTCAGTAAAACGTAGTTTCTGATGTCGTGTTTAATTTGTCTACGTCCAACTGTACATGTAATACCCATTAATATAAACACACAGCTTAAATACACAAGTGAGGGGAGGACAGCTAGACACAAGGGAAACTAATCAGGGTGGGGCAGACAATCAAAACTGGCAGGAAAACATACAATGCCAGAAAGTTAAAGTTACACAAGAAGCATGTGGAAGGACTCTTTCAACATAAAACAGGTACTAATAAAAGAAAACCTATGGTATTTACTGTTAATTAATAGTAGTAGCAGTAGTAGTGGTGGTATCAAAGTGTTACAAATAGAAGTACAACATTCAAAAAAGCTTTCCTGGATATAGGAGGCAAATATAAAACAAACAGTTTAAATGTACATTTTAAATGTTATCATTATTGTTCACTAAAGACAGTTTTGGTTCATAAAATACAGTTGCAACAATCACTTGGCTGATGCAACTTTGCTCAGTGGAGTTTTCTGATATATTTTATGGATACGTTTATTGATAGTCCATATTTTCTTTATTGTCAACAAATCCCATGAACACACCAAAACCAACAATGAAATTATCCTACTTACCAGTATTGTCTGTGTAGCCAAACCCCAATATAGTTTATGTACCATTGTTGTCCAAAATGTTTTTAAAAAACATCAGTGAACATGGGCATCATTAGTTTTGAGTAGATCCCAATTACACAGTCCTGTTGCTGTAAATACTCAGCTCACCAAATCTGAGCATGAAAATAGTCCTTGACAGGAAGCAAAGTTGAGACAAAGTAATGCATTTTGGTCTTTTAATGGGATTTGTTGACAATAACAAAAGCCTTATCCTTTAAACTTGAAGATGTTCCAGCTTTCACTTTATCCTTCCTATAACTAGTCGGTATGTATGCAGTCAGGCCTTTTCCCTAAACTAGACATTTTAATCTGATCTACAAGCACTTCAGACACTGCAGCCCCCTGCAGCCTCTGGGGAACTCTGTCTTCCCTCCTCCACTCTTTTATTTTACTGTATGCCAGAGCTCTGAGCAAAACATGACTGATACTTCTAACTTGATCATCCAAATGAGCACGAACAAGTGAGTAGGATGAGGAGGAAAATGAGAAAGAAAGACAGGGGGTGGGTTAGGGAGGGGGGTGTTGCAGAGGGAATGCGCAAAGAGCTAAGGGAAAAATGGAGGGAGGGTGGGTGACAGGAAGGGAAGGAGGAGGCAAGTGAGGAAGAAATAGTGAAGAAGGACAGTTGAATATTCATTAACAGGCCTCTGGGGGAGAAATCCAAAGCCTTGTTGTTGCTGTGTGTGGGATTGCTGCCGACACTTACACCCAGTAACATTTCTACATTTACACACTCAGATTAAGACACACACCTAATGGCTGGGATCAACAAATGAGCTGCTGTACACAGTAGGCTACCTAACAAAACTGACGCCGTTTGCTATGGTACATGTTGTATGAGACCAAGCAGAACCACCTTAAGAGTTTGCATCCTGTAACAGGCAATGCAATTAAAGGTGGGGTAAGGGATTGTAATCCAAAACACGTCTTTTTGTCAAAATCAGTGAATATCTTGCGGTCTGCTAGCTGTGAAAAAAACCCTGGTGTTTGTACTCAGCCCTGGCCTTGTAAATGACAAACACACAAAGCGGCCCGGACCCCGGCACACAGCACTATTCCAGCCATGACCTGTGTGTCAGGTAACGTTACATGTCTTGCCCATGGACACTCAGCTTACCTTCTAGTTCGCCCAGACATGCTGTTGTGATGTTAGCTATAGTCGCAGGAGAGTTCAGTTGTGAGTGTCGCTCTCTGGAGTTGGTGTGCTGCCTCTGGGAAACCGTCCTCTCTTCATGTTACCTTCACAACAGCAACTGTAGTGAAAGTTAACCCACAACTAGCTAATGTTAATTAGATTACTTGCTGTGTTGTTGTTTGCTCTATATTATGGTTTGTCAGGATGTTGGATTTCCCCAGAATTGCCTACTCCGCCTTAAATTTTAAGTTTGTTTTTTAACCGTTTCCCTAACATAAGAGTAGGTCAACTCAAACTTGATGCAACAGAACCAGAGAGGTCATCTCTTTTATTCTATTCATTCTTCTTCCTTCCTTTCAAAACCTGGTGCATACATCACCCACAATGCAACGCGGTCACAGACATTTCAGTTGGCGAGTTGGGTGTGTTATGCCAGTAGCAGCTAATGTAGCAGCGAGTCGCTGGCCTCAAGCAGAGATTAGGAGCAACCTACAGTACTACACTTGTTTCTAACTCAACAGCCCCGTTTTTCTTTCAATTTTCAATTTTAATTTTCAAACTTTAAACTCTAAGTCTTTAGCCTCAATAGACGATTTCACACAATTCCCACTGGAGCAACTTTTTTCTCATGTGCAGTATTACTCCCCAACACCTGTGAACAGACTTTATTGTGTGAAATTGCTGCACTTCCCCTTTCAGTTATAATTGCTAAGCTAAGCCTCACCATTCCCTAATTATATTTTATTTACCAAAACCACGATTTATCCATAACCTTAACCATATTGTAGTTGCCATGTGCAGATATTGCAGAAAGCAAGAATTTAAAAAATGGTTTATTTAATTGTAATCCTGGGTTTAGCAGAATTGTCCATTATTGATGTTATCGTCTGATGTACACTTGAAATTTTCCTAAAAGAAAAGTTCAATATAAACCAATGCGGTTTTCTATTACCAGCACCAGCTCAATTTGCCTCGCCTCGACTTGGTTTTGGCCCGCCGTGCTCCGTTTTCCATTGCACATAGTACCCAGAGACAGTACCCCTCAATGTAGCTAGTCGTCATAGCAACGGCGCACACAACTGCGGCGATGTAATGTTCAATGTGACACACACACAGCGACCCACATACAGCTGTCTCTTTATTTAAGTTAAAATGTTTCAGCATTAGTCAGAATGTAAAGACAGATAAGTGGTATGAAAACCTTACAGCTGTGTTTTCCTCTGCCGTTGTTGATGCAGCAGTCTGTGTGACTGTGGGACCAGAGGGCTCTGTGAGCGGGCCAAGCCACAGTTGAAATAGTGAAGCTGACCCAAGCCTGCATGGACGGTTCCATGTATAGGTCCAAAAATTACATCAAAACCCTGTGACACCCCGTCGCACATGAGAGAACCGTATTGCTTAGACTCTCAGCTATCGAAAAAAACTATTTGGCCAGTGACGCTGCGTTGGTGTTTGGCAGGTGAGCCTCGAAGGTGGGCTGATTAAACAGTGATGATCTGAGTCAGACAAACACACTGAGCCATGAAACTTTTTGTTGGTGCAGCTATGCAGCTAACAGAATTACAGTGTTTCAGCCATTGCTCTACATCATTAAACCAGTTATGCTGCGCGATCATACACAGTAGACGCTGGTGCAGACAGGAAGTTGCCCTGTAGTGGAACCTCGACGGAGGAGATACGAAAAAAAGTATGTGGTAGCAGGTACAACTTTTCCACAATGGAAAACCAAAAAGCGAGTAGAGTCGAAGCGTGTCGAGCTGGTACCATGCAGTGGAGTTCAAAGTAAAAGTTAATTTATTATCTTTTTTGTATCTATTATGTTTTGTTCTCCATATACGTATTGTGAATTATATCCATGCCAAATTTGGCATTTTTGCATGTTCAGGTGACTCAGGCAATTTTTTGCATTCATGATTTTATTTAGATCATTTGAATCAGTTTTCCAGCATTTGACACAGTAGATGAATTAAGTAACATTTAAAAGTCCAGATTTACAGTTAGTCAATAGATAGATAGTCACTGCTGCAGACGCTGAACATTGTGTGGTCAGATGTCTTTTGAAGGCAGCGGAGTGTGCGACAGCATGAGCATAAGTGAATCTGTGGAAACCCTAAGAACAAAAGGACAAGGTGACATTTGACAAAAACAACCCCCGTGGGTGTCTTTTTGTCATCTTTAAAGGATCCTCTCGGATGATTAGGAGATGAGACATCGAGAGGTCACCGTCTGTGCCTTTCTTCCTCTTCACATCTCTTCAGGCCTTACTTCCAGATGCACGCACTCTATCTGTATTAATCAAACTATTCATGAGTACAGGCATACATGCACTATGACACACACATTGCTCCCCATGTAGTCCAACGATGGCCCAAAGTCACCCTGCTGCAGTTTGGCTGCAGGACAGTGAGTGAGTCAGCTTGCTCAGCCAGCCGCACAGCCCTGTCTGCTTTATCTGTAAGGCTGCCTGTTTATCTGCCGACCTTCAATATTTGACTCTATCTTGTCTATCTGACCTGCCAGCTTGTTTGCTGGTCTGCATTTTTGTTTGTCTTCATCTCTCCCATTCACTTCCTCCTGGTTAAGGTGTCAGTATGCTTCAAATGAAGTCCTTGTCAGATCATCAAGTGTCTAAAACCAACAACCCTCACACATTTCTGATGTTAGCATTGGTTTCGCAACTTTCCAAAATCAACAATACAATAAGCATGATGTCTTCTCTCTCAAGCGCTCTTTTTTCTTTCTATACACAACTATTTCTGTTACTTTTCGTGGGCATCCAAGAACACTCTGCGAGCCGTTGTCCCTATTTGTTTGATGATTAATCGCGTCTCACTTCATGAGTCTTGACGGCTATGTGGGTCAGGTATTAACACTTTTGACTACAGATGTGTTCAGGCGACACTTAGTACAACCTAGTTCATTTGAAGCATACTGAACCCTTTAGTCCAATTAATGTTTCTAGATGAGACATTTAGAAGAACAAGGTGTTCCTCTGCAGGCGTGACCCCACCTTCTTGAATAGGGCTTTTAATTTGCATAGTTTGCAGTGCTTGATTTTCATCCTGTTTTCTTTCCTGCCATCTTCCTCTCCATTATCCCCCTCCTGCCCCTCCAGGCCCAGCCATGGGCTCCACACCCCTCCATGGAGCTCAGGGTCAGCCATAGGATCATCTGGTGGATTCCTGGCCATCACAGCTGTCTGGTTGTACTCTGCCAGCCTGGTCAGCAGATGTTTCACTACCTCCGGACGAGCTTCTGCCAGGTCCGACCTCTCGTAGGGGTCACAAGTGACATTAAACAGCCAAACTGACTTCCCCAGCTCATTACGCCGCTTCTCCAGTCTCTGCCACCGTTCTGGACCACTGGGAAGAGCCTGTGGTGGTATCCAGTCCCCATCACCCACATTTCCTGTCAGTAGCTTCCAATCCCCAGCCCTTATTGCTGCCCTTACAGCTGTGTCCCAGATCCCAAAGCCATTGAGTACCGCCTTGTCATATGGCTCCCCAGGCTTTCTGGAGACTGGGTCAATATTGAAAAGGATTTCAGTGCGAGGACAGGGTAAGCCCTCGCTGATGGTCCCCCACACATCGTGACCGTCTAGGCCACGCTGAGACTGCAGGGCCCCAGCCAGCCCCAGTAATGTGGGATACCAATCAGAAATATGGATCAGTGCTCTGCTGACAATACCCTTCCTCTTCAGGAGGGGACTATGGACAAAGCCCACAGCCCGGATGCCCCCTTCCCAGTAGGTACCTTTGCCACCTCTCAGTGGCCAGTTGCTCCCCCCAGAGAGCGGTTGCCCACCGTTATCAGATGAGTATATAAGTACTGAGTTCTGATAGAGCCCACTAGTCTTCAGTTCCTGCACCACTTGTCCAACCCCGTTATCTAGGCAGCTCAGCATGGCTGCATAGTGGCGCCTAAGACGATTACCTTGGGAACAGTGATGGAGAAAATGGTCTGGTACCTGCAAGGGTGAATGGGGAGCCTGAAGGGACAGATACAGGAAGAGTGGTTTTTGGGGGTCGTGGCTCCTCAGGATCTGCTTCACTCTGCTCGGACAGATGGAACATTGGAAGTTTTTAAAGTGTCTGTATGTATGAATCTGTTTAATTTAATTTATACATTCATGCTCACCTCTCTATGTAGAGCAGAGTGGAGTAGTTGCCGGTTATCTCCCAGGCAGCCCTGTCTCCGTCATGCAGGTCAAATCCACAAGCTTCAGCCCCGTCACAGCTCTTATAGGAGAAGTGGTCTCCACTGCCAGTTAGTGTGCCCAGGAAACTCTGAAAGCCACGTCCTGTTGGTAGGCAGCTTGGTCTACAGAAGCCCAGGTGCCATTTCCCCACCATGTGTGTGGCATATCCAGCTTCAACCAGACGCTCTGGTAGGGTGGGAATGTCTGGAGGCAGGCAAAGGGGTTGACGTGGTCGGATGATTGAATGCTGTAGTCCAGTGTGAATTTGGTAGCTGGTAAGATGTGTGAGAAATACACCCTTTTATACTCGTATACTATTACACATCAATAAGCCATGATGTCCAGTGATTTACAGAATTATTTTATGATAGGAACTGTCATTCACAAATATCTATTATTTGCTATGATTGCACTTGTATTTTAATGTCTTGTGAATAAACTGATTGACATTTTACTTTTTTGTTATAACCACTGTGTATCAACGTGAAAAATGTCAGAAAACTCATTTCTGCTTTAGTAGCCAATATCATGATCAATCAAATTATATTTTTAAGTCTCAAAAAAAAAATTTATTTCAGTAAAAGGGGATTTAGAAAAAAGGCATCTCTTTGCTTCTCTTACATACATTTGTAACTGCGAATACAGCTATATTTTGTTCTATTGATTAGATGATATAAATAATCTAGGACTTGATCTTGGCACTAACGGTGGTACTTCAATTTTATGGCTTTGAAGCTGCCCCATCACTGAATACACCATTAGAAATGTAAGCGAAAGACCAAAAGCCTATAAAGCCTACGCATAACTATATCAGATGAGAACGGATACAGTAAGTGAATCATTTTCCCAGTGTAATAATGATGTAATGATAAGGAAATTACTCACAGCCCTGTCATGAGTTGACTGCGTGAAGGTGAGCAGATAGGCTGGACGTAATAATTTTCAAGTTTGACCCCCTCTGCTGCCAGTCGGTCCAACACAGGAGTGTGGATGTCTGAGCCGTGGTAGCCAATGTCTCCATAACCCTGGTCATCCACCATGATAAAGATGAGGTGTGGAGGCCTGGGCCTTTCCAAAGACTTGTGTTCACCCAGGCAGTCATGGCTACTGAGCAAGGTCACCCCAATCACCAGGAAAAACACAGAGCAGATCCCTCCCCTCATCTCCTGCAATGCTCCGTAGCTATCTACTAATGTCTAATTTTGTCTAGATTTTTCTGTTCCGTTTAGTCAGCAGTCAATAAATCTCAAGCTGGATCGCTTCTGCAGGAAAATAGACAGATCTGGGTGTCCTAGGAGCTTGTCCAAAGGTCTTATCTGTCCATTAAGAATGAGTTGTCGTCTTTTTCTGGGGCTTCTTCTTGCTTTTATGAGATGAGGCTGAGCTGGTGCCAGCTGCTGTGGCGAGTGGAGAAAAACAGCTGTCTCTTAGATGGGCAAAAAGTTGGTAGAGGTGTGTGTGTGTGTGTGTGTGAGTGAGAGGCTTCCGTCTTTGCAGTACCTTGCTACATTCCTCTGTGTTTTCAGGCGCCTCATAGATGGCTGGGAAGACCTGGGCTACTGAAATACATTTATACACATGAATTAACTCCCACACACACACACACACATACACCAGACAGACATACAGTATAAACAGACAATGTGTTCTTGACTAAAAACAACTAAGTATGAGAAAAGAAAGAACTTGTGGAAAGTCAAGATCTGCTCAAAATTGACAACTTTTGGTCATAAAGGTACTAACACAAACTCAAACTAGTTGTGCACAGTACATTGATTTGATTTCATATCGCAATATCACATTACGCAATATTATATCGAAAATATAGCCAAAGGTATGCAATATTCTGTTTATTTTGTGGACTGATGCATCTGTTGGCTGTGTGGCTTCGTTGAGTTCGATTTCATTGGCCAGTTGGCCTGTCATATAAAAGTGTGACTGCATGGGTCCACTACACAAACATACGCTGTGGAGCATACCACGTGATGTGTGTGCATACTTTGACAATGTGTGAGTGAACAGAGAGAGAGAGAGAGAGACAGAGAAAAAAGGAAAAGCAAAGCGAGTCAGAGGAGTGAAAGAAAAGAAAGAAAAGAAAGTAAGAAGGTGCGGTGCACCTCAGGAAGACAACGAAACCCTGAAGATCAAAGGGGAAACATATCAGAAACAAGGCCCATCAACTTGTATTCTTTACATGTATTTAAGCATAATGTGCACCCTAACTCAAACTGCATTTGATGCAAGGGTTTTCAACTGAAATAATGGTAAAGCAGTTTTGTGAATGTGGTGCATAAAGGAATAAACACTGATAAAACAATGGTCTTAAAGAAATAGTTCAACATTAGTTTTCTTACTGAGAGTGAGATGAAAAGATCAGTGTCAGTCTCATTTCTGTCCTCTAAATATGGAGCTTAGCACAATCAAATTTAAAAATATATATATAATTTTATCACTCACCTCTCATGGTATCTCGCCATGCGGGGGGTTGCACATGACGAGAGGCAAAAATATGGACTGAATAGACCTTGTCAATCGATAATGTTATTTGTTCCACCTGTTCCTGCTATTACAAGTCAAAATATCTGTTGTGAAAAGGGCCCATGAATCAGATTTGGAAATGATAGGGAAACAAGCATGGCATGATGGCAGCAAGTCAGGTTAGCAAGATTTATTTGTCATGATCTCTTTGTAAAAAGCTTAAGCTTCCATTTCTTTCAAAACATGGACAAATAAAATATAGCTACCTGGAAACGACTAACCACGTCACCAATCCTGCTGCACATTACTGCTATTCTTGTCTGATTGCCACTCCTGTTAAAGTGCTATTAGGACTGCTACAGCTAATATATCCACTGTGATTTCCCGTATTGCATATTTCAAACTATACTGTAAATCACTAATAAAAATTAAATAACCCTTGCCATCTTTCTTTGTTTTTTTGACACTGCTCAATTAATAGAGCCACCTAATGACAATTACTGCCGTGGTGGGGCAATGAAACCAATCTGACTACGGAAGAAACATCCGGTGTTGTGATGAGAATGTGTATCGACCGCTGGGCTCTTAGCCTTCACCTCACTGCCATCTCCTTCCCGTAATACTAAGAGGAAATCAATGCCTAAGATGAGTCCATTTCCTACGCAGTAGAAGCAAACTCATGTTGCCTCACCCTGTGGGAAATTTCACTGACTTTTTGCACACACCGTGACTGAGGCATATGCTGGACAGTTTGAGCTCTATGGCAGGGGAAGGAATGATGACGATGAGCTAAGAATGAAGCAGACAAAGTGTGTGTGTGTGTGTGTTTGTGTGTGTGTGGGGATAAATTAAATTAAAGTGGATTAGATGAAAGAATTGATGGCGAAATGGGAACATATGAAAAGGAATATATCCCTTTAAAAAGAGAAATTGAGCAATGAGTAAAAACGACAAGAAAAAAAGAGTCATAACAGTGAGACAAAAAGTAATAATGTGCAGAAAAACAAAGCCTCCGTGTCTAAGATGAGAGAGTACAGCATAAACAAAGTGGCATAAAAGAAGCAGTCACTTTGTCTTGCTGTGTGTATACGCCTGGGTCTGTGGGTGAAGCCATCAGTTTGCCCCAGGGAAATGCAGGGCGACATGAACTTCGTTTTACAACGAAGAGGGGTGGAGGTGGGGGGGAAAGTGACAAATAAAATGGAAAGTGACAAATGTCTTCTTGAGGAGTAGAGAGAGCAAGGGAGTGTTCTTTCCAAGACTGTCTGTATATTTCAGAGGGATCACAAAGAGATGATATTAGCAAAAACTGTTGTCTCGTCTGCAGGGGTGCACTTTAAAGGCCCACCATCATGAAAAAGTGAAGTGAGATAAAAAAAATTGAAAGATTCATGTGATCTCAAAAATAAAGTAAACATTTAAAAAGTAATGTTAACGACCTCCATTTTTAAGTAGAACTTTTTTTGCAACATTTTCAGGGTATTATCAGGGTATATCAGGGTGTTATCCTTAAATGTGCTTTCTGCAGTGCAACAAAAGGGAAATGGGTCAGAGTGTCTGCGTAAAGCAAAGGATGCAACTTATATCAGAGTGTGTATTTGTACAGTGTGTTTGCTTGTGAACGTGTGTGTGCGTGTTGGTGATTTCTTTGGAAAAAGGCAGTGGTGCACAGTAGAAGAGGGTAGCAGTGGGTGTGATATATTCATAACGACAAATAACTGACTCACTTGATCTGGAGCCACTCTGTTGAGCTGGAGCCAAAGTGGGGGAGTATGTGTGTGTGTGATTGTATGTGTGTGTGTCAAATTGTGTCTAAAAATGACTTCGAATTTCAATGGAACATAAAAATGAAGAGCCCTTTGTTCACATTAAAAAGTCCCTGTCTTAGATTTTTTTTGTATATCAAATAGTCCAACATCTGCACAGATGTAATCATGGGGGTCAGTTGGGGTCAATACTGTCTGATGATCTCACTGATACATATTTTTTTATTTTTTTTCTTCAATTCACAATTGTACAAAATCTCAGGAAGTCAGGAAGTTATTTGCATTCTGCAAAACCATACAAACATAAGAGAACAGCAAGGCTCCAGTAAAAAATAATAACAACAATACTAGTGATAGTAAATTTACATGTTAGGTCAACTTAGGACACAAAAAAATACAAAATAAAAAAAAAATTGATAATTATGAAATTATAATCAAGGCACATTATTTCCATTCACTCAACAGTTATTGTTTAGCTCTTCATTCTGTGTCACCGTAACTTTACTATGTCATACATTGTAGTTTTGAGAGTCTATCTCAAGTTTTAGCTGAGAGTAGACATATTGGTGATTGTATATAACTACAGATAAATTACATCTGAGAACCAGTTATCACTCCAGACCTATAACAGAGGTAATCCAGGTGATTTGTATCTGTTTATCCTTAAACACTAAATATTGCAGCATAGTGTGACACAATTTTTGTATTGGCTGGTGTGTATCCAACAATACTTGTAAGGAATATAAATAATTCTTTAATTAATTCCTGAAACAATTCAACATAGGTTTTTGCTTCTTCCATTTGCATATATGATATTTTCCCATAATTATGATGATGTTAGCCATCTCACATATATCCTTGGACAGGTTATCGTTGTATAATAAGATCTGCTGTGCTTCAAAGTTCTTTATTCTGACATTAAGTCAGTCTTTCACATTTTGCCAGAACTGTAATGTAATTTGACACGAAAAGAAAAGATGTTCAGTAGTTTCTGGCTTCAGACAGAAACAAGAGAGGTCCATCTCAAATCTGAGTCTTTTTCGCAATGTTTCTGCGGCTGGAAGATACATATGGATCCCCTGCTAACTCAGAATGCAGGGCTGGCGCGCTACCTGGCAACTTTGCAAAGTTAAACTCCAAAATCCAGTTTTATCACCACTATGGCAGTGTAACATGGTTGAGTTTATCATGCCAAGTTATCATGCCATCACACTTTGGACCAACACTGTAGTGCCAAGGTACCTGTTGTGAGGTAGACAGAGTGGACCCAAATGCAACGCTCAAGAGAAACAGGTTTTATCTGGGGAAAGAAGGGGTTGAGGGACTGGAGTTGAGGGAGAGGTGGATGCCGGGGAAACACATGCACAGGGAACCGAGGAGACTGAGACTAGAGAGCCCGGGGACACTGGGGGCCGAGGAAGAGAGGAGGCACGGGAGAACTGGTTGGTGGAGGAATGTGGTGGCAGGCTGACTGGGGAGGCACGAGGGAGAGCTGGGAGGACGCCGTGGGGTAGGTCCGAGGGGAGAGGGCAGGTGAGCGAGCCCAGCTGACTTGACAGAGGACGAGGGTGAGTGAGCCTGGGGAGAGACAGACAGACAAACAGGGTTAGTGACTCAGGGAAAACCAAGAACAGGGAAACAGAGATCATGCAGGTTACATGGGAGCTTGAGTGATCAAGTGACACCGGGTAAGGAGCAACGACGATCAAGCAGGGGTTCACTGGAGAACCGGGGTACAAGTATTGTCAGAGATGAGGCTGATTGCTGGCAGGTGTGGTAGGCAGAGGAGGTGGCTGATGAGGTGCAGGTGCGGGTCGTTGGCTGGGCTCAGGAGCAGAGAGAGAGAGACAGGGAGAGCACACGCAGGGGAGGAGACAGGGAGGCAGGCAGAGTACAGGACAAAACAGAACACCAGGGAAAACAGAATCACAAGCAAAAAAAGGAGAAATAAACAGGACACTCACCATCAGCCGGGCTGCCACCACAACAGTACCTTCCCATAAGAGCCAAATACAAGAGCAGAAAAAGGACCATGACTTTATAGCAATATGAAACTACTGTACTAGCACATACTGTGCTGTGCTATATGAACTGTACAAACATGTCCAGCAACTAAAAAAAAGGGTAGGGCAGTGTTTAGTATGTTACTGGAAACCTTGGCACATTAGTCTTGCGACATACAAACACACTCATTGGTAGGCTGCAGGAAATGGATCTTTGAAGATGCAACCTACTGATGGAAAATAGGTTAAGCAAAATAACCATCTGATTTTTTCAGACATAGACTGGTATAGCACCAACTCACAGAGTGATGTAACTAATGTGGTGTTCTGAGGTTGGCCAATTTTGAACCTTGGCTTGCAACTCCAGTTTGTCACCTTTATGAACTTATAGGAATGCGGCCAGTCCAGATAGCATACAAACCAGGTTTTAGATGCTGACTTTCTTTCACAGCTAGAATTATGCTCATAATGATAAATATCAAATATCTGCTTAAGTACTGTGTAATCTCACTAGGTGGTCCAAAGTACACCAGTGGAAGTGGTAGATGTGGGCTTTAGATGCTACACAAACATTGTCACTCCCACCTGCCCAGAAGGTGACACTTGCTTTGCTGCTCCTGAAATACTCGAGGATCATCTTCCAGCCAGCAGAAACTCAATCCAATTACTATTCTCCTCACCTTACTACAGTGTTGGATTGACAACACTGAGTGGTCCCCCACCCCCCTGGCCTCATCACACCAAACACACCACCCGCAAAATGAATGCTGGCAGCATTATGTCAAATTCATAAACTTTGGGTAAACTTTTTCTCTGTGCCCCCCCCCCCCAACAGTACCTCCTTGGCCGGGCCGTTCCATCCTGTCAGACATTTCCCAAGAGGAGAGTGAGTGCTTGTTTTGATTCATCAAAAATTAAAGGGATTACACAAGCCCAATGTGTTTACAGTACGTTGTGTACGTGTGTGTGTGTGTATATATGTGTGCTGCAGTGGTACAGTCAGTGTAGAGTGCCACCGTGAGGATTAAATGAATAATGCATGCAGATTGATAGCAAAGATGATAGAGGAATAATAAAGGGCCCTGTTTCCCAAAAATATGCCATAGAGGCCCTCAAGCATGCAGACTGTTCATCCAAACACTAGAGAAGCTGATTCTACTAATTAGTATCAGTAAGAAGAAATATGTAGTAAATTCAGACGGTTGGAATGGAAATGTGCAACACTGCAGAATGACTGGTACAATTGGTTGTGGATGTTGTGTTGAAGTTTACAAGTAGGTGCATTATTATTCCTTCAAATTACTCCCAGTTTAAAGGCTCAATTTGAAGGGTGAACTGCCAAATTAGCTAAAAGAAGTTTTTCTTTCTTAACTACTCACAAACAAAGTATAGTCTTGTTTTAAACACTTAATATTAAAAGCGAAGAAGGTGAAAAGTGTGCACATCTAACCCTGGCTGGGTAAATGACAAAAGCAGAATACAAAGGAAAAAAGAGACACTACACATTGCAAGCTCGTGCAAATTTAATGAGGCAACATGTCAACCGTCAAGGTTAGTCAGGCAAACATCGATGTGAAGAGCCAGCTAAAATTATTCCAGTTAATTGTTGTGTATCATGTGATCTTATTGTTGTCTGAGGAATGTCCTGGTCACACTAACACAGTTACATACCCTGAAGCTGCCCATTAAAACCAGAGTCTGATCTGATGGCCACCGAGTTTCAACGGAGCAGAGTGTCCAAAATAATAGAATCTAAATTCCAGAAGAGATCACCACATCTACCCCAAAAGGGCATTTGTGGATTATGGATGTAATGGTGATACTGGACAACTACTACAAAATATGAGATTAGTAGACAGGATACGATGTGTAAGGGCCACAGAGAACATTAATACATAAATACTGAGTAAGGATGACTGTTTATTTATGCAATAGTTAGTTTCCAGATTATACAACGTGAAATTCAGCCTGTTAGAAAGAGTACAATACTTACATATATGAATGCTAGCTAGGGGGAAAACAGAAAAGATCATGTACTGACACACATTCAAAACAACAAAAACAGCCGAGCAACCAGAGAAGAGAACTATAAGTCTGGTTTTATCTTTGACCAATCCCAGCTTGGATAGAGTTACATGTTGTATAACATGTTTTTTTACCCCACTGTTTTGTGCTGAGTTTGCAGGTGTATGTGTGACTCACTAGTGACAGCACATGGAGGTTATTAGGGGCCACCTGGCGCGATGCCATCTCTGTGTCATGAAGCAGATGACACAGGATTCATCTCTCCCAGGGTAGCGGGAGTCCTGGTAGAGAGATGCAGCACAGTCTGTCACAAACTGGGGTCAGGAGTTCAGCGTATGAGGGGGAATTGGGCTGCAGGCACAGAACAAGAGGGTCAGTCAGTGTGAAGGAAAGTGGTTAAAGTTGTTGTAATTAGAGCAGTAACTTTTTGCTAGCACACGTCTCATACAGTAAAGAAAAAGACATTCTGGTGTTGGCATGAAACTGAAACTGAAGGAAGGACTTGCCATATACTATATACATTATTATGTAGTTAAACGGGATTACAGATAACACAGTACCTACAGTCTGATACATACATATGACTAAATACAAAGGCCACCGTACGCAGTACAATATATGTTTATGAAATTACAATAAACATACAAATTCGTCAAATTATACATATGTAATCCAAAGCAATCCTCAAAGGAAATTTAATAAAGTAAAGAAGGCACCTTAAAAATGAAATGTTTAATTAAAAATCCAATAGACCTCAAGTGTAAATTAAACTATGCAAAAAAGGACCATAACATCCAAGATATAGCAAGATAATTACAATTTACAACAAATCCAAATAAACCCAGAAAGAGAGGAAGTAAAATGTATGGCACTATCAACTGTCTCATGAGGCAGTACACAAGTACATAGTACACATGGCTGGAATCTGAACAAAAGTCATCTTAAATAATATAATTAATTCCCAGAAGAAAATACATTTCAAAATGTCAGAATTATACCTCTTTCAAAAGGAAAAAACATCCTTTTTAACTTGAAATTTTAAAATGTGAGATTCTCCAGGGGCATATAAAATGTGTTTCCTAAAAGAGTAAAATATATTCTCTAAAGCTACACTGTGGAATCTCTTCTACAAATACATTTTGAATATGTTATGTTGCATGCATTTTTACGCATAAAAATAAAATTGAATTTTTAAAATGTTTTAATTGATTACTGCCTCTTTGATGTGCACAATTCAAATATTCCTGCTTAAAAGAAACAAGTCTCAAATAACATTACACAAATGTTTAGAATAGTCACCATCCTTACTTTCTGTATCTACTTTTATTAAAAATGTACACTGTTAACTTTGTGCACTGCCTTTTCTAAAAGCTCAGCTTACAAGACGCTTATTAGTATGGCAGTCTCATTTTCACCCCTCAGAGCCAGCGTGCAGGGCTGGCAGTGGCTGGTTGGCAGTGTCTGCCATGCTGGCACAGATCCGCCAGTTAAAGGGCACTGGGCCTCTGCCTGCTGCAACTCAACAAATTTGTCTGTCAAAGTCTTCTTAGGAAGGCAAGTTGGCCAACAGAGAAGTCATTAAATAGAAATATGAGAGAGGGAACAGAAAACAGAAAGATTGTCTAAAGCTCTCCACAGTAGAAATGGTTGAAAAGGAGAAAATACACAACATGAAACAGTGGAAGAGAAAACCTTGAAAGGAGAGATAGACAGACACAAACTAATTAACAAGGGGATCATCAGAGGGACAAAGCTGTCTCCTCACTTAACAGTTCTCCCATGTCCACAGGAAAAAACAGCTCAGCTTCCTCCATTTCCTGTGTTAAAGCAAGAATCGTCAAGTCTCTGCTGCACTCTCACGCACCACTTTAATTCATTTTATTGCCACGGTACAATAGAAAGCATAGAGAATAAAAAAACATATGTGCAAATCTTTCAGCCATGCTGCTGCATATGAATACTGACCTTTTTACTTTTCTCGAAAGACAGCCAACTTTTGTCCTGGAAAGAATGAATTAACAGACCTCTTCCTGACTTGTTGTATGGGGCTGTCTACTGAAGCCACAGCTCTCTGCAATGCAGTGTCTTTGTTTAGTTTGATGGGGAGACCGTCACTGACAGCAAACAGCACATTGTATTGGTTTAGCTATTACACAATATCACACACTATCCTTAGATTTCTCACTCCTGTTTTGGCAGTATTTGTGTGATTAGGAATTATTTATTTGCTTAAAGTTATAGGGTCTTTCAAGTCTCTCTCAGCAATACTGGGACAGCAAAGGGTTAGGGTTTGTTATTAGTGCTAAACTCCAGTGAGTTTTTAACTGTTTTGAATTTGCAACCAAACCAAAACTTCACCAAATATCTCAGTATAGCTAAATATTGGTGCAGACTCCGTTCTTAATATCATTAAATAGTTTATATATGTTTTAAAATATGATCTGTGCATGGAGTGGCATGCAGATTAATGAAGAGAAGCCCGAAAACGGCTTGTTGTATATTATAAAACTTGGTGTAAAGTGAAACATTCAAAACAAAACAGAAGAGAGTACTGAAGAATCTGTCAAATCTAATGTCAGCTATTTTTATACAGCTAAAATAGTGTAATTATTAATAAGACCAATAAAACCAATTAATAAATAAAAACTCCAGGAGGTCAACAACTAGCCTACTTTTAACCACTAGGGGGAGTGGCTAACACAACTGATCCACAACAAACATGTTTGTTCAGAAATCAGATTAGACTGTTTACGATGTGTTACCCTGTGTAAATACAGATCTGATATACACTGGATTGGTTGTACCTTGTTGTTGAGAATTTGCTTTAGCTGTGGCGTTCTGGTAGATCTGATACCATCTCCAGGAGAGAGGGTGACATTTGTCTGACCCAGGACTGATCTTGGTTGCTGTCCTGAGGTCTGGAGACAGGTGCAGAGCAAGGCTGCCAAAAGGAGCAGCTATCATTGGTAACCTCCTGCAGCATTGATAGTGGCAGCGTTGCTCTAGCAAGGGAATCATCCAGCCTCTATCAACAGGTTAAAAGGCCTGTCAATGCCCCAAAGGAAAACACAACATAGTTAAAGCAAGTTTACGTCCACTGACACTGATTGTGTGCGGTGGAGACTGTGCTGTTTAATTGTGTTTGTGTATATTAGAGTGAGTTTTAAGACATGTACATAAAACTGAAAAAAAAATATGAGAATCAGGAGGGAACATGGGAAGGGAAGAGAAAAATCAAAACATTGTGAGAGATGGAACCAAAGTCACACTGGATCATGTCAGTTATCAGTGTCCTACGTGTGCATGGACCTCATTTGATTTAATTTTATCCAATCAGACAAGGATTTGGGATTTTGTTTCTTTCACCCAATAACAGTATCCGACCCACTACTATGTGTTATACAAACTCAGTGGTAACTCAGTCTTACACTATTAATGATTTAATTTAATCAAAAAATGTAAACCAGGGGTTTTAATGTGCTTATAAAATATTTTCAAAATCAAAATCCATCAAACTGGTAATGCATACATGGAATTCCATGAAATTTAGTACAGACATCAATGGTGCCAAGAGGATGACTGACGTAAATAATTCACTTTTTATCTAACATCATGTGTCATTCACACTTTGTGTTTAGTGCTAATTAGCAAATGCCTGCTAACACGCTAAACTAAGAGGGTAAACATTGTTTACCTGCTGAACATCAGCATGTTAGCATTGTCACTGAGAGCATGTCATCATGCTGTTGTTAGCATTTAGCCCAAAGCACCACTCTGCCTAAGCACAGCCTCACGGAACGGCTAGCATTTGTTTGTATGTGTGCTAAATGTTTGTTCAGACTCTCCACAGCTGCCACGCGTGGGCGTAAGAATGTGACAGATACTGTGCCTGGGCATAAAGGTAATCAGATCATGTGTTTCAAAGTATTTGTCATTTAGTCAACACTGTGGAATTCTTACTTAACACATATTTCCCTGTAGCTATGCAGGCTGTTCATCCGGAGCTTGCATAAGTATTTATCTTAAAGGCTCTATGATGACAGAAGAGAATGTCTCCAGATCCAGAGGAGCTGGCAGGCCTCAACAGTTAAAGACTAACAAGCACCAAAGTCAATCTACTCATTGTCTACATCATTTATTTACCCCTTGGTGTAAATAGAGGGATATCTGAATGTAACTAATCAAGAGTAGAATGTCCAATCTCAGCCATGAGACATGAGAGTGTGGCTGTGACCCTACTAAAGGTTACGGATGTCCTCAACAGTACCATTTGGATATTTTGAATGTTAACTTTCCCTTGGTCCGCAGAGGAGCAAGCAAAGCAGCAGAGGTGGTGGTGGTGTCCTATTTTTGGAGGGGCTATCAGCAACCCTGTGACATAGGTCTGAGTGACAGGACAAGTGTTGCTTTGGACCCTCCCCTCGTTCATTTGAGGCTGGCATTCCTCAGTGTAAGCAGACACATGTCCCCCTCCCATCATATATCTCTCTCCTTCTCACTCTTTCTCTCCCTTGGCTATGATGTTCGGCCCACTCTGGGTGTGGGTGGGCACACAGAAGTGTGTGTGTGTGTATGTGTGTGTGTTCAGGTGTGAGCGTTGGCCTTGTAGCTGGAATCAGAGAGAAGTCAGTGCACGGACAGTGTGGCAGGCAAAGAGCAGGTCAGAGCTCTCTGAGGGGGCCCTAACCACTGACCATGGGGCCAACACACTGAGGGCCCCCCAGAAATATAAAAACCAAAGGGGAGAAGAAAATAACTAAGAAAAAGAAGAAAAGATAATATAGACAGAGAAAACAGAACAATGGTTGCAGAGGAAGTGATAATTACATTGTCTGGTGGAGCACCGTGGGGCTTTCGTCTCCAGGGAGGTTTGGAGCATCAGAAACCGCTCCAGGTGGCGAAGGTAAGGCGGGTAGCTCAGCAGGTTTGCTGAGTGGAAAGTAGAAAACTGCGTTAGATTCAATAGCCTTGATTCAATGGAATATTGGCTGCCATGCATGTTGGTTTGGGGCCTGAAAAAAATGAGTCATCATCTTGTTTGAGAACGGTCGTCATGCAGGGGCGCATCTATGATTGATTAGGTGAACTTTAAACCTTGTTGCACTTCTTACACTGAATGCTGCTTCTCTTAGTAAACTGTGTGAAGCTCAAAGTTCTAGTGAAATTGGAGTGATACTGACCAGACAATATGAACTTGTCTACATTGGTTTCATGGTTTGTTTTTGACAAATTTGGACTTTGTTCTACTTACTGACACTGTTTTTAAGTAGTGCTTTGAGCAGTGAAATGTAGCAGGTACATTTAGGTACATTAAGTTCATTGTTTTATTGGCTGTCAATTTGTCTTACATGGGCCTTTGGAAACTACCATTCACCCATCACCATGGTCTAATTTGCTCTATTAAACTAGCATGTTTCCAATATGTTATCGTTGCTGTAAGAAACTCAAATCACTCTAGCCATGCTTGGTCGTGTTTAAGCTGGCCGGTTACTAGATTTACTTAGACAGTAGTAACTAAATAGGTCAGCAATGAATGTCTGAAAGTCTGGATTTAGTTCAGTACTTAAAATTACTGTGGGTCAGGCCAGACTCAAGCCACATTGGACATAAAATACAAAAATGATATAGATTCTTTTTTTAGATATTTTACTGAAAGAAAATTTTCATTGAAAATATTTAATCTTACAACTTACAATTCTCAGCTCATTTTACTCCCACTGAGCAAATTCTTAAAAAGAATTTGTTGCCCACATTTGGCACCAGTGACGCAGTCTAGATTTGAATCTCCATTTGAGATAGCAAAGCTTGGCATGTAAGCCAAAGGGGAATATATACCGGATAAAAGGATTAATTCGATTTTTCAAGCTGAAATAAGTGGTACCTTTGAAAGATAAAGCTTTTTGTTTCAGACTTCATATTGATCTATAGCTGTTTGGATCGAGTCAGTTCCATGTCGTCACCACCTGTGACATGTGTTTTAAAAATCATCGATCCACAATTGTTGCTCTTCACTCTACCAACCCTGTCCATCCTGTTATAAGAGACTTGGGCCAACTTTCTCTTCTATGAAATGTTTATATAGAGAGATCATATTTCTGGATGTGATAGTTCAGGTTTTAGTACTCCTGCACACACATAATGCATGTATAAGTGTACACACACCACACAAACACACACTTTCAATAATTGTTGACTGAGCAGAACAACTTTTCCAGGTGGCTATTTTTGGTTGAGAAGCAGTGGGTCACAGGGTCAGCCAAGGTGTGTGTTTCAGCTCAGTACTCAAAAATTAAGCTCATATACTATTTTTATACATGCGCTACTCAGTAAGTACAGTAACTTTATTGTGTAGGTTCACATGGAAAGTTCTTGTTCAGGCACCACACGAGCTGTGAAAACCAGCAGGGAGAAACCAGCTTGCTTTGGTCAACCTCTAAGCCCTGATTTTCAATTAAATCTTAATTTAAAGTACCTTTAAAAAGTTTTTAGTATTATTAACTTTTTTTCCACATTGTGACAATATCACATAGATAATATTCTCTGTCTGCTTGTTCCAGCAGTTCAGTCAAGTTTTATGATGTCCAGTTCATGATTTTGTGCACAATTTCCAAACAATTAAGCCTGCCAACATTATGATCTTTAAAAACTTTGTCTAGAATTAAAAAAACCTGTATAATATGGAGTTTATAATGATTATGGTAGGTAATTATATTGGTCCAACAATTTTCATTGGGTAAAATAAATGTTTCAGCCTACAGACCTCAGGCAAAACATGTCTCACAAAGATTCCCATTTTCCAGACAAAAGAGAATATTTACTGGCTAAGAAGCAAATTTTTGTTTCAGAAACAAAAATAAAATGTGTCATGCACCTCTAGACTATACCTCTGAGACAATCACCATATTCATAAAACAACCACCTCTTATAGACGGTATTTAGTGTCGTAATGTTTGCTCTTTAAAAAGGTAATCCTACATGTAGTTGACTTATGCAAAATGTGGTAGTATGTACACAGAGACACAGGACACCAAATCACCTTTATGGCGATGGACGACAGCTGTTTCTGTCCAACTATCCAAAACAGCATGCTCCTTCACCCCTGAGAGCAGGAAGGCGTTATATTGTCAGGTCTGATACTATAGTGTCATAACAGGTGGAGCAGTTTGGGGATTCACTGAAAGAGCTGGTGTGTCAGCGCTGGGTTTGTGCCTGTGGGCCTGCAAGCACGTGTTTGTGTGTTTATTTTCAGGAGTTTATGTGTATTTTTGTATCTGTCCATGTGGTGTGTGTGTCCAAGCATCTAAGGGTATTATAACTGTTATGACTTGTAACCAAAAGGTGACTGACTAAATGAATAGCTGACATCCTGTACCACAAGCAGGCGCAGGGCACAAAGACTAAATGGGGATGTGGGATTTAATTACAGGCAAACCAGAATAGCTGGAAAGACAACTAATTAGGTCAACCAAAGCAATGCTTCTTTATCTCTGAATCCAACATATAATATGAATTGAATACATGGAAGTGCTCTCAAAAAGTGCAATAAACACTGCAGTTATTGTCTTTGAATTTTGAAAATCTGGTTTGAATTTATTATGGGCTATGTAGATGGCTTGCATAGACCTGAGGCAATTTAGGGTGGGCATAATGCCATGGTCTTGACAGACCTTGGGCACAAATAGCAAAGCACCAAATGAAGATGGCTGCTGGCTGGCATTTCACTGTTAAAGTGTGTTTGAGTGTCCCACTCAAGCGGCAATATGTGGCATATGTCCATAGCAAGATCGAGCTGTCAGGACAAAGTCTGCCCTCTGTCAGTCACTATCACAAACCAAGACAAGACAGCAGCATACCTCTATCAGGTCTTTTTTCTGTCCCTGCAGTTACAACTGCCAAACACACAATTCTAAGGGAAATGATAAAATAGCATGGAAAAAAGACAGAAAAATGGTGATGATGTTTGTACCAGTCTCAAAGTCTTGAAATCCTATTTTAAGTATCTACTGTACATAACATCTCTTCAAACCAAAGCCACAGACCTGAGACTTGTCCTTAAGTTAAAAGTCATGTTTGATATGATACAATCCTGGAACAACAACTATAAATACAACGGGACTGAGCAGGCCTTGCATAGCTGCACACACTGAATATTTAATTATTAGGCTTGTGCATTGAAGGGATTTGGTCTTGGCAGAACACTTTTAACAGCAAGAACAGAAATTTACATATGCCCTTTCATTTAATTGTCAGCATTCAGATGTGAAAGACTTGGATTTAGATCTCTTGGGCTTAACCTGAAAGGTCTTGACACTTGACTTGAGATGTTCCCTTGAGATATATGAGAGACTTGAGCTGTTTTGGACTTGTTTAAAAAGACTTCAAAACAGATCGGTTTTATCCTGAAAATATATTTTGTCGTCTATGTCAGTTTTAAATTTTTTCCTTCCTTTGCTTGTGCAGGTGCGTAAACGTAGCAAGGCATGCAGGGCTGGGCTGAGGGAAGCTGATGAGCTGGTGTCCATCAACGAACAGCCATGTGGAATGCTATCCCATGCTCAGGCCATGGAACTCATTGACAGTTCCCCTGGGATATTACACATACGGGTCAAAAGGTCAGAGAAACCAAATAATTATACTCTATTATTAGTGATAAACCATGATCAACCCATTGTAATAGATCAAGAAAAATATCATATTATGTACAAGTCAAAGACCCAAGTCTAAACACAAAACATGCGTGTTGGATACTACAGTATTACTTTACCAAAATAAATCAATAATAGGACTCACAAATGTTTCTGCTGCTTGTGCTAAGATTCTACTTTTTCAAGATTTAGAAAATTACATTCTAATGTTATACCGTATCCAAGGGCCTTCATTTGGCCCATCAGTATTTTAAACCCTCTACTTGTTTGTAGGGTGCCTGCTGGTTTTCAGTCCGTGGTGCTTGTGACCCGTGCCCCATCTCCCCGTATAGACAAAGAGTACCGAGCTGCATTGCGTGCCATGTCACCCACCAACCACCACCATGCACCTGTCCGTGAGGTCCACCGTAGCCGCTCCTCTATAACCAGTGGCTTGACGTCTCCACCTGGTAGTGAGGCTTACTACGGCGAGACTGACAGTGATGCAGACGTGGCAGGCTATGAGAGGCAGCGGCGGCAGAAACGCCGCAGTCCCAGCAACTCGATCCCGGGAAAACCAACAGGACGAACCTCCCCTGAGGGCGGGGAGACATCAGAGATGAGTGGCTATGACAGCGCTCCAGATGCACATGTTTACCCCAGTATGCTGGATGGACATGGGGGAGATGGAAATGGAGGAGGGGGGCTACCAGGGGTGGCACGGAAGGAGGTGATTTACCAGCCTCCTGGTCCAGGAATGTGGTCCTCCCAGACATCCACTGAGACCTCCTCCATCATCTCCTCAGCAGATGACCAGGGGCCACGGGATGGGGGGCAAGAGGAGGATAGTGGCTTTCTAGAGCCAGCCAACGTGCCACTGGTATCCCCTGAGAGGGCAAAGGAGGCCCTAATGCTGGGCTCCCGCAGCCAGCTGGTGCCAATGGTGGGTCCTGTGAATAAACCTATCGACGAGGAGCTTACTACAACCTACATGGAAAAGGCCAAGCAAGCCAGTAAGTACAGCTGAGGAAGAACAATTACAGGGAGCTGTGTTTCACATAGGTTCTCTACACTTACGTACACATTCCTCATAAAGGTCACTGGTTGGTTCAAGAGTCACAAAACCTTTTCAAACTCTACAAACAGTTGAATATAAATCATTACACTATTTTGTAGCATATACAGATTGTTCATATTTGGAGCTTTTGTTCTTTGTATGCTTATGTCATTAATATTGTACATTAAATTTAGTCATTTAGCTGACACTTTTATCCAAAGCGACTTACAATTGCTATTAAGTGTCTTGTTCAGGGACACATTGGTGGATGTGTCACAGTAGGGACTTGAACCCGGGTCTCTCACACCAAAGGCACGTACCTTATACACTGCTCCATCACCACCCATAAATGTAATTGTAAGTGCTATCTACTTTGCAGCACAGAAATACATCACTGAAGTGAAGATCATCTGATCTCCTCTGTTCCCATTCACAGGAAGTTGTCATCGTAAAAGTATAGCTTTACTTTTCTAGGCAGAGATGGTATGTCCAGTACATGCTTTTGATGAAGCTCAAGACAAATATGCCCCTTAACCTCCTGTAGAGAAAGATATTTGCAGAAGGTTCAATAGTAACTCACCACACCTTGATTGAACAACCATCTGACAATACTGCTACTATCTACACTACCTTCTGTGTTCACAACATTTCATCTATAAACAAAGCCTCCATTAACACTGGTATAAAGCAGCCATTAAGCAGTTCAAACTTTAAAGTATTTATAATATTCATACTACAGATAGGGAGAGCCAAGTTTTAAAGCAGTTTAATACCTTTTCATGCCCAATGATATCTGAAAATATGAATTCATACCAACATTTATTATAGTCCCAAAAGGAATAGTGTTTGAGAACGGTCTTAATCTTGATGCAATGCCCCCGTCATTTAATCTGACCACTATAACTAACCAAACATCCATAAGTATTCTTTAAGGTTAGTAATTCAGTGTGGGTGGGGTGGTGTCAACCTAAGATAATTCTGTTAAACAGAGCATGCCGGTACAGTTTACTATATTTATCTCCAGGTATGTGTGTAAAAACCCCAGTGATCTGTCTGGGAGCAGTGAAAAGTATCTACAGCTGCTTTTACGTATCAAGTAGCAAAGCAGGGACACTCCCCTTTTTCCTGCACCTCTTGCCATCTCTTCTTTCTGTTTCTCTTGCTGTCCTTTCATGTTGCTATTTTATCAACTTTATGAAAAGAGCACAAGCATGAAATGTTTTGCATAGGACTTACCACAATGACAAATATGTTTTTATGCTTGTGTATAGTGCAACAACATAGAGAGTTGTGCGTCCATTAAACTGGATGATACTATGACACAGTTATAAAAAGAAACATGGAACAGTCACCTTAACTTGCAAAAATCGTTTTCGTATCTAAAATGTCACAAAAGCAAACTGATGTTTCACTTTGTTTACCATATTTCATAATGTATAACTTCTAGTTAGGGAAGGGTAAAAAATTGCAACAATACAGTGATTCAACAAATACAGAGTACTGACACTGACCAAGCATTGTTTCCTACAACTTCTCATCCTGTCTATCATCCATAATAAGCCCTGGAAAAGGACAGAGCTTGCTATTTGAAGTCAATGGAATCTTTTAAGAAGTTAATAAATTTACTCTTGTAAATCCCCCTTGCCATCACTCAGTGTAAGTTTAACATTCTAATGTCCTACTTAGGAACCTTGTGCTAGACAAATTAACTCCCTTCACGTGGCAGTGTATATTAGGGTAACAGAATTGGGTTGCCTATGATAATCTGCTTAATACCATAACAAGTTAAAGGATATGTTGTGGCTGCCCTTTGAAGTTCTCCTTCCAGTCACCTACATCATACAACTTTCCACTAGCTTGCAAATATTTTTAGTCAAGTTAGATGTCAGAGTACATAAGACTAATAATGTGCAAATGTATCCTTCACCCCAGCTAATGTGAGAAGCTGAAGGCTTGCCTGGAATTTTTTACCGGAAGTGCTCCTGTGGCAAGTTAAGAGATGGGTGCCTGTTCAAGGCCATTACCCAGGACAAGTTTAGATGCTCATGCAAAAGTTTGTTCTTGGTTTAAAGGTTAAATCTGTTAATTCAAACTTCTTCTTCTTCTTACTGCAGTACTTACATGTTATGCTACTGTGCAACGATTCCTAATAGCTATGGCTTTCATACCCTGCAGAACTGAACCGAGGGGATACACCGCAAGACAAGCAAGTTAAGGAAGCTAAAAGCAAGTGTCGAACAATTGCATCCCTACTGACTGATGCTCCCAACCCTCACTCCAAGGGGGTGCTGATGTTCAAGAAGCGACGGCAGCGCTCCAAGAAGTACACCCTCACCAGCTTTGGTAGTGTGGATGAGGATAGGTGTCGGGACTCACAAGAGGAGGATGGGGTATTTCCTGGCAGCGAATCAGAGTTTGATGATGATGGCTTCTCAGCAGTTCCTGACCCAACATGGGATAGTGAATACTTGGATATGCTGGAGAAAAGGGCAACTGCAGGGATTGAAGGTCGTGGTGATGGGACAGAGGATGCCCCAAGTCCTGGGTTGAGTGACACTGCGGGCAAGGGTGCCCAGTTGTTTGAGCAGCAGAGAAAGAGGGTTGCTGAGCATGCAAAGAAGGTAGAGGCGGAACAACCTCAGCCTCCTCCACAGTCTCAAGTCCAGGAGCAGGCTCAGATGCATTACTTGCATCCAGAAATGCATCCACATATGCAACCAAATCTTCAGCCTCAGCAGATGATATCAACTGGCCCTACAGCTATACAGCAAGAGCTGTCTGAGGCTCCAGGTCCAGTTGCAGCCCATGTAATGTCTAACTGTGACTTATCCTACTCTGCAGTTAGTACAGCTAGCATTGTGATGTCACCTCCACCTGTTGGACCCAAACCAGCCACTGTCTCAGCAACTATTCTGACCAGACCTGCACCACCAGCTGAAACACCATTACCAGAACTACCTGCTAGTAATGTTCTCAACAGAACGGCCCGTCCTTTCACTCCTGGCTTTATCAGCATTCGAGCTGCAACTGCCCCTGTAACGTTCCGACCACCTGTTACAAAGACGGCCCAGCGTCCTGCCTCAGCAGCTGTTGTGCCACCACCATTCTCCACTGCCTCTGACCTGGGCATTAATGCTACATCAGTAACATCACAGCTACTCCCTGGTCCTCTGTCTCCACCATTCTGTGTACCTCAACGTCCCTTTGCACCAACACCAGCAGCTCCTGTTACCCTTCACCCTCCAGCCATCTGTACTTCTGTAGAGAAAATGCAGTCATCACCACCAGTAACTACTCTTCATCAGGCTGCATTCTCGACTGTGCCCCCAGTATCTATGCCTTCAATGCCCCTTGCTCCACAAGCACCAATGGCTCCAGCCCCAGTTCTTCCTGTATCTCAAATTCCTGGTTCAGCTGACCCAGTTGCCCCATTGCCTCCACTTCAAGTACCAGGTCCTCAGCCACCCCCACCTCAATTTTCCATGGCACCTGTAGCTACAGTGTCAGTGGTCTCCCAGCCAGAGGCTGTAGCTCCAACCCCTATTCCTGGTCCAACAGGTCGCACAGGAATCTTACTTGAGGCTCGACGTCGTAGTGGCAAACCCAAACCTATGTTCAATGTGCCAGATGTCACAAAGAAATCCCCCAATCCTGATCTATTGTCTATGGTGCAGAACCTTGATGACAGGTCCACCAGACACTCACATGGACAACCACTGTCTGAGACTATATATGATGGCGCAGAGGAGGAGAGGAGTGGTGAGGTTGGCATGGGGAGGGCACCTCCTCCAGTGGCACCCAAGCCTAGGGTCATCCACGAAGCCCCACAGTTTCTTCAAGCTGGCGGAAAGGGGGCCCAGCTGTTTGCCCGCAGGCAGAGTCGCATGGGTATGTATGTAGTGGACACTCCACCCGAGACCCCTTACCAGCAGGTGCCCTCACACAGTGTAGCCCAAACCCTTGACTCCTCCCCCAATCCTTCCTCCCCATCTTCGTGGAAATACTCCCCAAATGTCCGTGCCCCTCCACCCATTGGGTACAACCCACTCCTGGCCCCCTCTATCCCTACGGGGCCTCAGAGGGATGGTAGCAAACCAGAGAGCAGGGGTAAAGGAGGCTCCCAACGAGAGGGCATCAAGGCTTTGGAATTCATGAGAAGGCAGCCCTACCAGCTTAATTCTGCCATGTTCAACTATGGGGGCAGTGCTACTAACCTATTAGTCATGCCTTCTTACCAGGCTCAGAGGCAGCAGCAGGGTGACTACTCAACAACAATGGTGGGCAGCTCATTAACCTCACCTAAGCAGATCCCCCTCAAAACAGCCCGTGTCTTCGAGGTCAAGCGATTCTCCACACCCACACCCATGTCAGCTCCCACACTGGCTCCCAAAGTCATTGCACCCCGCTCAGCCACTACCCTCGGAGAGCGCTTGACTCATTCTGGCATGATATCCCCACCTCCTGCTCCTTTTACTCTAACCCCAGGCCCTTTCTTTACACCAGCACCAGTTAGTGCCCCAACCACTGCTTCACTTCCCTCTCAACCAGCTGGACCACCCAGCCTCCCAAAATTCTCTGCCACCCCTATTCCAAACCCTTTGCCCCCTGCAGTCCCTACACCTTACACTCCAGTATCATACACCACTGGGCTCCAGAGAGCCAAGCAGTTCCAGAGTGCTCCTGAGCTCAGTATCCTTGCCTCTTTGCCCCCGCTCAAGTCCAACCAAGTTCAGGCTCCCAAACCACGTTTTGTTGCAACCAAGGGAGGCGTCCAGCCCCATGTCTGGAGACCTGGGGCAATGTGAACAGCAGTAAAGTCACTACCACACCTGGACATCTTTATGTAATATTTATTTAGTGCTGAAATGACTAGTTGATCACTGACAGAAAACTAATCGGCAACAGTTTTGTTAATTGGTTCATTATTTAAGTCAAGCAAAAATGGTGAATCTGCATTGGTTCCAGTGTCACAAATGTGACCATATTCTGCTTTGCTCTTCTTACCTCATTGCAAATTGAATATCTTTCAATTTACAATTGATTAGTTTTGGGTGGTTGGTCAAACAAATCAAACATTTTGAAGATATCACCTTATATAAATTGTAATGGGCAATTTTCTAATTAATTGACATAACATGACAAAACATGAGGTGATGAAGTGATTCAATATAAAATTAAAATCCAGATAGCAGTCAAGTTTTTGAAATATGTAGGAACTTGAATAATGGTCATTGATCATAAACATCTACTTCTATTCAAATGCTGATTATCACATTTATTTTGCTGCCAACACTGTATCTGAGTGACAATAATAAAGTATAGTATAGACTATACTAGCACATACTGGATGCTGTATAGTCCATCGTATGCCTGTCCTGGGGGAGGTTTGTGTAAGGCTTCTGGAGATCTCTTTCTACTAATTTAGCAGAAATACCATCTAAACAGAGTCTGTACTGAATATTCTTTGAAACTTGAAATGTCTGAAAGATGTCGAAAATGAATTGTTGTGGTTCTGACCATAGCATTAAATCACTGAAGATGTTTGTTATCGTATGTTGACAGGTGGAGCATCATAAAGCAAAAATAGCTGACTTTTATCTTTGAACATGTAATTCTGTTATTCAGTACATGTCCCATTAACTAATGTGCACAAATGTTTTTTACCCACTCTGTCTAGCATTATCCAGAAGAAACCAATGATGACTTCTTGTCCAGGGGTGTTAATTATGCATGACCTGTTGAAAATGTAAAATGTTTTAACCGCCTTGTGCCAAATACCTCTGCTCACTATAGCCAGAGAGAAGTTGCTATCTTTTTAGCATGGATCACATTTAACAAGTGCCGGGGCTGTCACTGAATGTACACTTGTCACTGGACATTATAGCTTACATTAGGCACACCAGAGCCTCCTTAGTATGAGTGTAATCTTCGCAGATATATGTAAATTCTTAACTTTTATTAAACAAATAACACAGATGAAGGAACGTGTATTTTGTTTTGTTTAATTGTGATTTAATCTGAAGTGATGCAAGGGGAAGTTGACTGACTGAGAGGCAGTTTTATTTATAAAATGGTTCAAGAAATGAAAATGGCTGTGGAGAGGGGGAAAAGGCAGTATATAGTTAAGCCAGTTACTGAATGGGGCATGGACCATCATTTCACATAAAGGGTTATGGACAGATGTGGCAACATGGCAAAACATTGGGACTTCTGAAATCTCACAGCCTGTAGTTGAAAGGGTTAAAGGAGGATGGCCAGGAAAGTTTGGTACTTGAATTTTGTTGGTAAAGCTAAAGAAGCTGATGTAAAGAAGCACAGACGTTTAGCTGGTGTCTTTCCATTAACAATGGTTGCTATTAAAATGTAAAAATAAACACATTTAATGGCTAAATACATTGAGAGACTAAGGAAATGGAAACAAGTAAGAAACAAAGAAATGAATATGTTGTTTTCAGTTGTGTGGGGAGATAGTTTTGTTATTTTTTTTATTACCATTTTTAAAATGCAATTTCTCTTAAAGCTTTTTCTAGTTTTAATAATATTATGTCTGTGAAAAATCTAGAGTATGGATTTAATTACGTTGAGGTGGAAAAAAATGATAAATACATGTTTCTGAATGTAGTTGGATAAAATAATCAGTGTGAAAATGTTTGTAATTATTGCTGAGTAGACGTTTATGCTGAGATACAAGCCATTTTTAGTTGAATAAAATTAAATTTGAAAAGTCTCCTGTTGTCTGGCATGTCTGATTATACACTGCCCCCTGTTGCTGATTGTGTGATCCTGCACTTTTACACGCATGCATTAAATGATAATATTAATAATTGAACAGTGCAATAACTGTAAATTGCTTTAATAAAAATATGTTTAACTATACACTCAAAGTGTAAAAATGCTTTAGAGCCTGTTTTTACCGAAGGAAAATCACACATACACATTCTCAGTATTTGAGATTATTTTGCGTTCATTTTTATCACAGCATGGCCTTCATAACCTCAAGTGAATATATAATACTCAGTTTTAGCTGATAGACATTTGACTTAAGATTAATTACAATGTTACAAACAAGTTCCAAGACAAATCCTGAATTTTTTCAATTCTGAGGGTTGTTTCATAAAGCAAGTTTGCTAGTTAAGCCAAGCTTTTTAAAGCCTATTCTGTCCCAGCTCCATAAAGTGTGTATATATATATATATATCTGAGATGGATTGTACACAGGATAAGCGGTTGATGATGGATGGATGGATGGATATATACTGTATATATATATATCTCACAGCCTGTAGTGTGTATATATATTTATTTCCACAATCTTCACATTATTTAATTGACAGAACGATAAGGATAAGACCAGAGGAAGAACATTACAACAAGCTGACAGTAGAAAACCACAATACGCATGCATGTGAGCAGGTCTAGACTTTGCCACTAGAGGTGGCCAGGTTGAAAGATATTTTTTAAAGAGGGAGGGGAGAGAGAGAGAGAGAAAGAGAGAGGTGAATTTGTTAAAAAAAACTGAATACTCTAGCACAGAGCAGAGTGTAATGAAAGTCAGATTCTTCAGTCACCTTTGTTTATAAATTGAGTTTTTGAAATCCAGGCAGTTCTAACCCCAGAATACATTCATCCTTTCATCAAATCAGATATACATCACAGCACCAACACATATTTTACTTTAGGTGAGCTGACTGCAGAGAAAAAATGCAATTTCAGGATGCAATTTAGTAGTGTCACAGGACACAGGGATGTCGGATGGTAGTTAAAGAGACCCTCCCTAATTGAAAAATCACAGCATCTAACAGAGGCTAAGTAATCATTAGTAAAACAACAAATGTTTACTTTTTCACTTATTAGAGATGTATCTACATAACAGCAGCAGCAAAGCACTTAAAAAAGTAGAAAAATCACAACCTTTGGGTAACCACTAGGGCTACATGATGTCTGGCAAATACACATAGTTACTTAAAGATCCACACTTAAGAACCATCCAATCAAGCAGAAATGTGTGCACATACGGTACATAAACTGTGCCATTTCTGCTGGGAAGTTAAGTTAACTATTTTCTGGCTGAAATGCCTAAAGTAGTAAAATCAGTCCATCCGGGATGTCCTGATATCCTGAGTTACACCTTGAAGGGGCATAGGGGCGACACCTGGAAATCTTATGGGGTATTTTCTTGTCTACATGATCCTTTTCCAGTGCTGTGAAGTCTGTGTTGGACTCTGCAATAAGAAGGGCATTTTGTTGCCAACCCCCACACTCACAGGGTGCCTATATATAGGGCCGTTAATATCCAAACAGGAGGCTATTTATAGAGAAAATAACATTTTGCCAGGAGACTGCTGTAATTAAGAGTATTTATTCTTAATTTAACTGCTTAAAAAAGATCAAATATAAAAATTTAACTGGCTTCTCCGCTTCTGAAAAACTCCTATTTCAAGATTTATTGAACACTCATATACAGTGTGTAGTCTTCATAGCACTTTTGTATACAATAATACAATAACAATAATATATAATAATTTCTAGTAACAGAAATAGAACTACAGTAAAAAAGCTGCATCGACCCTTAATATCTCCCTCTTTCTATGAAACCTATTATTTGGTTGCACTCATTTGTAGTTCCTTAACAAAAATATAACGAAAAAAACAAAAACAATATAGAAACAGGATGATTTGATTAAAACACAATGTGAGCAAAAGCAGCTACTGAGAATTTTCTCAATAGAGGGAAGTACAAAACCATAATAAATGCACAAATAAAAATCAGCCAGATCAAATAAGTGATTTGAGGGAGGACATGGACAGTACCATATCAAGCATGTTACTCCAGAGCCAACAGGGCCCCAGACAATAAAGGATTGATTGTCTCTTTACTTTTTTAAAGACATCATGTGGTCAGAAGCATGACTGAAAACATGAACACGAAAATGTTCTATTTTTATTGTCTCCTCCAGAGCACAAGACCAGCACTAATTAGACCAACTTTCAGAGAAAGCTCTTCCTCAGGATTATATTGCATGCATGTTTGACAATCGTGTTCCTCAAAAATATGAGTATGCAATATCATTCATGCACAATATAGTTAATAAAACTATATTAAATCTTTTTGACCAAACAAATACTTTATTCTATATCTTGAGATCTATTTAGTCTGCATTACAATAGGTTAGCAGAATTACTATAATAATTAATGATAAATAAATGTACAAAACCTTACGCTATGACATTTCAGCAGTATACAGTAAGACATACTTTTCTGATCATAATTTTTAATTTATTTTTATTAACCTCTAATAAAAATATAAGTGGTTCTGCAATTACTTTAATGTGGTAGAAAAAACTGCTACCATTAAGGACAGTGATGACATGTCCTCCATAAGTTTCTAAGAAGTAACACATGATGACTTTTAAATAAATACAATAAAAGGATTTAGGGTTCGCGTTGGGGTATTTTTCCATCAGAGTTTCACTCAATTGGCATTAAGTCTTTGAAACAACAATTAGACCATCATGTTTAAAAAAAATATGCTGACGTTTTTTGGTGGCTAGTCAAAATCTGTATTTACATTGTTTGTTTGTTTAGTAATTATCATAAAACAATAATTGTACACATATCACAGTGTAAACGCAAACAGTACATAGTGACTAGTGGCACAGAGGTACTTTGGACTAAGTATTTCAGTATTTTTAAATCCTGGCTACCACCCTGGATCTCAGATAAAATCTTTTTTAATAACTTAATTAAAAAAAATCTTAAATCATTTTTTATAATCATTTTCTTGGTTTGCTCTTAAAATAAACACAATCACAAAGGATACTACACAAGAGATGCGTTATCTGTCATTGCATGCTTTGACATACAAACATTGCTAGAGTATCTGACAGCTCTGTCTCCACATGTCCATCATGTCAAGCTACATGATGCCTCACAGAAACTGAAAATGTGACAATCTAGTGTCAGGTTAGAGTAATTTAGGAAGTAAAGGAGCTAACCCTCACTTTGAAACACAAAGTGACATATGCTTAACCTTAAACCTGCACTGTGCACTAGTACATACTCCACTCTCCCTCTCTCTCATCGCTCTGTGTCCCCCAAACACACCCCAAGAGTCCTTTGAGGTTATCTTATAACTATATTCTGTTCCCCTCTTTCGTTGCTACTAAATATAGGCTTCTGAACCATCTGTGAGAATGATTTTGTTCCCTTAATATCCCCATCAGCACTTTCAGTTGGCCAACAGAGTCTTCTCCCCTCTGCTTTAACCCCCCCCCCCCCCCATCCCTATTCATACTCCTAACCTCAACCTCCTCCTCCTCCTGTCTTGACACCAACACTGCTGCCACCCACAACCCCAACCCTCTGGAAGATCTGCCATCTGAGTGTAGGTTGGGTTTTGCACTTCCCGGGACCTGGGTCCAGCCATACGTAGGGTCAGAGACACTGAGGGATTTGTAAACTTGCTATCGAGATCACCAGCATTGAGCCTTGGGTCTCCTCTTCTCTGTTTGGTATTTATAGGTCTGTCTCTCCTCCCAGGATTACAACAAAAACCCGGTGAGTGGATCTGCATCCCATCGGTATGCTTTGTCCTACTAATCAACCAACAGCTTGGATTTAAAGTGTGACTACTACAAAAATTGAGAGAGGAAATAAAGATGTGCAACATGTTCCTGGTCATAATTTCTGTGGGTTGTGCAGCTGATCTCGGGGAAAAGATAACAGAAGAAGACCTCAAAAACTCAGTAAACCAAATCATTACTTTGCTTTTGATGAGAATGCTTTTTGCCTTGCTGCTTTCAGATGTTCTTGATATGTCTTAAAATGACCAAAGGAATGAGTGAATGTGCTGACCACCCCTTTCAGTAGGCGTTGCAGAGATTTTATATGGTGTTACCAAATCCTGACAGGGGGGTGGTAAATCTGAGAGCAAGGGGTCCCTGATCTTGTAGGGAATTAAAAGGGTGTTCAAAACCCTCTTCGTTAACAACTACTCCAGATTTACTCGTGTTTTAAAAAAGGTTCAAACATACACTTTTAATGGTTTTCTGGAGGTGTGCATTGTGGCCATTAAAGTTGTGTCAAGCCCATTTGATAGTCGAATGACGCCATTACACGTCGCTAAAATGTCTTGGCTAGAAATGGCTTTTAAAAATAGCTGCAGAGGGTTGAGTTACAGCCTGTAGATGTGATGTGATGTTTTGCCACTTGCCTGAGCCTTAAAGAAGTGGTTAAGAGCAGAAGGTGCTGATATGCGCATAGGAAGACAAAAAAACTGTGTAAAATAAAGACATAAGATAAAGTAAGAAAATACATATCTCACACTAGGGATGCACAACAGGTTGTAGGAAATTTGGTTGTTAATGATCATATGCATGTCATATCTCGACAGATGAGACAAAGTATTACTCCCACTTTCCCCACCTAAACATTCCCATGCAGGCTGCAGATTGGGAAATACAATCAGATGCTATATTACAATCCCGAGGTCTTCATTTTTTCTGCAGTAGAATAGCACTAGAATGCATTGGCCACTAGTTAGTGCCAGAACCAGCATTTGTTTATCTTCACCAGTCTGTGTAGAGATCCTATGTCCACAAACAGAACGGAGACACACATGTAGCTATATGTTTTCTTTGGAGCAGACATCTGTTTCACTGGGGAATGTGTGGAATCTGAGGGCACTGACATCCCCAATGAACTTGAAAAATGAGAAGAGCCTATACTCTCTGTCTGTCTGATACAATCAGGTCCTGTGGTTTCACATTCAGGGTTTGTTGGTGTGGCAGGTGTTGATGGTGATGTTGATAAGTTGGTGCAATGGTTGGAGATGGTCGCAATTGTGTGAAATGTATCTTAAAACTGAAGGAAAAACACTCAGTTCAGTGCATTTCACCCTTAGTCTCTGCAGCTATGCAGATTTAGTCATATTACTTTCAATTCATTCTTTTGAAAAGGAACAATGTTATATGAAATATATTTTACTTTATTTCATACAAACTTTTCTGAAATAAAACAATGTTATTGATCAATTTAATATAAAGAATGTCAAATTCTGGAGAAGCTTTGACATTACATTTACATTACATTTTTTTCTCTTGATAGAAAAAGGTCCACTGACATTGCTTCCATCTGAATATGTTCGAGCACATGTTTAGTTTCAACTTAGAGTTGTTTTTTTTTGTATGTTTCTAACCCCATGTCATTCCTGCTAACACCACGTTCTTTCCTAATCCTCCAGTCATGCCTCTAGGAACACCTGCCCACTTAAACAAGCGGAAAAGGCTCACCAAGATCATAACAGACCTATCACATATCACTCAGGATGGTAAGGCTGGCGTGAAATCACATGAATATGAAACCAAATTTCCATATGCTCTGTACAGCTCTTTCATATAAAGACAGAATACATAAATAGATGGATGATAGGTACTGGTCTGAGTACTAATCTTACAGGATAGATGGGGTGCAGTACAAATTAGCATAAAAAATAACAAAAAACAACAGCAAAACTAATTAACATAACTAAATATATATGATTCTGGGTTGACTTTGTTTAGCTAAAATAATTAAGGTATTTTGATCAATCAGGATGCTGTTTATTTTTAAGTGGGAAGTCAAAACTTTAGTCACATTATCTTGGGAGGAATGCATGCACATAAATGCAGAGAGAGAAGAGGAGGAACTATTGTAGGCGTCATTAATCAAGCAAACATTTAAACATCTGCTATTTTAAAGGCTGTGGCTATAATAATGTCAGTATAACACCCACTATCACACAAGATTGATTACTTAAGTTTTGTGTAATTTTTATCTTAATTAAATTTTTTTATTTTTATCACGTATTCCTCTTTGGCATGTCACTACTCTGACATTTCTAAATATAATGCTCCTTTGTTTAAATGTCCCTTACCTAGAATATGAGTCAGAGCCAGAGGCATCTGAGTTCGACCTGGGAACAAAAATCAGGACTCCCAAAGACATCATGCTGGAGGAGCTTTCCCTGCAGAACAACCGTGGCTCCAAGATGTTCAAGATGAGGCAGAAGAGAGTGGAGAGGTTCATCTACGAGAACAATCCTGACATCTTCAGCAGTGAGTCTATGGTGAGAGCGGAGCTCATGGAAAAAATCCAATCACTTCTCTGTAATTTCAAAAACAAGAAATCACAAATTTTAATTGTCTGGAAGAAGATAACGGCCTCCAATACACACTCATTGTGCTTAGTAATGCTTGTCAGGTATACCTTCAAGTAATGCTTGTCAGGTATACCTTCAAGAAGTTGAAACACGATTATTCAGCAACTACAAATAAACGTGCTGTGTAGCATATGGCTGGTTATATTGATCATATTTCTTTCAGGACAACCTCCAGAAGTTTGTTCCCTCTCTGGGAGGTCAAGTGGGAGGAGACATGATAAATGTTGGTGGGCATTTTGTTAGCAAACAGCTGCATTTCGGAGGGATACTTCCCGGAGGAGGGGCCCCTGTGCCTCCTCCAAAGCCTGGAAGCAAAGGAGCAAGAGCAGGAGGAGCAGGAGGAGCAGGAGGAGCAGGAGGTGCAGGAGGTGCAGGAGAACTGGTTGGGGGTGATCATGGGAAAGGTGGCGAAGGAGCTAGTGAGTGGTCTCCACTAAAGGGTTGGTATCATTTGTTTGGCAATTTTAAGAGGATGGTGTTTCATGGTTTTAAATATGCATTCACAAAAAAGTACATAGCTACTGAGATGTACTTGATTTTTCTTGACTGATAAACACAATATTTTTAACTTTATCATTCACAATAAATGAATGGGTGGTGGTAAATAAATCAACACACAAATATATATGAATGTACACATAAAGATGTAATTGAATAATTACACCTCTAATCCAGGAAGATGGACTTAAGTATTAGTAGAATAATCATTCTTCTTATAACTGTACAGTAAAATGCCATCTTAAAGAGTAACTTAACACCCCCTGAAAATCTTGTCTTTGCTGACCTCCAGTGGTTTATCTTCTCACCTGGCTGTACTGATGGGTGTGGTTATAGGTGCCAACAGACCACATTTCAGAGGTGAAACAGGATTGAAACTTTCAACAAAAGAGGGCTGCTTTTCAACCTGGTGTTAAGTTTCTCTTGATAGGAATAGTTCAACATTTTGGGAAGTAGGCTTCGTAGCTTTCTTGCAGACAGTGAGATAGATACAACTCTCAGGAAAGGTTGGAAACAGCTCTCCTGGCTCTGTCCAAACTACTAACTCTAGTTGAGGGTGTCAAATGCTCTAGTAGTGGATCTTCTTCACAGGAGGTGGAAGTGATGACGCAACTAAGATTCATGTGAAGACATACATTTCGCCATGGGAGAAGGCCATGAAAGGTGATGCAAATCTGGTAGCAACTCTGAAAACTGCAATGCCTGGTCCCACTGAGAAAAAGGACATCCGCAAGTACAAAAGCTTCAACAGGTATCTCCCTGAAGGCTTGACTTTGTATGCACTTTGTGATGAACAGGGGCTTCAATAATCTTCTCACCTTGCTTTGCTAGGACTGCCATGCCCTTTGGAGGCTTTGAGAAGGCCAACCAGTTCATGAAATTCCAGCTGCCAGAAGCTGAGGCAATCAAAGAGGAGCCTGAACCTGCAGTGGTGTACCAGCATGACATCGGCTGCCGGCCTTCCTTCAACCGCACTCCCATTGGCTGGGTGGGCAGCAGTGAACCCAGCAGCATTCATATGGAGACGGATGCTGTGCCCTTCGATGGAGAGACAGACGAGCTGTGAAAAAATATTCATACTGTGATTACACTCACTGTGCACAGACACATACACACACGCACGCACGCACGAATGCATGTATAATCCTTAGCAGGCACACGCATGACAGACAAACCTACAGTTAACTGTTAAATTGATGAATTTGAATCTCTGAATGGATAACTGAAAGCGTACATGAAATGTGGTCATGTTCTCATTTTGCTCTGTATTTGGTTGTAAGGCAAAGAAACAAGACATAGAGATTATGGGGAGATGAAACATCAAACATTTATTTGTTAAGTTCATTCGCTGAGCCTAAGCACTCCTTTGATTTGTCAGAACAGTTGGAGAGAAGTTGCAGATGTAGTCAATGAGGAAAGAATGTATGAAGGACAGATTTATGCTATGTTGCTGTTTTGCACGCTGTCTTGATGTTAACTTGTTACCATATTTGTTATTTCCCAGCGCCTTTTTTGTTGTTAAGATTCTCTGATAATTTGTTGAGCTATGAAAACCCTACACACCTGTCTAATTCAGGATACATGCATAGAGTCAGTTGCAGATCCATTAACATACTGTACCAACACACTTTCTCCGCAATAAACCATTTCAAACTGTAACAACCCTATTAAAATGTCAAGTGAAATCATTTTGTGTGAAAATCCTTAATAATTCAAATACATTTGTATGCAAAAGCAATCATTTTAAGACATGAAAAGCTATCTTATAAAAAGTAGGGCTGCAACGGTTCTGGAACCGAGACGAGACTGAAATCGCGACACAAAAGTCCATGGTCTCGTGTCGCGGTCCCAAGGGACAGAACCATAGACTGTATAGAACCAAGACACACCAACTCCCTGGACTATTGAGCTTTAATTTAGACTGTGTAAATGTGGCAGCAGTGGCCGGTGGGTGGATGGTGGCGTTTTAGCAGTGTAAAATGTATTTTTATTTCTAGGAGGTTATTCTAGTTTATTTTCCACCCTATTTTAGTGTTGATTCATTACTTAAATCTGCACCCCTTTGCTTCGCTTCTCTATATTTTCTCTATTTTATTATATAATAAAAAGGAATTACTCTAGGAAACAGTTTTTTATTATTATATCAGGGTATCAAGTTATATCAAGTTACATGATGTTTATTATTTATTTGTATGTTACTATAATTATTGCTTCCAATTTGTTAGTTCAAATGAAGGATTTAGGCTAAAACCATTTCTCACTTTGATACTGTAAAATACTTAATTACTATCCCTCTAATTAATATTCCTACATTCACAATTTTACTTAAGTAAGTACAATAGTATGAGCATCCAAATGTACCTTAAATAAGATAAGGTAAAGGTAAAAGTACTATAAGAGTATTACATTATGTCACGGGATTATTATTATTATAGATGCATTATTGTGTTCGTAGCATTTTAATGTTTTAGTTGGCTGAGGCGGGACTAATTTTAAGTAGTTCATTGCTGGGTAGTTAAATGATTTTATTAAATACTTTATATTTTAAAATAAAACGTTCAAATATTTGTAGTAGTGAAATGGAACTACAAAGTGGCATAAAATGAAAGTGACATAATCAACTGCAGTACTTGCACTTAGTATTTCTTTCTATTGCTATCTACTATAGTATTTCCTATAGTATTTCTTTTCACCTCTGGCTAAAACCTACAGGATATCCAGTAGGTTTTTCTGGCGTAAACGACCCACTCCTGCACAGTTGGGGGCGGTGATGCTCTAAAAAGTCCTCTGTCTTCATGAATAAAACAAGGAAAAAGGAAGAAGAATACAGTACCTTTGAATGCTGCAGACCGGTGGCGTATTGACGTTGTGTTCCTACGGTCCAAACGCTTTCTGACAGTGCAGTCTACAATTTACAGCAACGCAATGGACACCAGCCCATTTTTATTAGGTAACTTCTTCAAATGATTAGCTAGCGCAGTTTAGCTAACGTTAGCTAACTGGATTGCTTACGGGCTTTTTCAGGTAAACGTACAATATGGGAATAAAACAAATGGCACGAAAACGCCGACTTGGTCTTAGTGGTCTCTTCATAATCTCAAATGCCAATGCGATCAACTTCTCCACGATGCTAAGTTAACGTAGCTGGTTTGGTCACTTCAGACTGTAGCTAACGGTTACTGTACTTTGTCCGTTTGAACTACGTCATAGTCATCAGCGACTGGGCGCAGTGTTACCTAGCAACGACAGTAATCGCTACTACCTGCCGATTTGTTGATTCCTGTTGGTTAATGTTTTGAAAAACCTCACAAACCTTAACGCAATTTTGTGTTTTTTGTTAAAATTGCACTTAGAATTATGTCTTGCCCCATGTGATACTACATAATGTTAAACTCTGACATGTGTCTGTTGCCATTCGCTACTTTACTCAACAGCCAGTATGTTTGAAAATATGTTTTGAATCCAGAATATTTTTGAAGGAAAGACTCAAATTAGCACAGATTCCCATGAACAAATATATTGCCACCATTAATTGGTGTTCCCAGGGGTTCCAAATATTATGGTGCTAACAATAAAACATTTTAATACAATCATATGTCGTTTCATTTATTTAAAAAATATATTTAATGTGTATGGTGCTGCAGTATGCTGGTACAGCACCATAGTTTCGTTTGATAAAGAAATCCGTGCAGGTTGTTGATATCTATGTGATTACATTTTCATCTAGCTTTTATTGAAGAGAGACATTGTATGATTTTAATTACATTTAAACAACTCAATTTTCTGTTTTTAGGTGCTCTATAGCACAGTGACATTTCCTGATGAAATCTAAATCAAAGGCCCAGTTGGCACCCCTGCCATGGACAGAGATCCTTGTGTATTGGGTGCTGTCCTTTGGCTCTCATCTGTACTCTTTCTACCAACTCCACAGGTTCTCCAAAGGTAAGGTAGGTAGATAGATAGTTGGTGGTTATGTTAGTTCAATCAATTCAGAAGAAAAGGTTAAGAAAAATTCCTGTTATTTCCTGTTTTGTACCTTAGAGCATGAAGCAGGATTACAGAGAGAATTCCAGTTGGAAAAAGGCCTTCTTAAGGGGTTTCAAAGGGTAAGTTCAATGTTGACATTGCTGATTAAAAGCCCAATCCTAACCAACATTACGGTTCATTTTACTGAAAACAAATGTGTTGTTGTAAGTCCATAGTGTACAGCCCTAATTTAAGATATTTTGTTTTCACAGAAACTAAAAAGGCTTTTTTAAAGTTAAAAACAAAGACTATCCATTTTGTTGATACATAGCAATTAGAGCGCTTAACACATTTTGACCGTTCAAAGCCTTCTAACATGTTTTAAAGCCTTATGGTGAAGTTAGTTGCTTTTGTCAGGACCCATCAGACTTTGAGTGGAGTTTCTGGACTGAATGGGCTAAGAAGTCTTTGCTGTGGACTCTTTTTGGTCATGGTGTCATATCGAGATTGACCAGCATCTTTTACCCCAAGGTAGGAAGCGGCTGCCACAGTACTCTTAAGTAATATATTGCTGTTAGGTGGCAGGTGTTTTAATGCAGCACATTTATTATGTTTTCTCCAACAGTTTAGGGTGCCAGCGCTTACGATATATGGCCTCTTAGCAGCCAGCTGTGTGTTGGGGATTAAAGGTGTTAGTGTGCTGCTGGTACATCTGGGCCTGTGCTTTTCAGTGGCCCAACTACGAAAGCCTGCTGTGTCGTGGGCCTGTAACCTGCTGCTGCTCTCCACACTTAACTTCCAACCACTTCAAGAGATCCAGGTGGGTTGTATCACCTGGATTATACTTGCATATAACTAAATATGACTAAATCTTGCATTAAAATGATAAAACAGACAAGTAAAAGATAGGTTGCAAAAAGTGAAAGGGTTAGGTTAAATATGTTTTTAAATGTTTGTGGTGTCCGAACAATAATGCTGCGATGATGTGTTGAGAAGAAATCCGCTTGACACTGTTCTTGATTATAAAAGTTTATTACATCAAAGAATTCAGCATCAATTACAAGCTCTGCAGCAGCTTGGAGAGTGACCCAGCCTGATGGCCACTCTGTCTCTCTGTACATTGAACACAGCTTATATAAGACATGTTTAGGTCTCTGCTAAATACCATATAAGGGCACAGTGCTGTAGAATAAGTGTAACCATCTATTAGACACCACTTCCCCTTCCACTGTGTCTCTCTCCAGCTCTGGGTCAGGGGTCAAATTCTATAGGAGGGTTCACTCTTGGTACACCCATCAATCATTACTTCCCCATAAGGGTTCACTGTCCCTCTCTCCAGCTGCAGAGTATTATGTTAAACTGTAATGGTCAAATGCATATGTTATACACCACATATTGTTTGCTTCACACACCTCTATGAAGATTTAGGGGGAATGAGGGTCACTTGTTTGTGTCTTTATGAATTTTCCATTTACTATGGTACTAGAGGTACATTTTTAGAATCACTGTTAAATCAGATTTTATTCATTGTTTCGCCTACCTATTATCACTAAATGTCATATTTGCAAAGAACACAAGAGGGCGCATGATATTAAGGGGACTTACAGCCAATTGGCCACTCAACTCCTTTAATCTATGTACATATCACAAGATAAAAATTCAATGAATTTATTGACACCATAAGTATCAAGCAGGTCATTTCCATTATTCCCTAAGGGTTAGCTCAGTGTCTTCCTACAAACATTTGAAAATAGCTACCATCGAAAGGCAATTAGAGACAGTCCTCAGAGAAAAATGTACTGCTGTGAAAATGAAAGAAGAGCCACAACAAAGTGAGATTTTACTAAACATCCTTGAATCACAGACCCCAAAATATTATGAAATAATGTGACTTTAGGATCTTATTTCCATTCACCTCTACATTGATTGGTTACTAAGGACACTGATTCTTAGTATTTCATTATGTACAGGGAATAAACCTGTGATCTAAAAACACCCTTTACCTGCACAGCACAATTTGACGCACCAAGCATGGTTAGAGCCAGCTATGCTCCAGTCACAATGGTTTGACATTTAAATTTACTGTAGTAGGTGAAAAAAACCTGACAGACCTGTGCATACTTTTTAAAATCTGCCTGCTTTCCTCCTCGCCCCCCACGCACACACCACTGCATACAGTTTGGCCCTGTGTTCAACCAGGACTTTGACAACAGAGACATTCCCAGTGCTGTTAAGCAGACCTAATTTAAAGTAGTCTTAAGCATGTTTATTTGTATGTGTAGACATATTTTATGTGTATGTATCTTATGTTATCTAAATTTGCTGTTATATGCCAATGTTCTAATTTTAATATGTATCATGTTTTGAATTAAGGGCAATTTTAAAAAGCATTTCTGAATTTAGTGTTAAACTGTCACTATTAATATAAGTATTCCCGTGGAATATGTTAAAAATAATTGGCCTTCGCTCTGTATTACGCAGAGAGGCTGGTATAAGACCGAGGAGGAGTACTATCTGCTACTCTTCAGTGTTGCTGTCTGTGGGCTACGCTTCATCAGCTTCAGCCTCGAGCATTGCTGGTGCCCTCTAGACCGTGGTGGCGTTGTGCAGCTCTCTTGGTTATTGTCATACACCTTCTATCATCCGTTTTTTTACAATGGGCCCATTATCACGTACAAAGACTACATTGAGCAGGTAAGAGAGCCAACAAAAGGTTATTCCTGAATAAAACTGCAACTGAAATTTAGTCTAAAATTGCTGCTTTTGTTTTTGTATGGAGGAGGCTGATTGCTCGTAAGTACACATGATCTCAGGTCGCCTTTTTGAAAACGGTAAATATACAACACATCAGTAGTGGGCAATTTACAAGAGGATAATAACTTGAATGTTTCAAATTTGTAGAGAATGGCTGCCATTTATTGGTCTACCTTTTTATGCCTGCTTGTTTTCATTCCCATCGCCTGGTAGTTGTTCTTTTAGTAGAGCAGATTCAACCAGCAACACTTAACAACATGCTCACTTTCTACACTTGCAGATGCAGAGGCCTGCTGAGGGTGACAGGGATGATTCTGCTTTTAGTTACTTGGCGCTCAGATCAGTACGGATCATTCTGTGGTGGTGCATTGCAGAATACATGATCCATGTTATGTACATGCACTCCATCCAGTCTAATGAGACTTACCTAGAAATCCTTCCACCTTGGGCCTTGGGTAAGTCTTTATACTGTATGTATTTTTAACTTTTCATATACAGCACAACATTGTGTTTTAGCATTTATGTGTCCCTGCCACTTCAGACACACATTGAATATTTATTTGAGATGCAGAATTTAAAACTCCATCAGATATGTTGATTACTGACTCACTCATTGGCGTTGATTTTCATTCCAGTCGTCATGATTGATGGTGTGATTTTGTTTGTATTTTAATTAAGTGACAGAACTGGTGTCTGTCAATAACTTATTATATTTTACGTCCTCTCACAAGTTGAAGGCATACTCAGCCAGGTTACCCTCTAATAGCCCGTTTGTGTGTTAATGTCATTTATGCAGGTCGCTGCTGTGGTCTATAGATACTCTGCATGCATACCCTCATGTTGATTATGTTTTAGACATAAAGCACTTCTGGGATTATATCACTAATTCATTCAGTCAGTCATTTACTTAGTCAGAGTTGTCCTATCTGCCTCATAGTTGTCTAAGCAGCTATGGATATTTCTATATACATATAGACAAACTGAGTCATTATCTTTTACAGGCCCCCTTTTTGTAATTCTGCTTAACAAGTTCTCAGAATCTCATCAAGAAGTGTTTTATGGAGTAGGCTACAGATTGTAAAGCCATTTGAGGCAAATCTGTAAATTTGGCCTATATAAATAAAATTTACTTGACTTATAAGACAGGAAAATTCTCTTTTGGAAGTACAGAGCTTGTCTTAATTATTCAAATAAGAAATATTAGTCTTGTTTTTCCCCTGTCACAGGCGGTCTGGCCCTGGCCCTCGTCCAGTTCTTCTATGTGAAGTATCTGATACTGTTTGGCCTTCCATCCATGCTGGCTACTTTGGATAAACTAGTTCCCCCAAAGCTTCCTTGTTGTGTCAGCATCATGTACAGTTTTACAGGGATGTGGAGGTAAGATCATAACCAACCGACACCACCAACATACAGTTAATACGGTTTGATCTCGGAGCATTCCAACACTTAAGTGACTGGAAAAGCTACTTTATTGTATACGTTTTTGATTCAAATTAAATAGTTAGAAATAATAACATTAAAAAAGTCCACTGAAAACTGCCTCCAGATCCCTCTGGCTGGTTAGGCCATATGTTTGTGGAAAGCCCTGCTCCTATATATCCTTAAAGACAGTGCCCTAAATTCTCACTGTGCTTGGTGACATTCAGACTGGTCGCAGTGAAATCCACTGTCATTACTGGCAATCAGAATGACAGGTCAAATCTATTTTATTGTGGAAAAACAGATTGAGTGAGTGAGCAATGCTCTTTAACCCTCTTGAGTTTTGCTGAAATGGCAACCTATAGACCTGTTTCATCCAGATTTTTTTGTGCTATCAATCAAGGTCCAATTGTAAATAAACAATTGTGAAAAACTGTAAGATCATGTGACCGTTTTGTTACAAAGCAAAGGTAAAAGACTATGCCTGGTTTATGCAGAAGGGGTCACAATTGCTCAAGTTAATGAACACACACATTGCAGTGCCCCTTACACAGGGATAAAGCTCATTAATCAGCAAGACTTCATGTATAAAAAGGCTTGAGACAACAAATTTCCACTACTTGGAAAGATAGTTCTGGACATACAGGTATATGCAATGGTAAACATTTTCTGTCACAGTGCCATTTGTGTTTAGTGTTGAGCTCCTCTGATGCACACCACTTCTGGACAAAGACTTCAGGCTGCTACACGGCAAATATCTTAAATCCCATCTTGGTGATGATTAAACTGTAGGATCAATCTGGAGGCTTCAGTTTGTGGTGCCGTTGAACTGAATTGTATTACACTGACAGGTGTTTATATTATTTTGTCCACCCCTTTTATATCAATGAGGGTTGGCTAAATAACACCTAAAAAAAAACACAGCGCCCTATAATGCAAGACGGTTCAATAGCATCCTCCAAAATAATGATAATAATAACAGTTTTTTTTGTAGAGCACTGTTGAGAACAGATGTTACAAAATTCTTTATATCAGGCATAATTAAAATAAAATAGTGAAAATTTAACATCAGATAGTAAGCAAAATAATCATAAAGTTGAGTCAGCAAAAATTAAATTACCAGCAAGTGTAGAGTATCACAGCAGTTTATGCCACTTTCTCATCGCTGTGTTCTTAAATGTAATTAACAATGAGAAAATGCTCTCCGAATTTTGAACACATACAATTAAGGTGGAAGGCAGTGTGTTTGGTTTTGCAGGAAAAATACACTGGTGATAGACTAGATCGACCAATGTGCTGACACCGACGCACACCAATCCAGCCTGTGTGTGCTGAGCAGGCCAATGTTGACAACATTGATGGAATGCATAAAACTGTCCACTGACATCATTGACAAAACCGCTTCAGTTTATAGGCAAGGTTGCAAAAAAAAGAATGACAAAAAGCTTTTTTTAATCTTCTCAATGACAAACAGCAAGCACACAAACAGACGGGCATCATACAGGACAAACTGCACACGCTTCAGTTTATATGAACCCCAGTGCACAGGTGTTTCTTACTCAGTGCTATATTATTATGTAAATGTTATCCTTTTTTTCACTCTCAGGCACTTTGACGAGGGCCTGTATCGATGGCTCATCAGGTAAGAGGCACTTCATGAGCAGTGGACAGACTAATTCAGATGTTAATGCTTACTAAAAATGTGATATGTCATTTAAATCAAATAATAGCTCTTAGAATATATATCTGTCTAGTCTGTTCTGTCTGTCCAAAATGTTTAATCCGTCTGTCTATCTATCTGGCTGACTATTTATCTATCTAATCTGTTTTATCTTTTTTCTGTCTAATCATACTGTATCTGTTATTTATTGCGCACTTATTGTAAATTTCCTACAGGGCATTAAACTTGTCAATTAAATTTTTAAAAACTTAAAAGAAGGTTCTTCAGCTGCCTGCCCGCATGTTTTATCATAATGGACAAGGATGCTGTATTTGCATGTAGGCTTTCATGATCATGAGGTTTCATGTTGTTTAATAGTTCCTCTGTTGTGTTACTGTTCCCACACCCTGGAGAAATGCCTCCTTGTTTAATATGCGCATATGTAAAGGAAGCATTACGTGTTTGCTCACTTGTACTTTAGACAACGCACATTATCAGTTCGTCTGCTTTTAATGATGCACACTTGGCTGAATGCAGCCTATTGGGGGTTTATGGTCCGCTTGGTAGAGGCGGGTTGCTACGTTAAGGCAACACTACAGATGCACGGTTGTCAGAAACCACATTGTTATATTCTGTGAAAACATTCCCTTGTCTTGGTTATTGTTCGCTAATTAGTTTTTGAGTTGACAGGGTTTTTTTGGTGGTGTTCTACATGTATGATGGTTTATACTACATGTAAATCTGCTTTTCAGATGTTAAAGATGAGCTTAGAATGAAATGTGGCATATCGGACTGTTAAAGTGGCTGCAAGTAATTTGCTAAATATACCACAATTTAAATTGCAAATGCAAGTTTCCATTCTAATCATTGCCTATTGAAAATTGTTTTCCCCTGCTTAATGGCATCACTTGTAATTATCTTACTGCAGATGCAAAATGATACGCATGACACAATGCCCCGACGTTCTTGCTTGTAAAAGTGCTTTTAAAGAGGTTTTAATGCAGTTCTGAAATTCTGCTGAAATTGTCTGAAGAGCGCTAGATGAGTGCGTAGGTGTTAAATGATGTGCTCCACATGACTCACTGACACCTCGTCTCCCTGGGCAGCTAAGTGGCTCATTCTTCGCCCATTCCTTTGTCTCGGGCTCTCTTTTTCACACACACATCCAGTTATTGACCAACAAAAGATCTCTTACCGGCTGTTTGATTAAGTTATTACAGTTGCGAATGAGAAGGAACCTGGAAGAAATCCTGGGGAAAATGAGTTGTAAATAAATAAGTAGAGGCAATGGATTTGGTTTGGGGGTGGGGTGGGGGGTGGGGGTGGAGAGGGTCAGCATTTAACGTGTGATTGCACTTAAAGCAAGAAAGATCGAGTACACCGTATAGTCTCTATAGAAACCAACAATTCTCACCAATTCACATTCCTACTGTCAGTCTTTAAAGCCTGTATGTTGCTTGGACCATCTGCTTGCAGCAGGCAGGTGTTACATAACACGTTGATTATTCAGGGTATTAATGTATATCAAAAAATGATCATATTTTGATTAACATCTGTTTAGCATCCATCTACATCTGACTAATTTAAATGGATGGATAGGTACTCAGTATGTTTAGGTATTCCATTTGCTCTTGCTCTAACACTGGTTCCTCTCCATCTGTTTTCGCACATACTTTCATCCTCCAATATGGTCAAGCTGGCTGGCCACTCTATTTAAGGCTCAGAAAATGCTGGCTCATCTTTCAGGAACATTGATTAACCACAGGGTGACTGAGATAATTAGTTTTCAGCTCAGCAACACTAGACAGAATAGGATGTTTGTTTGTAAGTGTGTTGGAGTGATCTAGCATGTTGGCACTCCCAGTACCTCTGGGACAGATGAGGTTCTCATAACATCTGAGACATGTTTTCTTCGCGACATGCACCACATTCTACGATTTATGGGATATTATTCACATCAAGTGGGCTATCACATGAATATACAGCTGCTATTTTTAGTCCACGTGAAGTGTAATCTCATTTAAACCACAGTAAAATGACATGTTTATGTCATATGTAAGATATTTGCTGTTTGATAAATTACCTCAGGTCTATTTCCAAGCTGCCTTTTGTCTCAAAGATTTTAGAGAAAGTTGTTGCCAAATGGCTCAATACCATCTTAACTGAACACAACATTTGAGAGAAATTCCAATCTGGTTTCCGTCAGAAGCATTAACCTGAACAGCTCATAGGGTCTCCAATTACATACTGATGTCTTCTGAGGCGGGTCAGTGCTCTGTTCTGGCGCTGCTGGATCTTATTGCAGCTTCTGTAGATCACCGCATCCTGACTAAAAGGCCATGGGTGGTTGTCACTGGGAGCGTTTTTCTGTGTCGCTGGGTCATTACATGTCTGAAACTTCTGTCTTGGGCCCCATTTTATTTTCTTTGTATATGCTCCCCTTAGGTCACATTATTAGCAAATTTAAAGCTGTCTCCTATCACTGTTATGCTGATGATATCCAGCTGTATGTCTCCTTTAAGCCTAATGAAACTGACAAGTTGACTGCACCGGACAACTGCTTGACTGTCATTAATAGGGATGTCACGAGAACCGACACTTCGGTACCATGTCGATGTGCATGTCTGTACTCGTTTTGCTAGGTACCGAAGGTACCGAAGAACCAACACATGAAAGAGTGGCAAGTGCAGCTGCAGCCACAGCTCCGCCTTGACTTGTAGGAATGAAGTTAGTTTCGCGGCTGTTACCCTCAATAGCTTGTGTCAAAGCCTCGATATTTCAATTTCTCACAGTTGGAGAGCTAATTTAGGCAGATGTTTCACAGTGTTGATCACCTAAAAATCACCAAAGTTGATGATGCAGTTTGCAGCGCTAAGAACTGAATGTCTGTCGAACGCTCCTATTACTGTGGGTTTTGGTTATGGACTGTCTCAAAAGTACAATACCGTCCATTTTAATCATCAATAACGTTTTTGTTTCTCAATATAAAAATATCAGAGAACTGCTAATATAGAAAGTCATCATCCTTGAACATTTCACACCTGTGAGTTTGTTAAGAAAAGTTAAGAAAATTAAGTAATTATTTTTTGATTAATTGCCAGGTTGTAATTTCAATAGCTTGCTCATTTATGAATATATTAAAATCAAATCACCTCTCATCTGTCCTGGACATCCTCTCACAACTTTCACAGCAGTTAGTTGTTTTTTGTAATGTTCAAGTTTTTATTAAAAGACTGTATTTTGAAGTATATGGGATTTGTTATGTTGTTTCTATTTTGTACCACACTGGAATCGAGGAATGTTACTGGAATCTGTATTGACAACTAAATGGTAACATCCCTAGTCATTAAGGACTGTATGGCTAACAATGTTTTACAGCCTAACACAGACAAGACTGAGGTCCTTATTGTTGCTTCTGACAGCATAGCTCGCATGATCACTCATTGTATTGGGTTCCTTTCTTCAGTTAAACCTCAGAAATCTTGGTATTATATTATATTATTTGACTAATCTATGTACTTTGAGCAACACATAAAATCAAGACTCAAATTTGTTGTGTCAAAACCGGAACTTGACATCATTAATATATACAACTACAACTCCTTTTTCACCTGCCTCAGCAGGTCGTCCTCGACGATCTACAAATGGTCCAGAATGCTGCTGCAAGGCTGTTGACCTGGTCTAACAGGACAAGTCACATCACACCCATCCTGTCACCGTTAACATTAGCTCCTCGTCAGGTTCAGGATTCAGTTTAAGGTTCTCGTTTTACATTCCTGCATGTTGGAATCAGATTTATTTAATCATTTAGAAAAACAAGAAGGTAGGATCAGCTAAAGCAATAAAGAAACATCAAATTGACGTAGAAAGTGGGTTAAACATGTGTCAAGGGTTTGGTGTGAATCACAGAAACAATTTTGGAATCATTAACCTAGTTTCAGCATTATCACCATCTCAGCAGGATTGATATTCCCTGGAGTGTCTCTATTTTTGTACTGGACGTCAGAGCAACATTTATTTGATTAAAAATCAATGAACATGACATGATAATTTATGTGACAGGCAGACCAATTCATTGGTGCACGTTTGTGCCATTTTCAAACCCTCTATGTTTTAAATATGTACTTTTCACTGACTGCAGTGCATCTTTGTCCTGTCCTTGCTAAAGATCTGTCTCTTATCATCATTTATTTCCTGTTATCTTGTGTGTTGGACAGGTTATAATCCCCTTTAAAGAGCTGTAAAATTTAAATCATTCTGATTGCATTTAGAGACTGATTCTTTCATGTTATGTACTCACATTCCAGATATATCTATGTGCCGTTGGGAGGTTCACGGCATGGTCATCTTTACAAAATCTTATCCACTGGCCTTGCATTTGGATTCGTTTGCCTCTGGCACGGTGGCCATGATTACTTACAGTACTGGGCCCTAATGAATTGGGCCGGAGTTCTGGTGGAAACTGGAATGAAGTCTCTGTTTGCCTCATCCTTTATTAACTCCATTGTTGTAAGTTTGAAATCCAAACATACATACACCTCTGACAGTGCAAACACATTTGGTTAAAAGTCTACATAGAGATTATTCCATCCAGTTAAGATGTGAGGACATGACATTTTTGCTGTAGTTTGAAAGGGGTTTTAAAGGGGTGATACGATCTGATTTAATAAAATATCATGCCTGGAGCTGCTACAGTAAGTACAGAAAAGACACAAACTGGTAGGATCCTGTCACATCTAATTGGCATACAGTTAACCCACACATTTTATGTGAGTAAAAGTAATTTTCCAAGACATTAACAATTGACGTTCAGGCTGTTCTTGCTTCTTTGGCCTCTAGTCTTGGGAGAAGTTTCATGTTCTTAAAATAGTAAAATAGTCTGATGGCATCCTAGTTAGTAGTTGCTGTGGTTTTCTTTATTTCTCAGATTTATAATGAAAAAACCTCTTGTGGTTCGCCTGCAATTTACTTATTTATTTACTGATTTCCCAGGAGCAGAATTTCTCTGCGGCAATGGAAAGGCGTTGCATTGCCCTTCTCTCTGCCTTCTCCACTGCCATGCTCATCCTCTCTAATCTGGTGTTCCTCGGGGGTATACATGTTGGCCGAATTTTCTGGAAACGTGTCTTCATTCAAGGTAAACTTCCTTCCACAACACTGACTCAATAGGATTTGTGTGTGCCTTTTTACGTTGCAGGATTGTTTGAGCTGGCATTTATATATTTGTTTACAATTTGGAGCCATGCGGTCTTTTAATCTGACAGTTTAGTTGCATTGTAGGAGATTTCACATTCTCCTCCAGAGTTGACATCAGCTAAAGATAGAATGTCCAAAGTAACAGCCAGAGAGAAGCCAACTCGCATGGGCATAAAATCATGAATAAAATATTTCAAAAAATATATTTAAAATGGTGCTGTTCACCAAGTCTGCATATTTAGCAGTATTATCAGTGGATATTGATGCTCTGCATCTGTTTATGCATCTGTATGGGCAAACTCTCATAAATAGAGCGACATCTGCTTCATGGTTGTGCCAGTCCCTGTTTTGCGCCAAGTGCCTTTATTTGGCTCATTTGGTACCTAAAGCAACATGGCAGGCTCTCCTGAAGCCTTTCTACGCATGATAAGCAGTCTGAGCTGCACTAGCCACTGGGTTTCGGCAAAGTCAGTGCTCAGCTCAGTTCTGATACGTCATATCATATACTTTATATAATTTAGTATAGGGCTGCTTGATTATAGTAAAAATCATACTCATGATTACTTTGGTCACTACTGAGATCACGATTAAACACGCCACACCCTGGCTGAGAGGGAGTTTGGGCTTTTAGGGAGCTGCTGGAGCCGCTGCTGTAAATGTAAGGGTAATTTACAACACAAGAACATCATTGTGGAACTGAGTGCGTTACAATAATCATTTCTTCTCCATAATCGTTGGAAGCCAAAATTCTAATTGATAATATAATTTGATTCATCGCCCAACCCTTATTTAATAACAAGAAAGGTTTTGTATGATCAGGGTTAAAAGTCAAACACTATGAATGTGAACTGTAGGTCCACCAGCAAGGTGCGAAATCCAAACGACGAACACTAAAGCTAGCTCTGCCACAAGTTTCAGATTCATCGCTCTCTGTAGAGGTATACGAACATTTAGGAGAATTTCTTTCTTTCAAATTGAATTACTCAATTTGACATTTTACAAAATGTTAAGTCCCTTCTGTTTTACAAAGAAACCTTTCAACTTGTACTTCGACTTATAATCTCTGTTCTCTACAGTCATTGTTTTACTCTTTATTGGTTTTTCAGACTAGGACATATTCACTTACGATTATATCACACTGTCTTTGGGCCTTTTAAAGTCAATCCTAAGCATCCCAACGAAGGTCATATTCCAGTCACCTGTTAAGCTGTATTAACAGTAAGGACAGTGTTGGAAGTCTGACAGGCTCACAGCAAATTGTGTGAAACATTAGACTTCTTCTCGCACTCCTGACCTCTTTCACACACACACACACACATTACTGAAGACTTGGTGTAGATAAGTCAAAAGAAACCTAAAAATAAGAACAGGTTTTTTGAGAATACCACTTATGTTGTTAATTATTCAGAGTAAGAACTACAAACAGAATGTGAGTTTGCTTTTATGATGATTAATTTGGACCATTAAAAAATTAAAAATGAAGATATGGCACTGCCTGATGCTTACCTAAAATTTTTTTATAGACCATTGAACAAACTATACTGGAACTGAGCTACCATGCTGTACCAAAACAATTGTTGCATGGCAATAATAAAGTTACTTATAGAATCTAAACCACTTAAATATTGTGTTACTTTCACTGAGCGCTTGTGTTTTTGTGGTTTAAATTGAAAAATAATGCATCCACCAGAAATGCCTAAAGCCATTCCTTGTGTATGCATGTGTCTGCACAGTTGAGGGGGAATAGTGGTTTGCGATCTTGTGCGATCAATGCTTTTAAATCAGCCTTTCTGGGATTGTTACTGGTGCAGGCATTGGCGTAATTGCACTCTGACCTCTCTGGTACAGACAAAGACAAATTACTATTCACATTGTGTATATGCTGACTAATCCTTAGTCGTATATGCTGACTAAGGATTAGGGCTGCAACCATTTGTCGATTAATCAATTAGTTGTCGACTATGAAAATTGTTGGCAACTATTTTGATAATCAATAAATCACTTTTAGTCTGACTTCCAAATTCTCTGATTTCAGCTTCTCAACTGAATATATTTTCTGGTTTCTTTCTTCCTCTATGACAGTGAACTGAATATATCTGGATTGTGGACAAAATAAGATATTTGAGGATGTCGCTTTGGGAAACAGATTGACATTTCACAATTTTCTGGACCTAACAACTAATCGAATAATCTACTAATCGACAGATTAATTGATAATGAAAATAATCGTTAGTTGCATCCCTACTCACGATGTATGAAGTTGCGTGTGTGTGTGTGTGTGTGTTATCTTTGCCACCCATGCCCCTCCATGTAAGATCACTCTAAAGTCATAGTGCTGAGTGACATAGAAAGTTTTTAAAATTGTAAACATACCAGTAGACAGAGTGCTCAATATTTACTCAAAACTACGAATCATCACATTCAATATTATTATAATAACTGGAATAAAAAATGTCTTTTTTTAGTTCAGTTCATTCCTATCTCATTTCTGTTAAGACTGTTAAGAGGGACATATAGTGAATGGTCAATCACTATTGATCAGTACTTCAGCTTTACTTTGTGCCCTACTACATTATTTACAATTTCCATTTTGTCATGCAATCTAATTTTAGCTCGGTTGTTTTTTCAAAGTTATAAAGATCATTTCCAACAATGTTTCCTACCTAAGAAGTAAATAAGTTACTTAAGCCTCTTTTGAATATATTTAAAATAAGCTACTTTTTAATTGTTTTACTCCAGTAGAGTTTTGACTAGTGCTTTTTTTGTTTGTCTAAGGATAATATCAGTAAAATAATGGTACTTTTACTTGAGTAGGACAATGGATTATTTCCATTTCTGGTTGCCAACACCATGACTTCTAGAAAAACAAGATGCAAGAGTCACACTAGCAGCTTTGTGAGGCTGTACATAGACACAGCAGTGTTTTGAGGTAAATACCAATGTCAGCATCACAATGACGATGCTAACATGATGATGTTCTGCAGGCTTAGTTAATGCATAACACTAAACACAAAGTGCAGCTGAGGCTGGAAATGGCATTACTTTTGCAAATAAAAAGTTTGACCTTGATGATAGCACAAGATGGTAGGACAGGATGTCATCAAAGTCAGTAAGATTCATTTATGGACCATGTATGTCTGTACCAAATTTCATGGCAATCCATGCCACTAGCATGGCAAAACAAAACTATTTCTATTCGTCTAATGATAATGTATCCAGAGAGATAGAGAAGGAAGAGCAAAACCTACAAGATGTCAGTTTCTAATTTACTGAGAAGCACAGTCCCTGATCACTAACCATTTTTATATTTAGCTTTGACTTGCCTCTGTGCAAGTGGCCTTTTCACCTAAACTGAAATTGAAACACTCTGTTAATCAAGTGGCAAAAGAAACTGTGGTGTAATTACAGCACTGGTTGACTAGAGCCATAGTAACTTGCAACTGGAGGAAACAGGTTATTCATTTAACTTTTTCCACTCTCTGTGTCTTTGCCAGGTCTTAGTAATTAGTAGATTTCTGAAGAATGGCAGAGCCTGTTCTAATACTCAGCCAAAAGTACTCACATTTGGCTAGTAGTGTATGCTTCCCCAAGTTCTGCTTTTTTATTTTAGTTTGAAGTAAGTAACGGTAAAAGTTGGATGACTGGTTGGAGAATATATTTCACACTGCGGCTGTTAATGAAATTTACATACCTGCAAAGACAAAACGCAGGGGCATCTTGGCAGCAAGGCCCTGGGCTAAAAGCTTTGATTTATTCATTTAGATGTCAGAAAGGCATAATATTCAAAGGTGCGCTTTAAAATTGTTCAAAATTTGTCTAATGTGATTAAACTAACACAAATAATTAGCTGCCATTTGCTGAAAACATCATCAAGGCTCTATTTTAAAGACACATGCAAATTATGCTAATTTCCTGCATACTAAAATATTGTGTTGTGCCAACTTCACAACACATCACTTCAGCATACCATAAAAATATTTATCATGACAATATGGCATTTCTAGCTTTAGCCCATGTAACCTTTCTCTTCCGCAGACAGGAAACTGACAGTACAGCTGTGCATAAAGAAGTGTGTATGTGAATTGGATTTTGACATGAATAGAAAAGAATAGACCATTGAAAGGCATTGTGGGTGCAGGTGCAGGTTACTGAGATAATCTGGAGGCAAGCCAATTTGGGAGGAGGTGCAGACAGCTGTCCTTACCTGCCTGCTCGACCCTCTAAGAAGCAGCTATAAATAGAAAAAGAGAATAACTGTAACACTACAGTACAGCAGAGAGAAAACTACTACTACTACTACTGTCTCTCTAGCTCTTGTAAAACAATGCAAGTCTTTTGTAGTAGTTACCTTAAAAAAGCATCAGTATGTAGCAGATACTTTTTATCTGATTTAAATTGAATTCATCGGTATTTACAAAGGAAGCTGCCCTGATTCAGGATAAACTAGTGAAGGACTGAATCTGCCGTGAATCCACTTAAGTAATCCAGATTTTTAAAATCTAAATATTTCCTTTTACAGATGAGTATATATATTATATTTCATTTCAGGCTGGTCCACCCTGGCTCCACCTATGCTGGCTTTCCTCTACTGCTTTGCTCAGATTGGACTTGAGTGGACTTCCCACCCAACTGAGTCACCTTGACTTTGTGTCCGAGTCAGAATCCCTGCTACCGGACAACCAGAACAACCTGCTGAGTCCAGGGCCTTGTCCTCACCAGTCCCTGTGGCGAACCTGGCTCGTGGCCACGGAACCTGTCCAAACCTGGCTGAAGTGCAGCTGAGCAGCCACTTTTCACAACCTGCAAGACTGGGCACAATCTGTCTGTAAGCTAAGACTTAAAGGATCAGTGTTGATTCCTTCTGAGGAGAGAGTGTCATGTGCTTGGAAAATTTAAGTGCACACAAACTCTGATAGATATAGATAGAGTGTAATACTGTAAATTCAGGGCAAGCTGCAGTAGCAGCCTTGGCAGTGGCAAGTGGCAAGTTTTCTACCCAATAAGCTTCACTGCATCACTGTTATTCTATGAAACTATAAAAGAAAATATGGACCCTGAATCTGTCTTGGTTATATGCCTCTGATAAGGTATTGCTCAGTGGTGCGCTAAGCCGGAGAAATGCAAATTTCACATTTACTGTCCTCCTTTAGCTCGCCACAAAAGCAGTTGTGTATTCAGAGGTAGACAACAGGCACAGAAGACTGAATAGAGCAGTAGCAAACGTGATCAGTATCATTATACCCCTACGGATCATGTAAGGGATATTGGGTAAAGTAGAATAACACTAATGTTAGTAAATGGATTGGTAAAAAGCATTAGAGGAGTTACATATACGCTTTTAATTCAACACAGTAGCACTGGTAGATGACATTTATCCGCTGGATTGCGGAGCAAAGCTATTTTTAAAGCAAGGATGGAAAAAAACCCTAGCTGTACGTTTTCAGCTTTACGATCACTCAGTCCACGTTTGGATTAAAACCTTGTATTTCAAGTTTCATGAATATGAATATCCATTAATGTTAAAATGGAAAACCATACTGTACCTGAGTCATTTATGTGTATGTCCTGATACATAGACGTCAGGACCATGAGGACGCTCTACTGTGTTTTTGGGTCTGTTGAGGGTTAATATGCTCCCCTATAGATAATCAACTCATGAAACTCTTCAAGAACAGAAGACAATTCCTAATGCACAGAATTTCGGGGGAGTTTTGTGAGTAATTTTAAAGGATAAGGCTGGTGTAATTCTATATTTTTTTCACTAACAAATCCAGTGAAAAGGCCAAAGCCAACAACTTATTAGTCTGTTTCTCAATACTATCAGACTTCCCTACCTTGTCTGTGACACTCAGCCCACAAGTCCATTCACTCACATTTGTTCTGAATCTTTAAAAATGGGTCAAATATATATATATAGTTTAGTTTTTTTAAAGGCTCAGTAATTTGCAGCAGAGCCCGAATTCAAACTAATGAAGGAACATGCTAGTACTTGCCAGCCAGTGTGGCTCATTGATGTGTTTTGAACAACAATGGAGCTCTATGGCATAGAGGAATATTATATATCAGGCTTTGGCTAAACAGACCGTTAAGTTGGGTTTGTAGTTATAATATGTTTGGTCAATTCTGCTTGTTTCTTCAGTGCTCAGAGCTTTTCATGGGATTTGTTGACAAGGATAAAGAATATATAGATAAAGACTTATCCTTTAAAAGAGGTCAAAGACATGTCCAAAAACATGAAAATCACCACACTATGAGTTAAAAGGAGGCTTTAATAAAGGTTTAAAGCTTTGAGGTTAAGTCAATTAACCAGTTAGTCGACTGACAGAAAAGTCAGATTCGTCGTTTTGTTTTTTTACTTTTCTGGTTCCAGCTTCTCAAATGCGAGGAGTAGCTGCTGTTTTTCTACTTTTTCTACTATATCATTTGAAAGCAGCATATTGATGAGAACACCTTGGACTCTGGAAAACTGTGATTGCCTTTTTTTCCAATGTATTCTGACATTTTATAAACCAAACAATTGATTTTTCGAGAAATAATCAGCAGATTAATTGGTGTATAGATAAAGTAAAAAACTGTTATTTGCATCACGTCGAGGCTTACCATTGAAGTGTGGGCACGGATGATGAGTTGGATGACCTAATGTAATGGGAGGAAAAAGCTTCTGTCTTTTGTTTTACCACAAAGGTGCAGTTTAGGTCCACACCAAAGTACAGTATAAATAATTCTAGGTTTTAAGTTGCACATCTTGAAAGTGTTTGCATCTGCTCAGATCACAATAAATAATTAACTCTATAATCCAGTAGGGGGTGACTAGTTTATCACCAGTCTTTAAAGACAAACTCTCCCAGGAAGTAATAGGAAGCTACTTTAAAAAAAGCTTATGTGCTTTTAAAAAAAAAGTCTTTTGAGGTTAAAGTGTGATGTGGCAAAAACAATATGATCTTCTTACTATTCATAGTGCATAGTAAGGAAAGCAAACTGCTTCGGGGTATGGCTTCCAAGAAGATTAGTTGAAGAATTTTAGATCAAGGTGCCATCGCTGAGATTCATAATTAACATAAAACTCTCAAGTTCTCTCAGGTCCTCTTGTTGTTTATTGTCGTGCCACAATTGACTGTTCCCAGGGTTTTCTGTTTCTCAATCTGTGAACTGCAGAGGTCTAATTTTTTATCTCAATTAGTGGGGAATCAACTCGTCTCGTAATAAAAGCTACTTTGTCAGTAAATAATAAAAGTACTCTGTAATCTGGATTTGTTTGTTCTGGTGAGCCTCGAGTCTTTCCATTAGTTGATTTCTGTTCTCGGGATTATCACATCTGTGGCACTAAGTAGGATCAATTTGAGCAGGGGGTCAGTGAGGGATCCTCTTAAAGGAGCACAAAACTGTGAGGTTTATCTGACGTAAGAAGATCAGCAGGAGAATACACCTGCTGAGTTACACTTTCTTGGAAAAGTGCCCTTATCACTTGCAGAGGATCCAAAACACAAAGACAGAATGGATGTTATACGGTGCATTCCCCAAAGAGAAGAGACAGGGTACAGTCTGTATAAAATATTTATTATGAATAGTACAGTATGTCACAGTTCATAACAAAGAGTTCCCGTTGTGCTTGAAATAGTTAAATTTCTCATTTCATGACATGTGAACATAGAGGCATGTGCATATTACATAAACCACACACCAAAGTCAGACTTTTCTCTTTAAGAATCTAAACATTGCAATATAATTTGTGCATATATATGTGGGGTTTTATAACTAGGCAGCTTTCTAGAGCTGACCACAAAAATAGTTCTGTGTTCAAATTGTTTCAAAGGAGCGACAGTAATTTGGATATTCAACACTGCTTTTCTCACTGCAGGCCTGAAAAGGGGCAATATGAAGGCACAGTGTTGCATGCTTCTCAGTAGCAATCAAAGATAATGACCATAATAATATAAGGGACATGTAGTGAAGTGGTAACTCAGTACTGTAAAAAGTCCTTTACACTTGGTACCTTAAGGTTTTTGGATATTTTTGTCACCATTTGGACCTTTTGTTTATTGAAAAAAGGGCTGTCCTGTATAGCGGCTTCCTAGTCTTCTGACCACTCAAAGCGCTTTACACTATGTGTCACATTTACCCCATTCACAAACATTCATACACTGATGGCAGAGGGTACCATGCAAGGTGCTCATCAGAAAGAAACTAATCATTCACACACCGCGGATCTTCTGATTAGCGGGCGACCTATTCTACCTCGAAGCCACATCCACGTATAAATGTTACAGCACAGAACTACATATTGCTTTCAAGGATCTTGTCTCTGAGTTTTAGAGTGCACCTACATCCCATTTTAGTCATGTATATTTATGGTGTTGGTAAAAAAATTCTTCCTCTTCAAACAGGCACGAGTGAAAGTACCCCCCACATGTCTTTGTTGTTGGGCTGCATTCAAATAGTGACAAAATCAGACTTTTTACTGATTTTATTTTTAAAAATCAGTCGGATCTGGCTCTGTTGCTGTTTAGACACTGTAAAATGTAAAGAAACTAAAAGAATTGCTAATTAACAGTGTAAATATAACCAATAACGAGAGAATACAGTACCAACAAAAAATACCACACTTAAAAGAGTCATAGGATGTCATTAAAAAGTAAAGTTGAATATATTCTTTAAAAATATTACCTACTTGGTCATTTATCTGTCATCGTTGACGCGAAACAGCAGTTTATTGTGGCTAAAATTAAAATATTCCACCATACAGTCAGTAACTTGAAACCAAAAGAAAACCATTCACATATTCACAATAATCTGTTAAAGACAATATTATTTTCCATGTGGGTTCAGTAACATTGAATCATATAAATAATAAAAATGACAGTTCTTGACCTCCACATAATGTAACTTAAAGTTTAATCTTGAGCTGTTACGGATAGTATTTCAGACTAATGCTCACAATTGTCACCAATTTTTGTTTGAAAAAGGCATCATCAACTAACTCTCTACACTTTCTTCTCTAAGAAAAACTACTTAAAATAAACTTATAAAGTCAAAACTTATTATTTTGAGGAAATAGTTTGACATTTTGACATTTATTCATTTCAGTGAGTTAGAAGCTCTTGTGTGCATTACATGAAGCTAGAGCTGGAAGTCAATTAGCTTAGCTTAACAAAGACTGGAAGCGCGGGGAAACAACTTGCATGCTATTTTTACATTTTGATTTTATACAAATGAAACTAACAAGATGTAATGTATTAATTAATAAGCTCTAGGTGTGCTTCTCATAAATCTGTAGCTCTGTGTGTGTGCGCACATAATTCACACTCTTCCCCAACTGAACAGGTTTTTTTTTTTTGGTTTAGGTGCTGTACTACACACAAGCAAGTAAATTTTCTGTTGCAGTTTGTTTCCCAAGAAAAGAAAAACTGTTTGCTGTCTTTTTTTTGTAACACCGCTGTAATTGTTTTAATTCAACGTCGCCACCCGAGCAGGAAAGACTGATTGACATTGTGGTTCTGTATCGGTGCTGGAAGCAATCCCCACTTGACAAGTGGAATGGAGTAGCAAACAACTCTGTGCTTCTGTTTCTGCAGGCATTAAAACAAGTGGGTTTGGCTCTCGCCTGTTTGTTGTTGTGTCAGAGGAAAACTGAAGAAAGTTAAGCTTTTCTACACTTCCCCCTAAATTGCTCCTGGGCTCCTCCTAAATCTCTGCAGCTCACTCAGAACAGTGAATTAATATTGAACAGCAGCTTATCACTCTAAACTTTTCTCTGACTCTCTGTATGTGAAGGCCTGTATCTCTACAGACATGAGTGCTATCAATCTTCTCAACTCACTCTCGACAAGAAAGCTAACAAACGTAGTTCTTAAAATGTCAAACTATACCACTAAATTATTCTAAATACTGTACTGCACAACCGTACCATGTAAATCTGGCTGAGCTTGCAACATATCTGTCGCAAAGTAGCAAATCAAGGCTTTAAATCTGCCCAATTGTCATAAAGTTGCCCAAATTTAAAACGTTCCATTTAGAGGTTTTATATGTCCTGTCAGCATTAATATATACTGCGAGGTGGGGTGTGTGTATGATGATTGTGTTTAGTTTTCTTAATATAACACAAAGTGCAGGTTGCAAATACACCGGTAAACATTTAACCTCTATAACGTTATTGGATTCATTTGTCCAGTGGTTCTGGGAAAGAATTTGGTATTGATGCACTCAGTGCCCTGTCAGTCTCAATCATAACTGAAGTTATAATTAAAAATTAATGTAATAACATTTTACCAAATTTGTTTCTCATTTTAAAAGAGTTTTGGATCCTTTCTTGGCTGACTAAATTCCTCAGAGACTCGTGCCGGCCGTCTTTTTGCTTCCTTTGATTTCTGAACTTCTTACTCATGTATGAACAGCAGCTTTATGAAATAAAAAAGTCATAGCAAGATGATTTTAGTGATTTTCCCATTATAAGATCACAATTCTTTGTGAAAACAGTCCCATAAACACAGACTCTAAACCAAATGAGTTTCTCACTTCTGTGATGACATGCCATTTATTTTTAGTAAGCTGAATGTTTGATGGGAATGGAGCTACAGAATGTGTTGGGGGGAAAAAAAAGTGTCTTTTTCCTCTCAGCTTTTCTTGATAAGAGAGAAGGCATGCAGGGAAGATAAATTATCCATCTGAATAATAAATAATGTAAGATAATGGTTACTTTTACTGTATACTAGAGATATATTCAAGCAGAACAGTAAAGCTTCTACCAGAGGTACACCCCAAAATCCCTCAAATTTGATGGTCCACAGTTAAACACAATTATTTGTTTTGTATGCAAGTATGACTACTGCTAATGTCAGTGGTATAATACAGTATTACTACTGATTGCAATTAATTTATTCTGGACTTAATTATCAGCAATCTGCATGAATTCATCAATCTATAAAACGGCAAAAACAGTTTGACTGTTTTAAAAATGAGTCATATTACTGAATATTATTATATAGTCTTCCATTATTCATTGTTTTTAAAGAACGTCAACTGATGAGGTTTTAGCAAAAAATTCGACTAAGAGCTATATAATGCATATAATTATTGCTCGATACCAGAACTCATGGTTCTGTGTTACTTGGTGTTGGATGCATCTTTTTATGTGGACTAATAAATGAATGACTTCAGTTACCACAATGATGCTCTAAAGCACAAGTGTTCCCTGTGTTTTCTCACTCTGCCCCCATTCCTCATGTCCCCCATACTGATTCTCGGGTTTGATACATACGTTCATTCACACAAATTTAATTTGGTTAACAACATAACCATCGAAGCTTAAGTGTAAAATTGATTATGAATCCTTCCATCAGTCTAACATTTTAGCCATGGTACAAGAAGGTTAAATTTAGTGTAGTTTCAGTAAAGTTGATTGTTTGTATAACAACTGAAATAATCCTTACCTAAATGTTTTCCTTTTTGGGGGAAAATTGAAATTGTCTTAAAATGTAAAATAAAATTTAAATTTTTAGAGAAAGTCATAAAATGAATGATACTGCTATTTGTTCCTGAATTTTATTTAATTTATTTTGACTGGATTACTCTGCCTACATCTGGCAGTTTGTGTTTGAATTAATGATGAAAGACTACCTAATAACATTTTGGGAACTTGATTAAAATAAAATCTTAATAAAAATACAACAAATTCTGAAATACTTTTTGTGTCTGAAATTATTTAAATGTTTTTCTCTTGGGTGGTTACTTTTTTAAATTATGAAATGACTCAGTACTGACCAGATGGTTGTCTCCCAGCTGGCACAATTAGGCGCATTTAGGGAACGTATGTTAAAGTTTGTGGAAGCAATAAGCAAGTTTACATTGCCTCCAAATACCTGCGTCTAGTGAAGCAATCAATCCTGAAAGAGATTGCCTGTATTTGTGCCAAAATTACAAAGTTTCACATTTTTTTAAATCGGCCCCTTATTAATAGTCAACTTGTATCTTGTATAGTCCTGGGATGATGTTGTTTTTTTTGTGAATGTGAAGACAGACAGGCACATTAACTCATGCATACTAACTGGTGTAACAAATATAAAAATGTATCTCAGTGGCCATTAAATCCAAAACTCATCCTAAAACAAGTTCCAGTGACTATCTTCACTTTGAAGTTTATTTTACATAAATACATTTTATTTTAGAAATATTCTGCAAAAGGGCATTCCTTACTATTTTCTTAACAGTTTTAAAATACGTCAAGGGGCATAGCCATTATTAGTACCATCTGCATATCTAATTATGCATCACCAAAGCTAAAAATGCATGGCACTCATACAATGTTTGCATCATGTACGTGGTTGTAGTGTTTACATACGAGTACAATAAATTCTAGACATCAGGAAAGATGGATAACTTACTCACTGCTGCCACACTAGTTAGCATTGCATCTGTTATCTTTCCATGGTTTATGGAAATAATAAAATCTGCTGAAAGATCTTGCTTGTTCGAAATCGGATTACTTGCTTGGAGTTATCTGTTGTATAATTCATAATGATCCTGGCAGTTGATATAATAAAAGAGTTCATCAATTGCTTGAGGAAATAACTGAGACAGTTTCCACATCTGCAAAGACCTTTTTCACTGTCATGGTGAAATAATGCAAATGACTCGCTGTGTGGTCTCAATTAATCAAATATGCACCATCTGCAATTTGAGGCACACGTCTATTTTATGTGACATGCAAAGAATCTCATACAAATGATTCAATAACAAACCAGTGGGTCATGCTGTTTCTATTGGAGCCTTCCAACAGAGATAAAACTATGTTCTTCTGTAGAGACTCTCAAAATCTGAAGAGGTAAACAGATTTTGGAGCTATTTAAGCTATTTTTCCATTATAGATGGAAACTTATATACAAACATAAAGCTGTCAGTTTTTACGTAACCTCTGAGTGTTATTACACCAAAATCTGGGCTACAGCCTCTCCGTCCGTTGTTAGCCAACACGTACACCCCTATAATAAAGGCAGGTGTGTCTTCAAGACCACACTGTTGCCTAATCTAAACGGTGTGCACAGTGCAGCTTCAGCTATCCAAGTAATCTGGATATTACCGGATTCCAGCTGAGTTCACAGGTAACTTTTGCCTGATGATTCATCCATCCTTCAAGAGAAGATGTCCTCTTTTTCCAGTTCTGGTGAAGCAGGTCTAGAAATGTCAAAAAGAGGCTGCGGAGAGCCAGCACTTGATTTCCTCGCTTTGAGGAGTGCAAGTGCTTCTGTGAGTTGCTCCTCCAGGCCGGACATTCGAACGTTCAGGTTCTTGAGGTCGTCCTTTAACTCCAGCTTGAGCTCCTGAAGCGAGGCCTGAAGCGTTTGCTCTGGGATCGGGTAGAAGGCGTGCCTGGTCTCCGGAGGCTGAACGGGACTTCGGTCCTGGGGCGTCATGCGAAAGTCACCCACTTTGTCTAGTCGTAAGTCACTTTTGGTGATACCGCTGTCACACGAGTCTGTCTTCTTAAGAGACATCTGTGATTCATGCACCTTGGTCCGTTCAGGTAGCGTCTCCATGGATTCGGCTTTAGACACTTTGTTCCAGTTGTCGGCTTTGGTCATGGACTCCTTGAAGCGACCCCAGCCTTTGACTTTAAGTGGCTCAGCAGACCGGCCTCCGACCAAAGAAATGGGAGTTGGCACTTGCAGCTTCGCCTTGTCTGAGGAAGCACAGTTGGTGGGCGTTGAAGATGACGGTGTTGCTGGGATTTCTGTTACTGTGACGATGCTGGTAGTTGTAATGGCTGTATTAGCTAATGGGACGTCCACGTACAGGGGGCCCTTCTCAATATCATGTTCATCTACTTCTGGTTTGTCTGTCACCATGCGGGCTTCCTTCTGCTGTCGAAAGCGCTGGAAGAGCTTTCGTACCGGGTGATCTGGTGGCAAGTTCAGAGGGGCTTCATTTTTACGTCTCTGTCGCTCCTCTTCCTCTCGTTTCACATCACTGATCTTTCGGAAGACAATCTACAAGAGAATTTAAAGTTCTTATGATTAAAAAAATCAGTTCTTTTCAAATGATCAAAAACACAGCACATTCAAATTATATTGTAATGCCTCTTCTCCAAGTCAATTAAGTCCCCTGAAATAAGCAAATATGAGTATAAAACCAGACCAAATTAATCTTCAGTTAGATGTACAGGTGTATCTATTATATTCATTGTACAGTTTGTGTGAGGAAGATTGTTAATGTTTCAAAATCTGTATGCTTTGTAAATGTCACCCTAATGAGGCTATTCCCACGACATGGGTCATGTCTCTGAAAAGGGTGAAGACTATCACTGTTATTTGTATTACCCGTTTTCCTTCTTTACCTTGGATTGATGCTTTTTTTGTCTAACTTTGTCTCTTCTCAATAACCCTATGTCGTATATTTATAGTCGGTGGATCTTGTGTTGGGATTCATGTTTTATACAGTGGTCAAATTTTACTTGTCAGTACAATTTTTGATACCCTTTTTAAAAGGAATAGTTTGACATTTTAGGAAATTCTTTTATGTCCATTCTTGTCGAGAGTTAGATGAGAAGATTGATGCCACTCTCCCGTCTGTACAGAAAATTTGTAGCTGGAGCCAGCAGCTGGTTAGCTTCGCTTAGCATAAAGACTGGAAACAGAGGGGAAATGCTAGTCTTACTCTTTCTGAAGATAACAAAATCCACCTACCAGCACCCTTAATATCACTAATTAACATGCTAAGGTACATTTAGTTTCAATACAAACCAAAAAACCACAACCACAAATTGGCAACCTTGCAGTGACGACAAGACTCCAGGAAGTCACCGTGTAGTCATTTTACATAAATACACAACATAAATAAACAATCTTAATATCAATCCTTGTGACCAAGATCTACACTAAGGGAGGCATTTTACAGCTGAAAAATCCACAAGTCATTGCTCTCGCACGGAAAACTAATTAATGGTGACATTGTGACCTCAAACATTTCTGCACTGCAATTTCTTGTTACTTGTAGCTGACAAAAATATTGTAAATAAGCTACTATTGCCTAATATATCTGCCTGGCCGTCAAACTATTTCTTTAATGAAAAGATTATTATTATGTTTCAGCTGTTCAAAAAAGCCAATTAAAGAATCCCTCTATGAGTAAATACTTTGTCTGGCTGGAGAAATGGAGGCTAACTGAAAAAAATAGCTTGTGGAGTTCACAAGAAGAGCCTAGTAATTAAACATCCAACTGATGTGCTGTTTACAACTTAGAAAGTGGAAGTTTTCTGATAGCTCCAAGTTCGGCTTCATGTTCCCTTTTTGTCATCTACTAACATCCATTTTTCTTCTCAGTCTCATAACAACACTGTCATCTCAACTTAAACCCCTCTACAGCCGAACATGTCGTGCGTTGGATTTCAAAAACACAACACAAGTTCAATTTGAAGGCAATGTTTGGCTCCTTCTACAATCCATCTCTTGATTTCCTGGCTATATACATTCAGAAAGTATGGGGCCCTGGTGAATAGTGAGTTTAATGCTGCAGATGAGGCTGCCTCTTAATATGCAGGCTACTCAATCTCACTTGCAGTCTCTTGGGCAGGCTAACCTTATTATGAATGCGGTAATGATTGGTAGCTACACTTGAGTTGCTGATCACAGCTGCTCATTTCTAAATCAAGGATATAAGAGTGGCTTTAACATATGGTGGCTGTTTGAGTTTTTGTATGGATTTTAGCATGTGTTGTTTAGCTGTGTAACACATATGAGCTCTAGCTGTACGAATCCAATGTTTAGGAATAATTGGACATTTTCTAAAGGAACTGTGTGTTTACTGTTTCTGGTAGTTGCCAAAGTTTTGGGGAAATACACTTTTTTACTTTCTTGCCAAAAGACGGTAGGATGGATACCTCTCTCATATCTTTCCATTAGATATGACGCTCCAGTAGCTCACCCCTATGAGCTTTAGAAATGCTGGTAGGTGGATTTTTTTTACCTTTGGACAGAGCCAGGCTAGCTCTTTCCCCCTGCTTATCAGAGTGGTTATCAATCCTCTCATCTAACTCTCAGCAAAAAACTCAACTAAGTGTATTTAAACTATTAAACTATTCCTTTGTGTGAATGAGCAGCAGGAGCCACTGTGGCTAAATGGAGAGAAAAAGAAGCATCACCTGTAGAAACTGTAGAAAGAAAAGCAGTCACTGTGCTTGCCCATGCATGTCACTATATGATCTCTGGGAAGCACAGTGCAAAACCCCCACGGCAATTATGACTCATCACCAAAATAAAAACGTGATGTTCTCTAAAAGTTCAAGCTCTCATTAAAAGTAATTGTATTTCTGACAAAGTAGCTGCTCAATGAGTGTTTGCTGAAGTATTAAATCGCACTTGCTGTTATCATGGTAACCTCGGGCCACGTGGGCCAAATGAACAAGGACTGAAATCTTGAAATTACAACTTTGAGTTAAACATCGTTCATGACAGAAACAGTAGTTGTCTTTTACCTTGTTTCCTAACTTGTTCTTGTTTGGTGCAATTGTACACCTAGCTAAAACTAATGTAGTCTAACACAACAGTCCTGCAATAAATCCTACTTGTATCATGGTTGTTCAGTTCAGTTTTTGTGGATTTGATTCAACTTTATGGTAAATTTGGAGGCGGCATTTTGTGGTGCTGTTGAACTGTACTTATATGAGAAGAGTTTCTAATATTTTGTTTTTTGAATTGGACAACGTACAAAATTCTATATATACTTCGTTGGTGTACCAAAACTGGCAACTCAGTGGAAATATTGGGGGTGAGTATTATAGTTATTTTGATCTTGTCATAATATACTGATTGCTTTCCATTCATAGAAGATATATTGTGTTATTACTTGAAGAAGAGAACTGACACAGTTTAATAATTCTTTCTAACATGCTCTTTGTTTACCACTAACATGAAAGATACTGTGTAAAGCCCAAATCTAAACTGAGTGAATTGTAACTTGTTCTTTCTTGGTGCCATTTGAAGAGTTACTTACCCTCTTTCGCAGGTTGTAAGTGAGCAGCAGATTTCTTGAGAAGTGGTTGGAAAACGCTGTGTAGAACTCCAGCACCTTCTGCAGAGCATCGCGTTTGATGACGTGGAGGTCACAGTAGGTCAGAGCTCGGACGTTGGCACAGGCTTGAGCGAGAGTCACCTCTTTCCAGAAAACATCCCCAAATACATCTCCCTTACCTGTAGAGAGAGAGGACACTATTTAAACCAGGTAATTTTTCTAAAATGTTTGCTCTTAAAAGAAGTGGAGTAAATAGAAAGACAAATTAATTACTTGTTAATTTGGTAGCACTTAATAATAATGTCACACTATAAAGCATTAGTTTAGTATTAGTAAATAAGGAATTCATCATTTATAAAGCATTATTCATACATTAATACACATTAGTAAGTCATTCATAAACAGTTATAAATGTTTTATTCTTTGTTATCTACACTATGAAGCAGTTGTTAAGTATTAGTACATTTTTAATTCCTCATTTATAAATCATTGTTCATACGTTAATACACATTAATAAGTCATTTATAAACAGTTATACATGTTGTATTCTTTATTAATAAGCTTATCTATAATGTGCTTAATAATTGCATTTTCTTACTTCATATATGATCGGTTCACTATTTATAAATTAAGTATTATTTTAATGACAAACCATTTATATATCAATTGTTAATGGTTCATAAGATCATTTGGAAAGTTTAAGAAAATTATTACATAGCTGCCTGTTTTTGGATACTTTCCTGAGAAAGAATATAAACAATCTCAGCATAACTCGTAAATCTATCAGTGGCAAAGCCCAAAGGATGCTACTAAGACTACCCGAAAGATGCCCCAACTAACTTTACAGGATAAAAGCCTCACCGTTACAGGCCTGGTACCGTTTCTCCGAACTCCTCATCAAAACTCCAATATGTGCGCTTCTAGAGATTTGCTGATGAGCAAAGGGTTGCTTGGATGGTCTGTTGAAAGACACCAATCTTACCCCCAGTGCTTTGATCAACTGCTAACTTGCCATGATATGTAGTTATTTAGAAATGGTCTAATAGTGCTTGTAGTACTTTGTGTGAGCCCATCTAAAGTGAGGGCTATCTATGCCTTACAAAGCATTTACAAATGATATTGTAACACACAATAATCAGTTTTCTTCTGAACAGAAAAAGGAAACGGACACAACACAAAGGGATACAGAACATATTATTTATTACAAAATGCCTTTCACCCATTCATTCACAAAAAAACACAACAACACGAGAGACTATTGCTGCATAAACTGTACAACTGGTGATATAAAATGAACCATCTACAACCCAACCCGTTCTCACTCCCAAGTCGTCACATTTGGACCAATGGTCAAGACCCCTTGTTGTCACTTTATAACACACTTGGGAGCCGTAGCATCATAGTTCAACGTACTGGGGAAAGCCCTGTGGCACAGTTTTTGAATGCTAAAGACAGGTCTAGAATATTTAACACTACTTAGAACTTAAGCTAATTTACCAACCTAGGTTCTGAGGGGTAGTGTTGGGGTAAGAAATAGACTGTGTGTGATTAAAGAACAGTGGGCAGGTTTATTACAGCGCCTTTAACACTCTCATAGTGCACCAACCATGTTTGAAACAATCCCCAGAATAAGAAAAGCTCTTTTGTAAAAAATACAATTTTAAAAAGTGTCCAGTGTCTTTCAGTTATTTGTACCTCTACCTGGGCAGGATAATGAACGTGTGGTGGATCTTTCTTCTCTGCCAGTGTCCTGTAATCTGATGTGTCAGTCCTGTTGAATGGGATCTGAAGCACCTGGGTGCATCATCTCTGGGACTCGTTCACCATCTGCATCCAGCGAAGAGTTGACCTCTAAGCTACAATCCACGCTCTCAAAAAACCAGTCTGCACATATAGTGCAGAAGAAATCATCACAGTCAATGTTCTTCAAATAAGATCTCATCCCGTTTGTCAAAACTCAATATCATCACCCTGCTGTCCAGGGACTCTTCTTAAGTTTTACATTGTTATAACGTTACCAAAGATTTATAACTTTACCAGGTAGCATTTAAGCAAGACATCACTACTATGAATTGATTAAATTTCTTTACATTACATTAAATTACAACCAAAAAATACTGAACAGAGTTTTCACATTTTAGTCAAGGAAATTATCTTTAACTTGTATTATCATAAATACTGTAAATAAAAATACCTCTGAAAGTACTACATGTGCTTACACATCCAAAAGTACCTCCAGAGATTAGTTTGAAACCACGATACAACAAAATACTGCTGAACAGTTCAGGACATCGCGTTCACAACATCCTCCGACTGCTTTAACTTACAGTAATATGGTTTTAACCCATTCAAGCTGCATCACGCTGCACTTTTACTAGCTCTCTCCTAAAGGTTACAAACTTTACTCACCGGAGTTTCCAGGGTGAAAAAAACTCCTTTGGCAAATGACGGCATTCAAAAATCCCGAGTGATGGTGTCTTTACACTTAAGACCCGCTTCTGGGCCCACGTGATGTCGTTTTTCCAACTTAGCCCGCTTCTCTCTGTTCTTCCTCGGTGCGGTCTGGCGCTAAAGTGAGCGCACACGGCAGAGACAACTGGATGCGCCAAGGGTCAAATAGCGCTGCTTTAAGGCCCGTATTTTTTATGTGGGCTACAGTCTATGGTAAGGAGGAGACATGGTTGAGAAGGGCGGCTTGACCAGAAACCATACTTTCACTTTTTTCCTGTGTTAAACACAAACTCAACATTGAGTTCTGTTTCAAAACGTTATTCACTAGTTTTATTTTGAAAGCGTAAACGGACGTTGCTAACTTGACCAGAAGTTATATGTTTATTGTTTCTAACTTGACCGCCGAGATATAATTTTTTTTAAACTTTCCAAATGATCTTATGAGCCATTAACAACTCATATATAAATGGTTTGTCATGAAAACAATACTTAATTTATAAATAGTGAACTGATCATGTATAAAGTAAGAAAATGCAATTATTAAGCATATTATAGATGAGCTTATTAATAAAGATTATAACATGTATAACTATGTTTATAAATGACTTACTAATGTGTATTAACGTATGAACAATGGTTTATAAATGATGAATTAAAAATGTACTAATACTTAACAACTGCTTCATAGTGTGTAGATAACAAAGAATAAAACATTTATAACTGTTTATGAATGACTTACTAATGTGTATTAATGTATGAATAATCCTTTATAAATGATGAATTCCGTATTTACTAATACTTAACTAATGCTTTATAGTGTGTAGTTATTATAAAGTGCTACTGTTAATTCTCTAATGAGGCCTCTTTTATAAATTGTATATAAGTTAGCGAATGGCTTTAATAATGGTTGATAAATCATTTAGTAATGCTTGATTTTATATATATGCTTGTTATATGCCTTTAATGAAAACAAATTTTGAAAAAAAATGTATTTCTCAAGTTTCTTTTATGACTTATCTATTTTTTTTCCAGCTATCTCTTTAATCAAAGACATTTTTCTCTCACTGGCCCCCTCTGTGTTATAATTGTTGTAAATTCTGTAGATTGATAAAAAAAAAAAGTAAGCTCTTTCTTTTATCTGCATACAACTACATTACAAATTATATACCATTAATTGAATGTTGAATGCATTTATAAATGCTAAATAAGGAAGTTGAAGAAAGGTGTTACAATAAAAGCAATCTCGGTCTTGTCTTTTTATGTGGTAATAGTGTAGTTATAAATGCCTGTGATCCATGTATACATACCAACAGTTTGTGTCAGTTTCTAATACGTAATCATGTCTGCAGTTATTAATGTTGTATAAGTTGTTAATAAATGGATTTTGGTCCAGGTCGTCTGCAGTCTTTTTCCTAGAAGTGGTCAAACAGTCTGACCAATCACATGGATTTTTTACACCCTGTTAACCCAAAAGTTGTTCTTATTAATGGTTGTTCTGATCTATAAAACATTTTGTTAACAATTTATTAACCACTTACTAAGCCAGTAGTTGCAGCTTGTAATCCTTTTAAAAAGGGTGCTTGTAATTTTAGCATACAAGAGAACTGTAGCCAGTACTGCTTTCTAATAAATCACCATTTATAAAGTGGGTTATAAGCTGTAACTAATGCTTTAGTGCTACATATAAGCCATTAATAAGAACAACTTTCAGGCTTGCCAGGTCATACTTCTCCCAGGAAGGTTAAAATCAAGGGCAACTAGACTGAAAATCTTCAACCATGTCCAGTTGCCCTTAATTTGAACCTTCTTTGGATCTTCAGCATGACACTTGTCTTTTTAGCTAGCATTTTTAAGGGACTTTCCAATGAATTAAAGAGCTAGCGAAAAAGACAAAGCAAGTGTCATGCTGGAAGAGGATGGTTTTACAACCTGGCAACCTGAAAGTTCTTGTTATGAATGGCTTTCAACGGATTTAATATAACTTTCTAATTTAAGAAACTCAAGTATTTATAAGTGCTCAACATGCATTTATCATTGGAGCAGCACAGTCGAAGCTGACCAAACATGTTCTCTGTCATGTAGAGAATTATTTTAAGTTTGAAAGTCTCAAACATGACCATAAAATAAATATTATAGAATAACAGAAAATATTCACAAATTTGGTTTTAAATGACCGACAACATTGATTACTTCTTGCAAAAGCAATAATCAAACTATCTCTGATATCCAGATGAGTTACAATAATTTATTAAATTTAGAGCTGCTGTACATATTTGTAGAGTAGTCTGAGGGATGAGAAGTCAAACAGCACCAGTCTGATGATTAGATGAGATGTTCACTCTTGTTTGCAGGTGCACTTTACATGTCAGCTATTAAGCTAATGGGAATTTTATTCACAGTAGGAACTTTTTTTATCACGTCAGGCTCCATTACAGTCTCCATCCGGGTCAATGATATTAGCTTGACAGGAGCTTGTTGCAAAGAGAACCAATGCTATAACTGGGCCTGCCAGAGCATGCCATCCATTGACTCAATCAATCATGTGCAAAATAAAAGGATTACATTTTTAAAAGAAGACTCTGACTCTGGGATTTCACCAGGCCAGTATAAGCAAAGAAGCCTTCCTCAGATCCCATCAAAGTGCAATGGAAGAGGAACTGGGCTCACAAATATGAGAAATGTCAAGGGAATTAGCGGTCGGTTTAGTTCATTCCTTATCAATATGCATTAGGTGTGGGTTACTACAGCTGAGAGTACTTCATAGAGTCAGATAAGGTCCACATTATACTCTGAAGTGTACTCAGAATCAGCTCTGACCATGTGGAAAATCATAATCACTGTTGGAGAAAATGTTTCAGGAAATCAGCAGCTTATTTAAAAACATGCTATTAAATGAAAATTATTTTTTTTAAATTTGATTAAAAAAATATTAAACCTGCAACAACTGATTTTTCCCCATCCACTTGGGAGAAGCTAATTTCTATAAATTAATCTTTGAAGTACATTTCCATTTAATCATTTGGCAGATACTTTTATCCAAAAAGACTTAACATAGAAACTGTGGTTATAGTTTATTATGTTAGATAGTATTTTAACAAATACGTTTTGAAATTAGTTTCCGTGACTTTACATTTATTCTTAGGATATTATTATTATTAATTTTTATATTATTACTCCTTTTAACCATGGCTGCTGTTAAATTAGTGTATAATGCTGCTGCCGGTGTTGGTGGTTTCTTTTTATTAGAGTCTGTTTGGGTTGCATTTCGGATCAGGTCTAATTATCCCCAGGTCTATCTGGGTCGGGCCTCTCTTTTTTGAAAATACATTTATGCACGTTGGGTGTGGGTCCGTTACTTTCCCTTTATTTTAACAGGGCTAGAGCTGAAATGATTGGTCAATTATTCTATTAAATCGATCTAAACTAAATTAATTGACAACAAATTTTATTGTTTCAATTATTTTTCAAGCAAAACAGCCAAATGTTTGGTTTTACCAAACTTTCTTTAGGTCTTTGAACAAAAACATTTTGTAACTACAATGCAAACCCCTTTTGTGCTTGAGGACAGTTTGACTGTTCTTTCAAGGATCTCAGAAGTCCTGGGTATGTGTTTATCAAACTACAAAAAGTCAAATGTTGGATTCAAGTCTAAGTCTAATCTAATCTAATCCTTCACTGACAAACAAAATTAAAGCAATTAATCATATTTCTTAAAATTGTCTTAAAGGTCTCTTATGTTGGTTAAAAGTAGATCCTAGATGGTTGCAGATGATTGTTTTAAAATGACTGCAAAACATTTAATTGGTTGTGGTGAATAATGCCATAGTACTTCAGGTTAAGGCAGTTTTAGCATATTATTTGATTTGGGCATTTGGGCATAGAATATTAAACCACTTTTATCTTTTCTTTTTTAGCATATATCGGGGTGCAAACAACAAGACATAAAGCTGGTATTGGTTTTGTTTGCTATTGCTATCCTTTTCCATTCATCTTCTTTGTGTACTCCTGTCAGTGTAGTGGCATATTATCCATATTATATGATTTCTCCGATGCACTTTTTCTAACAGCTGCTGCATTTGTTTCCTGCTATAGTTAGTTTTAGTTATTTCAACTAATTTCCTAATATTTCATCCATATTTATATATTCATATATGATAAATATGATTAGTTTGCTGTTCTTCTACTGGAGATACTTGGGATTTCACACAAATAAAATGATCTAGACCTAAGTAAGTGACTTATGTGATAAATGTGTCTTATTCTTCACACTCAGTGAATAACTTATTCCTGAGTTGGTTCTTTGGACCAAGTTTAATTCACATAAATTTGATAAATATTGGCCCTGTATCCATGAAATTTCTTCAGCACAAAGGACCACAACTATGCAGAACAAATATATATTTATCAAAACAGTGCAGAACACTATTTTGGTTCAAACATATTTCAAAAGTAAGCTCTAAAATTGTGTAACACATTAAGGCACACACATCGCTTAGGAATCCACCTTTCAAGACAATTTAAATAAAAGCGCTCAACTCACCTAAAATGGCCACCACCTCGTCGTCCTGAATTACCTCCAGTGATCCCGATACCACAAAACAGAGGCTGTCCACACTTTCACCAGCATGGTAGATCAGGTCACCAGGGGCACAGTGGATGGTTTGAAACTCCATGGCCAGCGCTCTGAGACATCCATCGCTGGCCAGCCGGAAAGCCGGGTGCTCTTTAAAAACCTTCCGGTTGAGATGAACACAAATATCTGCTCTCATGTCCTTCGGACAAATCTGTAACACCTGGAGATGATCAAAAGTAGAAAGAAGAGCTGTAGATCAAAGGAAGGCTGAATATAATACAGAATTTTACTTTCGAGCTGGTGGCCAGTCTTCAGCGGATCAGACTCCATAATATTTAAGTTTTTTGAGATGATCACTCTCTCGCTTTAGGCATCATAAAATCAAATGTTGCCAGGAATTGACCAAGGGACATGGCAGACCTCACGTTCGACGATTTAAGTAGGTTTATAAGGTAAATCTCCCTCCCGAGAGGAAGATATACGCCACTTACCTGTATACAGGCACCACTACACCTCTGTGGCCCTGCCATTTAGCCTTACTGCCAATTTCTCCCAGTAGCCTGGTTTAAAGTCCATGGGCCAAGAGGGAACAGGCAGGCGGGTTCAGCAGGAGCAAGACTAATGTTGCATGTGTAATGGGTCACACAGCGCAAAATTTATTTTTTGGCTTACTGTCTGTGCTGGATGTACAATTTTAATTAAAGTGACTGGGTGGATAGTTGGATAAAACCAACCAGGGAAATAGATTTTTGTTCCTGACACCCCACATTCGTCTTGTTGGGCTACCATCAGCTGATATTGTGTAGTCTGAAGTCGCCGTTATCCAACACCAAGTGTAAATAAACTGATTCTCTGCCTCTGAACACAGCCGAAAGGTAGAGATTACTTCCTCAGCATAGATATCTACCTAAAAAAGGATAGGTGTGGGAAAGGGAGACTTTTAAAAACTGAGACTATTAAAAAAACATCCCGCATAATATAGAATCATTTTTTTGTAATCTTCACTGAACCTTTTTAGTCATGAAGAGAAAAAAGGTCATTACAAGAAGCTGTTTTATGACACAATATTCAGTTTAATAACGTTAAGGTCTGTCTGTGATATTTGTCCATGCACACTTTTTACAGTGCACACCAGGAATTTAGAGTTTTTAGAGTACTTTTTATTGCTTTTTATTATTTTATATAGTCAACGGCAGTTAAAGGTGAAATCCAGCCTAAATATTTAGTAGGTACTTCTTATATTGCGTATGATTTTGAGAGCTCATTAAACAAATGCACTCTAAAGTTTCCAATTAATTTCTGCAGTATCAGCCTCCAAGTTTTCATAAGGTAATATTGTTCTCAAAAAATAATTAACTGTCACTAAGAAGCCTAGGTGTATTTATACCACAGACAACAGATTTGGAGCTCCTTTCTTTTTCAGGAGCTCTGTGAAATACTTCACTAGGAGTAAATATGTCCAGTATGAGTTATGTTTTATAGTGAAGTTTCACATGAAGGTCACTTGGAAGCTGCTACCAGCTCAGAGTCCAGCCGCCTCTCTGCTGAGTGTCACTGAGTGGCAGCATGTTGTTCAAGTACACCTAATCAACAGGATGCCAGGCCGTCACGGGGATCTGCCTTTAAAACAAATCTCTTTGAAGATGAATGTCAAGCGGAGAGGGATTATGTGCCATTTTTAGACCCTTTAGTGTGGCCTGAAGCCAGACAAATAAATAATATGTACATGCAGTGCAATCTTAACATATAAAGTGGACACAAGTAAATAAGTACAGATTAACCATCAGGGATCACACGTTTTCCTACTGACAAAATCCCTGCCTTATTAGAAGTAATGTTTCCAATTTTAGGTGAAACAATAACATTTTCTTTTTGGACAGGTAGATTTAAATGGGATGCAGTGATATGAATGTTTTCTGGCTTCAAATTAATCAGACCGGCATCAGTTCAATCTATCCGCTTCCACCTTTAAATGCTTAATTTCCACACACTCAAATCATTTTAGCATCTTCTGAATTCAGCAGGATGGCTGGTGGTAACTGTTGATTAGAGTAACTATACGCCATACCACTGTCTGCTTTTGCTAATATTCTGCAAAACTGTGCCCCACAATAACCTGATTTAAAATGAACAATGAAAAACAACTTTTATATGTAGTGATGTTCACAGAGCATCAATAGCATAGGTTTGGTTTCAGAGGTGGGGGGATGCAATGAAATTTATTTATTTATTTATATTATAAATTACATAAATGATGCTGCATTTGTATACATTTTTAACAATCTCACAATTAATACATTGTGATATGCTTTCCATAATAACGGTAGTCTACCTTATAACACTAACACAAATATAAGAAATACTGTGTTAATTGCTGGATTTTTAAAGAACTTGTTCACATTTTGTGAAATGTGAACAAATGCTTATATGCCTTCTTGTTACATGAGAAGATTAATATTACTCTCATGTCTGTCTGTTAAACTTGAAGCTACAGCCAGCAGCTTCTTATCTTACCTTAGCATAAAAGCTGAAAAAAGGGGGATAAAGCTAGCCTGGCTCTATTCAAAGGCGACAAAATCAACCCACCAGCACCTTTAAAGCTCCTTAATTAACATGTTATATCTGGTTTGTTAAATCTGTACAAAAACCAGTTGTGGTTTTACAAGGGGTTATGTTTAGATGAGCGTATTAATATTTTTATCAACTCAGCTCATCTTATCTGGATCACAGTAGCTTAAAAAAAAAGGAAACCAGTAACCATAAGCAATTAAAGATGATGCAGTGTGACGTACCTTTTCAGTGTCTATACCCCGTGACATGGACCAGGTGGAGGCAATGTAGTCCATAACTCTTTCACTCAAGCCCTTGGGCACCTGATAGAGCTTAAGGAAGTCCCGCACACTGTTAATCATCTCATGGTAACGATTCGTGTTGGCGTACATCTGCTGGAAGATTGTTGTCACATTACCAAAGATGGTGGCGTAAAGAAGGGCTGGGAAAATACAAAGAAAATGAAAAGAGAGAAGTTTAATTTTAGTAAAGTTAAGTCCAAGATTATGTGTTGGCCTTGAAAAGGACCATTGTTTGGCTGATGCAACATATAGATATCAACCAAGTTTTTAGATGCTTGTATGGACTTTACTTCATGAGGAAAGGTAAACTATGTGGTAAAAACAATTATCATTAATAAATACAGATCTATAGCTATCATATACTATAGCTACAAAATAAATGTTTGAAATGCAGAAAGGTAGGCACTGATCTGTTCATGATATTTATTAAAGGGATTCAGCGTTTGGCTTAATGCCACTACTGAGGAAAGTGTAACTTTTTATATTTGTTATTACGAGGGTTTTAAACCCAGGGTCACATAATACTGCAGTAGATTTTAAGATTAAACATGGAAATCGCCAAAGCTGTATTTTAAAACACAAAAAAAATCTACAAATCAGGGATTACGAAGTCATAAAAATCTCCAAAAGTGGTATTCAAGGACATAAACAGTCTCCATGATAAGTTTCATCTCCAAAGCTGTATTTACCAGGCAAAGCTCTCGCAAAAATCTCTAGGAATAGGGTTACATCAACATAAAATCTCCAAAACGTGGTTTACTCACAGGCCATAGAAAGTTTTTGTCTAACACTGGTTTCCTTTATATACAGTATACACAACATCACATATAAGACCAATAGTGCCTTAAGATTTTATACTGTTTATACTATTTTACACTTATTTTATGCGGTAAGCGCGTTAATCAATCATGTAAAAAATTAACACTTACTACTTATCATTGCCTCCAAATAAAATCAGCAAAAACTCTCGCGAAAGGGGAAAAACTATTACAGCTTCATATTGAGTGTGTGTGTGTGACCGTCCAGCCCCACGCAGTTACATCCTATCTACTAAACTTGTCTTGCGATAGAAGAATTAAAGAAAAGGAAAAGAACAAGTATAGCACTGCATCTCTGAGGTGGTTGGATGGTTGAACTGGTGCAACAGCTGGCGTGTGTGCGTGGATCAAAGCCATCAGATGTCTGCTCTGTGTGTGTGTAGTGTTCTCTTGGCAATGGGAGCCCTAATTAGCCCTGCTAGAAGGGACGGAGAGGAAACATGCCAGCCACACATTTCAATTATCCTCAGATGATGACAGTAACCTGTGCATGCGTTTGTTTGTGTGTGTTTGTTTATTTCACAGCGCACAATCAAAGTGTAGAAAAACAGCACAGGGAATAATACTAATTAAAAAGTGCTCAAAACTCCTCAAGGGTGAGGATAACCACAACTCTCATCCTTTCATCGCCATCACTCATTTGTGCAACGATTTTATCAAGCGTTGCAGTGTGATATTCTTTATCATCCAAACACAATAAAATATGCTCGTGTTTGTAACATATACTCACGCTGCACATTTGCAGGCATCAATAGCAGCAAGTTAACAAATCAATTCAGGTTTTAAAAAGGTCTGAGCCTATTCTAAATCTAAGATGATTTGACGATTGTCTCCTTTTGAAGCTCCCAAAGTTTTGGGATGACTGCTACCTCGAGCTTCAGCGCAGATGGCGACGCTCACTTCTCTGATAAGCAGAAAAATGCTGTTACAAAGGAAACTCAATCGGTCCCCGTGGAAAGGAGCTTCATCTAGTCCCCAACACTTGCTGACGTACACAACTTCGTCGCAGTGTTGCTCTGCATCCAACAGCTGGCTTGTTTGAAGGTAGTTAAAATACAGTTGTCAGAAACTCAAGCCCCAGGCCATCAGTTGCTATAGAAACAGGACATATGTATAGTGCCCCCCCCCGAAATCCCTCGTCACACTGTGATCTTCTACTGCCAGCACAGATCCAGCGCTGGTGGTAAAAATAGAACAGTATCAGGGCATCCATATTTCATAGAGAACAGCCATGGACTACAGTAGATTGCATCTACAATAATCCTCCTGAGGCTGTCTGCTTTTTAGATATTTACGCTGTAAGATGATTTGTATCTCACAATGAAAAATTTAGACAAGTCTCTAGACGAGTTTTGCGAGTTCCCCCCCGAGAGTGTATTCATAAACCTGAACAGCCAAAAAGGTAGAGGTGTGGGGGGGGGGGGCAATCATCCTCTCGCCTCACGGTTGAGATTGTGGCTGAAAAAAGTACAACGGTGGTGAGGAGTGATTGCAGAGGGATCGGAGGGAGCACTGTGCTAAATTGATTGGACTGTGTCAGTTATTGCTTCGAGGTGTTGCTCTCCGTGTGCAGTCACACATAATGGCACTGCGTTGTACACTGTATTATGAGCCACACAAGCAGAAGATCCCTTATAAATGTTTAATATTGAGATGTGGAAAGAAGGGCGTGCTGTGAAAATCTGCCTCCTTATCAGATTAGATGTTTTGTTAGTTAGGTTTCTTAACGAAATTATAAGCTGGTGCATTGTTATTTATGTCTACAGCTAAACTGGAAACTTCTGTGTGTGGGTAAACCACAATAGATGACATAAATAGATATCGTTCATACTGTTAACGTATTTTATAACCTTCTTTTTCAGATATTGATGTATTTGATGGCTGTTTTGTTCTGAAGAATGACTCATGTGTTTCAGTCAACCAAAACATACACATTTACAGGGTTTAAAAAATGCTATTCATTAAACTCCTGCCTCTGAGGTGTAGCCTTCTTATTCACTGTTTCAATTGTTTGTTTGAGGCATTTCAGAAATACTGTAAACTTGTGAGTGATGCATCACGCTCCAGAAAATCTCAATAATTCAGCACAATATTACACAGCAGACTGAGGTAATTAGTCTAATGTAGGCAAGAATAACAGAGCTCCTGCTGTACTGTATTAAAATGGACTGAGTGAAGTTGACAGCAGCGTTGAAAAACTGAAAGAAAGACTGGTGGGAGCTATACACAAGTTTTGAACTCATTCTCAACAGCTTTCTTAATTTTACATTATATGAATTGCATCGCACCTTGATATAGTGTATCAATGTATTTATTTTATACCACTTCAGTTTCACTGCCTATTGTACTCTATAGTATTTCCACAAGAAGCTGTTCAGTAACACTGGTCAAAACAGTAAAGTAGAAGCCTGCAATGTTTTTGATTTTCTCAGTGATTTAAAGTCTGGGCCAAATGAGCCAATCAGAGCTTCGTAGGAAATATTGAGAACCGGGATGCCATTTCTTGTGCCAGACCCTGAAAAATACCTTTATCCATGAAAAATAGCGACAGGAAAATTGCCTCAAAAACTGTGACATGTGGATGAGATCAAAGCAGATTTACACCTCAGTCCTTTCTTTTCTTTTCAAATTCACAAAATGAATACCATAAATTAAAACCGAGTAAGACATTAGCTATGCAACAACCATTATTGAAACATTTTCACATCAAAATGAAAAATTTCCAATCTTCTTTGTGAGAATTATATTTTCATACTGTGCTGTATACCATTGCAGTTGAACATTTCAAGCAGTAAATTCAAATTTCCACACCTGAAGGGAAGATGACAAAATCGACATATGTAAACTGAGACTGTGTCCAATAAGTACATGTGCTTTAAGCCTGAATTGGAGATTTCACGTGTGACTTTGTCAAATGACTGTGCAGCAGGCAGTGAAAGTTGTGTGTGTGTGTGTGTGTGTGTGTGTGTGTGTGTGTGCGTGCGTGCGTGCGTGCGTGCGTGCGCGTGCGTGCGTGCGTGTGTGTGTGTGTTTGTGTTGAGAACACAGGCAAATGATGGTGTAGATTAAATAAAAAATGCAGTCAGTAGTTCTGGCACTGAACTATATTCAACCTGAGCTGCATATTCTAGGTTACAGGAGAGAAATATTCATCTAATCATCTGTAAAGTTCTATTTTCTGAACACCTATGGCTCTATTCATAATTCATTTATTCACCTACCTCAGTGGATTGTGGTTTTAAAAAGCATAGTTAAACTGCTCATGTATCATGTATCTGCTATACTGGATGGAAGATAAAACGCCTCCACTCACATCCAATCATCATCATGGCCACGGCAAAAATTTTCTCTACGTCTGTCGTTGGGGCGATGTTACCGAAGCCAATGCTCGTCAGGCTGGTCATGGTGAAGTACAAGGAAGTGATGTAGACAGAGTGCTTGTTCGGCCCGCCTTCCCACTTCCCTGAACCGCTGGCGTTGAAGCGGTACGGTGTGCCCATCGTCTCAGCCAGGATGTAGAGCCAGCTGTCCATGCGCACAATGTTGGTTTCTTCATCAATAACCTCGTAATCACCGATGCTGTACCTGGAGTGTGGAGAGGTAGAAATGGTAAGGACATAATAAATAATCAGTTACGTATTAGTCATTGTATTTCACAATGGGGTGGATTTATCAAACAGTTGCAGTGAGGAACTGAAAATATGTGGCACACTTTGTAAGTTCAAATCAACACTGAGGGTCTACAACCATGCTAGCAGCTCTGTGAGGCTGTCCTCAACCACAGTCAAGCTAAATGTTTAGCATCAGCATGCTAACATGTTTACAATGACAATGCTAACATGATGATGTTAAGCAGGTATAACGTTTACCATGTTCGCCATCGTGGTTTAGCGTGTTAGCATGCTAACATTTGGCGCTAGTTGAAATGTCAGAAAATCCATTATTATAATTCATCCTGGGGGAGTTATGAATGTCCCTGCCAAATTTCATGGCAAACCATCCAATAGCTTTGAGACATTTCAATCAAAACCACAAATGTGCAACTCATTGTGGCACTAGAGTGTCTGTCCAAAATCTGGTGCCAATCCTAAATTGTTTGTGTATTTCATCTACACCCGATGGAGTTGACTATTTACATATGAAACATTCTGTGTTATCTAGCTTCTTGGAGAAAGCCTTTGAGAAAAAGAAACCTTTCAGAATATAAATTAGGTGAATCTGATGATGCAGCAAACATCATCTTGTTGTTTTCCTTCCTCTTTCAGTTTCTGGGTTTAGGGTGATGTGGTGGACTTTAAAAAGGAAGTATTCATATCCGTGTAGTACATCGGTCCAGCCTTTTTTGCTTGTGATCCCTGATCACAGGATGCATGTCTCTCAGCTGTAAGCAGTTTTTCCTTCATCAGGCTGTTTCATCTAAATAATTTTCTGAGGCCTAAGGAGGTAAAACTCTACAGTATTTCATAAGAAAAAAATCCAAAAAATAAACAGAATTTCCTGTAACAGGATTTATATTTTCTCATTTACTACCCTGGTGATCATGCTTGATGATGGTTTAACTTTTCTCAACGTGACGCCACGGCTCGGTGTGTGACCATGGCAACCGCAGAAACCACACTGAGGGAAACGATACAGGAGCTATTTTTATTGGTATCTGAGTCTGGTTTTGGAGCACCAGCGTCTTCATTCATTCAAGTTTCATTATACTGTCTGGGCTAATAAAAAATTTTCATCATGTTGCTTAGAGCCTCTTGTGGGGTCCCGATTTCCAGTTTGTGAACCACAAACATATTTGAAATCTTGCATATGTTTGAAATCGTGCTGACGGACATAATGCTCTGGTTGATGTTTTCTTTTGATTATGATTATGTTACTATATTACAAGAAGATGTCTTGTAATCCTAAGAGGAATGAGTCGTGTTTTTTCATGACATAAAAAACCTTTTAACTAGATATTAACATACGTGTTAAGTAGTTATTTAGTATAGTTGGAAATACATGATAATATAAACATAAAAGGACATCTGCAAATTTAAAAATGGTGTTCATCAACAAACATATTTTCCCTGTTTTTAAATGTATGCAGGACATTAAGTTGTCATGATGGCATCTGCGTCTGTGTGTGTGTTTAGACATTCTCATAAAAAACATAATAAATCAAACATAACACATGATGGAAACTTAATGCTTCCACCACACTTGCCCCCTGTAGAGTAGATGATCTGATTAGACTTTGGAGGCTCGCGCTCCATACATTTGCATATTAATGAGGACAAACTAATTCTCTTGAAACCACTACACCTCTTTCTGGCTTTAAGGTAAAAACAGAGTTTTAATGCGTGAAAACAAGCATGTTGACAAAAAACAACTGCTAATTAATGCATTAATTAGCTAAATCAATGGGCTCATTATATTAATTGGCTCTGCTATTAATGTATCACAGGGCTGGCAGGACATAGCAGTCTACCAGAATGTGTTATGTAATTTATTTGCACAATGAGTATGAGTAAAGATTTTAAAACCTGAATACAATTTCTGTATATAATATAATGCACTATAATGGCAGGAGAACAGTGGCGGGAATAGGTGGAGATTGTTTGATGAACGCTAAGTAAAATGTAATAATAAACTAATAAAAAATACATGTCATCAACATACCAAATGCAGGCCAGCCAGTGAGCAGCCAGTCCAAAAACGCACACAAGCAGGACCAGTACAGCCGCCCCATACTCAATGTAGTGATCCAGTTTACGGGCAACCCGACCTAGACGGAGTAGCCGGACCACCTTCAGTGAGCTGAACAGACTGCTGATCCCCTAAAAGAGGAATGAAAAAGAGAGGCAGACATCAGAAACAATATTTATAGAAGACAAAAACAATACTTAATATACAGTGTATGTTAAACTGCTTGAACTTTGCCGACAGTTTGGGATTTAAAGTTAATGTTACCGAACACCTGAATGTATATTAATACCACCAAGATGGTGTTGCTCAAATACACGGTAAAACTTAACTTTAAGCCCCCTATTTAGTATTTAAAAGCACTATATTAACATTTAAATGGTTTATAAGGCATTATAATGTAATTGTACTCAGCTATAAGGACTTTTTAAAGCATTAGTTAATGTACAGTATTTGTCAGCAATTTTAACTTCTCCTATGAAGACATATTTTATGTTAGATAATTAGAATATCATCAAAAAGTTGATTTATTTCATTCAATTCCATTCAAAAAGTGAAACTTGGATATTATATTCATTCATTACACACAGACTGATATATTTCAAGTGTTTATTTCATTTAATTGTGATGATTAAAACTGACAACTAATGAAAATCCCAAATTCAGTATCTCCGAAAATTAGAATATTACTTAAGACCAATACAAAAAAAAGGATTTTTAGAAATTTTGGCCAACTGAAAAGTATGAACATGAAAAGTATGAGCATGTAAAGCACTCAATACTTAGTTGGGGCTCCTTTTGCCTGAATTACTGCAGCAATGCGGCGTGGCATGGAGTCGACCAGTCTGTGGCACTGCTCAGGTGTTATGAGAGCCCAGGTTGGTCTGATAGTGGCCCTCAGATTTTCGTCATTGTTGGGTCTGGCGTATCGCATCTTCCTCTTCACAATACCCCATAGATTTTCTATAGGCTTAAGGTCAGGTGAGTTTGTTGGCCAATTAAGAACAGGGATACCATGGTCCTTAAACCAGGTACTGGTAGCTTTGGCACTGTGTGCAGGTGCCAAGTCCTGTTGGAAAATGAAATCTGCATCTCCATAAAGTTGGTCAGCAGCAGGAAGCATGAAGTGCTCTAAAACTTCCTGGTAGACGGCTGCGTCGACCTTGGACCTCAGAAAACACAGTGGACCAACGCCAGCAGATGACATAGCACCCCAAACCATCACTGACTGTGGAAACTTTACACTGGACTTCAAACAACGTGGATTCTGTGCCTCTCCTCTCTTCCTCCAGACTCTGGGACCTTGATTTCTAAAGGAAACGCAAAATTTACTTTCATCAGAGAACATAACCTTTTTGTCTTTAGCCCAGGCGAAACACTTCTGACACTGTGTCTTGTTCAAGAGTGGCTTGACACAAGGAATGCGACAGCTGAAACCCATGTCTTGCATACGTCTGTGCGTGGTGGTTCTTGAAGCACTGACTCCAGCTGCAGTCCACTCTTTGTGAATCTCCCCCACATTTTTGAATTTTTGAACATCTTTTCCTTCCCTTTGCCTCTCTATTAATGTGCTTGGACACAGAGCTCTGTGAACAGCCAGCCTCTTTAGCAATGAACTTTTGTGTCTTGCCCTCCTTGTGCAAGGTGTCAATGGTTGTCTTATGGACAGCTGTCAAGTCAGCAGTCTTCCCCATGATTGTTTAGCCTACAGAACTAGACTGAGAGACCATTTAAAGGCCTTTGCAGGTGTTTTGAGTTAATTAGCTGATTAGAGTGTGGCACCAGGTGTCTTCAATATTGAACCTTTTCACAATATTCTAATTTTCAGAGATACTGATTTTGGGGTTTTCATTAGTTGTCAGTTATAATCATCAAAATTAAAAGGAATGAACACTTGAAATATATCAGTCTGTGTGGAATGAATGTATACATTATACAAGTTTCACTTTTTGAATGGAATTACTGAAATAAATCAACTTTTGATGATATTCTAATTATATGACCAGCACCTGTATAATATTTGAGCTTTTTGTAATGCATCTAAACTTATAAACCTCAGATTTAATAACACTTACAGTATCAGGTTAAGTTTCTGCTATATAACAATAATCTGCCTTAAAGAAGCTTTCACTCTAAATTATCATTTTTCTCCTATAGAAGTAGCAATGAGACCCACTGTGAATATAAAGTACGTAGGGTGTTTGCTCAGGGTCTGATTTCCACATCAGATATTAAACAACAAAATCTATGACACAATCTACTAGAAGGGTATGGAAAAGCTAGGAATGAAAAACAAACACTTTAAAGAATTAAAATAGAAGGGTTTGAACCTATCTCACAAAGTGCTACAGTAAATATGATACAACTATAACAGCAAACACAGAATATACAAACAAGATGAGGAAAAACACAAGACTGAGAGTGTTAACATATGCTCATTTGATTTAAAAACATTCCTGTGCAACGTGATGAAATTTTACAACTTCTACCTGTTACATAACCAGCAACTAAATGTCTACTCAGCTTAACTGTATACTGAAACACCCATTTAGTGATTGATTCAAACAGACAATCCCATCAGTTTGCTAGTGGTATTCTGTGTGTGTGTGTGTGCTGGGAGGAGTATTGATTTAGCTAATGTGCTGTGGTCTGCAATCCGAGTACAACTGCAGAGCTCGCTGTCACTTGATCTGATCTAGCTGCCTGCCAGACACCTCAGCTTCTCTGAAATCACTTTACAGACCTAAGCTCTAACACAATTCAATTATCACTGCAATCGTGCTTTTGAGTTCTGCTGCAAACTCAACAAACATAAGTGTGGAGAAAAGTTCATCACTGAATAGATAAAAAAGAGGTTTTATTAAAGGAAATTCATTTTGGGAAATACGCTTATTTGCTTTCTTGCCCACAGTTGAGATGAGACTCTCGTGTCTGTGCATTACTGTGAAGCTAGAGCCAGCAGCTGCTAAGCTTAGCTTAGCTGGACTGGCAAGAGGGGGAAACTAGCTCTGTCCAGAGTTAAAAAATATAGCTACCTTCCTGTATTTCTAGCTCATGTGTTAATCCACGTATATCATTTATTCAAATTGGACATAAACAGAAATAAGAAAAAACAGGGAGTTAGTATACATGCTAGTTATTTCCTCATGCTAATAGTTTTCATGCTAAATTAGCTAACTGGGCTGGAAACGAAAATTATGGGTGTTGCAATCACATTAGCTTATCCGTTCAAAGATACACCTTCCAACACCTGTAAAGCTCATCAGTTAACAAAATACATTCATTTGTTTAATTCTGACACAAACTAAAATGAAAAAATGTCAATTTGTGGTTTTAAAGGGAGTTATGTAGATGTTTCCCCCTCAGTCTTTGTGCTAAATTAAGTTATTGGGCCAGAATCAAACAGGGAGCATTATTCGGCTTCCTGCTGACACTGAGATATAAAAGAGTTTATTAAGATCAACACCACTGTCATGTCTGTGAGTAAGAGCCAGGGGACCATGAGTAAAACCACATAAAGACTGGAAGCAGGGTGAAACAGCTGGTTCTCACCAGAGTTCAAAAATACACCCACCAACACCTCTAAAGCTCATTAATTAATTTTCACACAAATGTAAAACAACAATTTGTGGTTTTATAAGGAGTTAGGCTCGTGCTTATTTCCCCCTGCCTACACTGCTAAGCTAATTGACGCCTGTCTCGCACGGACATTAGTTTCCATCTTTTCATCTCACCCTTGGCAAGAAAGCAATTAATTATTTTCCAAAATTTTGAAGGTAAGAAAATGTCATCATTGTGTAAAATAAAAATTAAAAAAATAAACACGTGATCAACCTTTTGATCTGATTCAACTGTGTATAAGACTTTCTAAAGTGCAAGAACTTTGTGGTAATTTAAGGTTTCAAAGCTGACGTGTTCTACAATCTCCAATATCATCATATGAAAAGTCATAGATTTCAGCTTCTGAAACTCAATTTGACCTAGTTTGATGAATAGTAAACAAACAAAAAAAAGATGTTGTCAAAGGTGGCTAAAATAAAAAGGTGATTCTAGCAAAACACAAGCAACACACAGCACCCTATGTTCAAAACTCTCTCTGTTAAAGCATATTTTCAATGCCAGGAAGACTTTTATTTTGAAATTTTAACTGTACCACGTTACCGCAGTAAATTTGTTGAAAAAATGACGTTATTGCTGACTTGAGGACTGAGTCAGCTCTCGTGCAGCTTTAATGATGCTGTTATTCATTTTCAAATTGTAGAACCCCATCCTATCGTTGTTATCTCCTGGCAATAAAAAGCTTTAGCAGGAAAAAAACCAAGACAAGCAGCACAAATCTTAACTTGCTTTCTGCGACATTTATTTCATGCATTGATGCTGCTGCTGTCATACTCTTACTCAGCACTACAGCTCAAACATCGATGCGAGAATAAATGTCACAGTAAACGTGGCGACAGTTGTCAAAGCTTGATGGAGAGTTTATGTAAGGTGTGTGTGCGCATCTACAAGTAAATTAAAACACAAAACTGTTCATGATCATATTCTAATCAAATTGAAGCCTACTTGAGTGACAGCTTGGTGGTTCCAATTCTTCCCATCACGTCCCATGCATGAATACAGGCAGAAGAGGAGGGGGTGGGGGGGGGGCATGCAAACAGAACGGAAGGATGAAAAAGAAGAAAAACAAAAACGAAGCACATGTAAGAGAGAAGACACTTGATCAGTAGAAAGCGATGAATAAACATATTCAATAAAGGTTTTAAAATAATATTAAACAATGAACAACCTTATATGTGTTTGTAAAGCATGTGCAGTGGAACCAAAGCCAGACATGTTATGTTCCGCCTATAAGGACTTAAGGACCAAAGCTGAGCATGCGCTGAAAGCTCCATTACTTTGTCAGCTTTTTGTTAAAACACTTCATACAGCAACATGAAGTGGTTTGTTTGTTGTTGTTTTGGGTTATCAGTCATTAGAAACAGAAATGACATAATGACTATGAGGTTCAGTCAGTCTCGAGGTGACGTATGGCGCTTTAAAATTGCCAAGAATAGCTTTGACAGCAGCTCCTCATTAATGATCTTCCCTTCCCTATTTGGAAACCTGTTGGGAAAAACAGCCATCAAAGTTATTCATGTCAGTCGTTAAGGTCTGTGGCAGCAGCAAGATGTTGCAGTGCCAGTTCACTAACACGGGCAATTGTTGACTCGCTCTCATTTACCCTTGCCATGGATAGCCTCAAAGCAATTTGGAGTAAATTGGAGTCACTGAGTTGTTGCAGAGGCACACTGGAAGATGATCCTGGAAGTGGATGGTCAAAGCTTTGTTGCAGACCAATGTGTTCATAACCTCATTGTAGTGTAAATGTACACTTGAACCTCAAAGGTAAATATAAAGCAGAAGCACGAAGCTGTGCTGTAAAATGTAGGGCTGCATCTAACAATCATTTTCACTACTGATTCACTACTTTTTAAAAGTGATTCATTACCATTAAGTCTATAAAATGTCTTATACAATTTCCCAGACTCCAAGGTGATGACGGTTTGTTGCTTGTTTGGACTAACAGTCCAAAATCCTATAATATTGTTTGGCATTTTGGCTTGATAAATAACCTACAGAATTAATCAACAACTATGATAACTGATCATTTGTTAATTACCTGACTTTGTTTCAGCAGACAAAAGCAGTATAGTATGCTTAACAGATACTGTATAAATAATCTCTTTTCATAGGATTTGTTGACAATAAGAAAACACATAAGACATATTACAGGATAAAGCTGATGAATTATCTTTTATTTTCATCAACTTTTCTAAAAACGCCAAAACCAACAATCCATCATGCTAAAAGGTACTGTTTGTGTAGGTGAAACCTGGTGTAGCTTTATTTTCTGTGCCATACTGTGTGAAAACTATCAGAAACACATTTAAGAGTCACATCGTTTTTATTGTGAAACAATGCCATGGCTACGTTTTCAATTCTTGACAGGTAGCTCCTTGTCAGGGAGACACTGACCATGCTCAGAGGTTTGTTGGTTTACTGTCCAAACTAATGCAAGGAATTTACTACACTGTCTGAGGCCATGACAAATCATTCATTTACTGCTCATTCACTATAAAGGGAGCTCTATTTAGAAGAGTATACACTGTAGTGGGTGCCAGATGGCAAAATTTAAAAACAATTTTAGATACAATTCAGGTCATGCTTTTTAAATGCCTGTTTTCTTTAATTATCTGTGCAATGCGTGATGGTAGTTAACTCTCCGGTTAGTGAATACTGTACACAACATTTTATAATCATTGTATATATCATCATCATCATATTCTAGGGCTGTAACATGCAATTGATTTAATAATCATTTTATCTGCCTATTAACCTGTGTTGTGTTTCCAGTGGTTTCACACTATTCCACTAATCTACAGGTGGCAGTAAATAGCCAAGATAGCAAAAGCAGAAAAGAAGAAGACTTCTACCAAGTAAACATGAACATTCATCACATTTTTTATAGCCCAAGTATACACAAAATGCATGAGTGAAACTGTTGTTGTTAATAAAATTATACAAACTTAAAGAGTAAAAAGTGCACATCACAGTTTCCCAGAACTCAAATTGATATCTTTAAATAGTTTGTTTTGTCCAACCAATAGTCCACGCAAACATGTTCAGTTTACTATAAATCATCACATTTGTGAGGCTGTAACAAGATCATTTTTTGCTTAAACAATTACTTCAACAATGAATTGATTATCTAAATTGTTGCCATTAATCTACTAATTTCAGACACAGCCTGTGCTCATCATATTGAAGGAATCGGTCTCCCAAAAGCAAAAGTGTTCAAACACAGGCTAAACAGACAATACTTGTTAAAATAAATAGATTTTTGGTTTGGGCTTTGGGCTTTCTTAATAATACTAAAAAGATCAAATAACACCAGCGCTATCCATAAAAATCACAAGGTTTTTGTTTTTCTCCTTTTGCTGACCCCTGACTGATTCTGCTCCGGCTACTTGAACTTGTCAGCGTTTAGGATGCTGAAGCGTTGAAAGACTAGAAAGGGCTAAAATGCTAGAGCTGCAAATACAACTCAGTGCCCGCGGCCCATCAACAGGCCTCTTTTTTTAAAGCATTACCACAACACAACCTTGTACTGTATGTATCCCCCCCCACCGGCCCCCAGAACCAACAAACATTATGCCTCTTGCTGTGTGACCCGCAGCGACGTTAAATGCAATCACAGCATTTTACACACCCACGCTGTCGCAGTAACATACACACATCGTGAGACGTGACACATTTAAGCACACACAGGCACAATGATGCATTATTATAATGAAAACCGGAAAGTGCAGAACCCTGAGGCTCCACTTAATCAATGTGTGTTTGTGTGTTGGTGTCAGCTAGATAATTTGTAAATAGATTTAATCAGTAAAGACATACAACAGGTTAACATGTAAGCATAATGTAAAGTAATTTTTCCCCTTAATGCAACAAATGCTGGCATGAAACGTTGTGTCGTAACTGAACAACAAATTAACAAACTGTTTTTCTTCGTGTTTATACAAGAAGAAAACTGTTCTGTCCCTCTCTATGGCCTACAGCCTAAACTATTCATTTATATATATATATATATAGATGGTAAAACTGTAATCCATCCAGTCTAACTCAAAACGCTTGTTTGGTACCATAACATGCCTTAGTTTTAATCACAGCACATTTTCCCATCCTTCTGTCAGCTGTCATAAGGTGTTAATGGGTTTAGGGTATCAGTGACACAGTAGAGGACTGAAGAGTGCCTCAGTTAAATAATGTAACGCTCTTTCCCCAATTAAAATGTGCCAATTATCTCGAGATCCTGTGATAGCTCTCCAGCCAACGCTCCTCATTATGGTCCAACATTTGTGAAATCACAAACAAGCATATTATTATGCTGGTTATTCCAACTCATCTTTTTTTCACTATACGAAAAAACAACCAGTGAACAGGATCTGAGGTACAGTGGTTATTAAATGTGGCCTGTCAGTCACCTTCGAAATGATCACCGCTGGGATCTAGTGGCACAAGGCTGAGCAGACTTTGTTAGCATTACTTTGTTTGTTTACAATCACCTAAGACAGAGAAAAGCAGCAAATCCTCACATTTGAGAAGCTGGAACTAGCAGATGTATGGCATAAAGGCTTGGAAAATAACTAAAAGGATTCATTGATTATCAAAATAGTTGGTGATGTCTTTTGATCGAGTCAACCATTAATCGACTCATGATTTCAGTGCCAACAGAACCACCTCACTCACCTCATCGACATTCTCGAAGGCGTTGATGACGTCGTATGGCAGGCAGGACAGCAGGTCGATAACAAACCAGGTCTTCAGGTAGTTCATTCGAATCAGCTTGGGGTCTGAGATGACCTCGCCGGCGGGGCCAACGAACGTGGTGTGGAAGTTTAAAACGATGTCCACCAAGAAGATCACGTCCACGATGCTGTCCACCACCAGCCACGTCACGTTGTTCTGCTTTGTCTTGAATGAGACGTTGTAGGGCACCATGATGGCCGTGTAGAAGGTGAGGATGAGGATGACCCAGTCCCACGTGGTCTTGAAGAGGCAGTAGTGCAGGATGATGTGAGGAGGGGTTTTGGGGGTCTCCTGCTTGTACTGAGGTAGGATATCTGAGCCGAGCTGCAGTACCTGCCAAAAAGCAGTGAGTCAGGAAAACTGAGAAACACAGACAGATACATTTACACAGCAGGGGGCCAAAAATACTGTAACTTGGAACTTTAATTACGTCGTCCTGCCGGTGACTGTAGTTCACCGGCTCATAAGAAGTGCAGAGTAAGTCTTAGAACCAACCTGATATTAAAGACTCCATACCTCAGCTAAACGGGAGTGCTTGTGGACATTCTCTCCTTTGTGAACTGTGGGCTGCAGCTGTTGCAAGACTCCTCTACTGCTTGTTAGAGCTCGAGTCAGTCGGGCAAACTTTCCCCAGCCTGAGGATTATAAACACATACAGTATGCACAACCTTTAACATGAGGATTTTGATCAGATGTTTTCTTTGGCACCATGTATTTCCCGGGGCAGCAGCATGTTTTTGGAGCTTGTGGGAGTTGTGAAAAGACTCACAGGATCATAGTTGGAAAATACTTTTTTCAGTACTGAAAAGGGCTAGGGGTTACTACTGAAATTATCACCTGTGCATGCAGTGCATCAGTGACTTCAAAAAGCCTTAGGTTTGTTTTGGGATAAATGAACAATATTTGACATTATCTGGAATGTATAACAGCTCAAAAACACCCCAATTCAAGAAACAGATTTATATGTTATGTCTTAACAATATAAGGACTTGTAACTAAGGTCTTAATTCATGTTCTGTAGGGCAGTAATAAGCCATTAACACAGTTAATGTTTTTTTGCTGCTGAGTTTTTAAAGATCTATTTAAGTTATATATCCCCAGTTTATATCCTACTGCATAACTTGGGTTTGTCTTTTTATCTAGCTCTTAAATGTATCTTTCTAGTGAATTAATTACAAAATATTAACTAACCACTCAATTTGTACAACTCATAATGGACAGTTTAAAAAAAAAAAGGGAGCAGAATCGATGCAGCAGAACCGGGGAGATCATCTTTTTTCATTCCATACATTCATCTTCCTTGTCAAAACCCACAATGCAACACAACCACTGACATCTAGATCAGAGATTTGGGTGTATTACGCTACTGTAGGTGCTACGATATCGACTGAGCATGAAAACAGCAGCCAGACAAAGTTGACTAACAGACATAGTGGAGCATTTACCCAGACATTCTGCTCAAGAGTTGGTGCACACTAAAACCAGAGCTGCAAAAGTGTGAATTTTGGACTCACATTCACCAAGTGGATAAAAACACAACTCCTAATGAATGTTAATGTAGACTGTAGGTTTGAACTACTTGGTTAAGGTTAAAGAGAGATTGTGGTCATGGTTAAAAGAAACAAATGGTGACTGTTGAGTCAGATGCAAGCCACCCCTTTACACTTGTTGCTGCACTATAACAGCGCCACATTATGTTTTCATATTCAGTGCTACCGAACACTGTACAAATACTATACAAATGTAATTTGAACAAAAGACTAATAGGCCTACTGTTGTGTTTGTGGTGAGGACAGTCTTAACACTCAGTCAGCACAAACCCATGTTGATATGTTAGAGGGCCCAACTACAATCTCAGTTTCATTATAAATCCACATCCTGTTCTTGTCACTATTGCTTGTTTGTAGTCGCTCAGTAGCACTAATATATGTTCTGTTTTGCTGTCTTCAAAGGTTATACAGTCCAATGAAAAGTTTTTTGTTGTTTGCTGATAACTATCATGATGGGGTGTGTATCTGACTGAGTGGTTACTAGCCAGAGCAGAGGCACAATGCACTGGGTTGATACTAGCCTACTACTATTGCCTCTGCCTCTCTTATTTTATTAAAAAAATCACACAGGTCTGCCATTTTTTTGGACTGTTTGATTCACAAGTATGGATATAAAAGCATCTTTTTCTATTTTAAGTCACTTCTGAAGTAGAACTAACTTTCACTGGCAGCTTCAGAAAGGCATCCCTCTTGATAAGAGGCAAGTGAACAAGTGAAATTTGTTGACTCTAACCTTTGGAAGAATCGTCTTCAATGGGCTGTTTAAAGGCTGTGATGTCACTGAATGTGCAAAGAAACAAGACCACTTTCTCTTGTTCATTTCGAATGGGAGCAATCTTCACAAAAAACCACACAGGCGTCCCTGAAAGTATAAAAAGAACAACATACATATTTAGCTGCATCATCTGCTTATTTTTAGACGAAATGACGCCGAGCGCACAGAGAGTAGAAATCTTGATTGCGTAGTGTAAACTGAAATGTTCTGGACTTTCAAAACTTTCCATGTTTTCCTGTAACACCTGCAAGGAGAGGGAGGTTACACCTTCGAGTGGAAACAAACAGCATCACATTTTTAATCACAAGGTTTCTCTAGTCTGGCTCTCAACCAATTAGTACATTTCTACAGAGGTAGAAACGTTCTGGGCTGCCTTTGAACTCTCGGCTGTATACATTTGCATGACAAGAGAGTGGAACTTTGCATTCTTCTCTTTCCTGCCGTTGCTACTTACTGTTCTTCTTGTACATCAGTATTTCAAATGAGTTCATCTCATAGTTCTCGAATGTTAGTCGCACTTTTTCCGTTGTGTCCTTGTCTGTGAGCTCCCCGTACATGAAGCTGGAAAACACAAAGGGAAATAACCATTTGAATATTTAATAGATAGTGGTACATGCATGCATGTTCTTGCACTAGAGTGCCGAGGAAGGCTTGAATGTGTGAAGTGTGAGGTAATGTGCTAGTTGTTAAGTATTCCCTGGTTACATCACGGCATTTTGTTCTGTTCTCCTTTGTTCTGTTCTCACCTTTGTCAACGTATTGAACGTATTGAAATGCCATTTATCAAGCGTTACATCTAAACTGTGCAGACCAGTTACTGATTGCTCCTACATGCCTCTAGAGAGGTACACTGCAGGATTAGGTTGTATTAAATATAGAGTCAAAGTACATAGCTCATAACTCATTGAAATGTATCCTGAAAGCATAAAAAAGATAAATGCAGCGTGGTGTCTAATTGGCCAAATGCAAAGTACCTCCCAAAAACAAATTAAACCTGAAGATGGGTCAAGCAACCATGAGCACATTTAACCACGCTGCAGAGACATTCATCTCACTTTGCTTGTTACTGCCACCATCAGTAGCAGCCTGCTCCAGCATGATCTAAATATAACTCTTGAGTTTGTTATGAAATACAAAAAGGAAGGCTAAATTTAATGAGACTACATTCTGACGTTGCAGAGACTTTTCAGACCAGTGCTTGATGTAATATAACTGATGACTGTCCTCTCTCCCTTTCTTCTTGTTTCTCTCTGAGCCGGGAGGAATGTGACTTTCTTCAAAGAAAAAGACTTTGAAAATGATTCCTCAAATGATTTTCTCGTCATCTGGTAAAAATTCCCACAGGTTTGTCTCTACATGTTTACAGGATCTAGTATATATATATATATATATATATATATATATATATATATATATATATATATATATATATATGTATATATATATATATAAATAAAAAATACATTCATAATTGAAGAGACAAAGAACACAGTGAGAGCAGCTGAGATGGAAATAACATCTTTGATCCACGCACATATATAGCTAAAGAGGCTCAGATATTAGACTTTAACACTCTGGGGAAATGAATGTACATTTTATGTCCGAGCCATCCTCAAAAATATCAAACATCCACACTCTGTGAATGTTTTGATGACCTCATAACCAGGCTCATGAAGATGCTTTTGACAGAAAATTTTAAAAGCTGAAAGACCAGATGGTATACAGGAATATGTGACGAATAATCAATAATATACACATTTCATATACACATTTCTTTTGCTAACATGTCATTTAAAATACGGTTTTAGGTTATAACTGTTAGTTTGTCCATGTAGCGTGACCTATTAGAAACGTTATTAATTAGCAGTACAAGCATTATTTTAGTGATTTCAGGTAATTTACTGGTGCAGTAACAACTCTGGAACAAAAATTACTTTGTAGTAGAAAGCTTCGAACTGTTTCAGCATACTTGGGTGACAATCAAACACAAATTTGTAGTACCATCCATGTTGTTTCCACATTCCGTATTAAAACCACATGAACACACTGAAATCAGAAGAACAACTTCACAACTCGGGAAATGGGACCATCCAAACAGCAAAAGAGTCGACTTATCAAACTATTACAATTCATCCTCTAGGAAAAATTTATATCTGCACCAAATTTCACGTAAGTCCATCCAACAGTTGTTGAGACATTTTACTGTCATTCTTATGGTGGCACTAGAGCAAAAGTCAGGGGATCACCAAAGTCACAATGTGTCATCCTATGGGCACCATAAATGTCTGTACAACATTTCATGGCAACCCATCCAATAGTTGTTAAAATAATTGCTATAGCAACCCCCACCAAGCTCCAAAGTAGTTTAACTGACGTTGCGTCCACCATTTCATTAAATCTGTTACCAAGCAAGTAATGACAAACATTTCTTATCTGCTTCTTGTTGGAGCATTATCTGTAGCCACAGTTTTTATTAGAGCTGGTTTGTGATTTTTTTTATTTGTGATTTGTTAATTTAGTTTTTCAGTGATCAATTCTCTGCTAACCAAGCTAGTAGTAGTAGCTTACTAGCTGTATGAAGCTAACAAAATCTTAATTTACTGTGAGTCTTACTGCTATGTATTTTACTGTTTTGACTTTTACTTTTCTGGACTCTTCTGTGTATGTTAACTGGATTAATTATTATGCATTATGTTGACTACCACCCCCTTTGAAAGAATTCATTAAGCTCTGCTCTAATAACAACAACTGCAGCAGAATTACGAGGTCCTCAACTATGGGTTCTCCCCGAAGATTGACAAAGTCTGCTCAGTCTGCCTCTTCTTTTAAGGCAATTAAAAAATGGAACTCCATTCCCTCCCATATTAAAACTTCCCCAGATTACAATTCTTTCTCAATCATGTTAAAAAATGGATAAAAGGTCAATCAAACATGTAATCCCTAATTCTAATTTTATCATACAATGATATTTGCCTAATAACTGTTGTACATATGTCATATGCACACTGTGATTTTCAGTATACTGTATTGTGTTTTTAGGAAATATTTTATTGCTTGTGATGTAGGCCTATTGTAGGTGTAAATGCTCACATATCAAGGGACTGGGGATGAAAATGAGCTGTTTAGCTGTATCTCTGTGTAATGCGTTGAATCTCTTATTCATGGAATATCATAATTTTCTGAATTGTAATCAGTGTCAGTGAATGTTTTGTCCAATACGGTTTCGAGTTTCCCAACTGTTCCCAGTGAAAACTACAATTACAAATCAGTTATTTACAGAAATACTATGGTAGTATTTATACAAAGCCAATACAACCAGATCTTGAATGCAGTCCGAAGGTTTTAGGTCTGTTTTCCTTCCTCTTGCAAACACAAGCCTTCACTTCTTCTAGCAACCTAAAAATAAACCTAAAACAAATCGTCATACACTCTGTTCAATATTTGTATTGGCAAGTGTTCTGAAGCTTATGCTCTGGGAACCAAGGGTCTAAATCAGTAATAGCCGCAGTGCTGGCTGTGACAAACACCATCTCCCACAACAGACGAAATCTCCCACGGTTGTCAAATCTGGCAGCACCAACTGTTTCCATGTGATCCTATTAATATTACTGACATGCTTATTACAGGCACAATGTACACAAGTCCAGAAATTGTTCACTCACATAGGAGTACTGCTAATTTTAAGAGTTCCTTTAATTCCTTTATGTTTACAGTTTTGGGGAGAGCACCCCGAAGACACGGTCCACAGTTTCACTGCTGCAGTCAGTGAAGAGGAAGCAGTTTCAATTGTTACAACCTTATTACATCACAGATTTGTGTCTTAGTTATCTGGTTTCTAATTGTAAAGAAAAAAACAGCTGAATGTTAAATTATGGGTATATACATTCTAGACATGAGTGGTGTTTTTATTCACTTCAACAAAGCAGAATATGTTGTATTTTTACCTTCTTCTGCTGAGATGCTCTGCTGAAGGGAATTGGGGAGATGTAGTCGATTCAGGGTCTCCTCACAGGTCTAGTATAAAGAAAGGCCCCTGAGAACTGCAAAACTGAGCTCCTCATACTTTCACTATTTACCCTGTGGAGGAATCTCACCTTCATCATAAAGGTCACTACCCAGAGCTAATAATTGTACTTGAGATTTGAAATGAAGTCCTAGAAATCAAAATCTTGGTGGGTCCTCATAGCTCAGCCTTTTAGCCATGCTAGCGGTACAGCTCTAAGGATGGCATCATCGATCAGCTTTTCGGTCCACCGCTTTGATCCAGACTGAATTATTTCAGCAACTACTGGACAAATTGCTCTTTAACTTTGGTCCAGACATTCATGGTTCCCAGAGGATGAATCCTGATGACTTTGCCGATGCCCTAACTTTTCCTCTAGTGTCGCGATGAGGTTTAAATTTTGTGTTTTTTAGTGAAATATCTTAACAACTATTGAATGGATTGTCATGAAATTTGATATTTTCATTCATTAATACTTTGGCTTATGTTTAGTGCTAATTAGCAAACTTTAGGAAGCTAACACTTTCAACTAAGATGATGAATATGGTTAACATTATACCTTATAAAATTCAGCATGTTAGATCTAACATTGAGTATGCTGACATTAGCATTACACTACTACTTTTTTCTTAACAGACTGATTCAGTTACCACATTACTGCAGCTGTTGCCGCTAACCAGAGGCAAATCTCACTATTCATTTAATAATAATAATAGTTAATGTTGCTGTACTGCTAATGCATTAACTCCTCTCATCCTGCTAATTAGTAAGAAATTATGCAATCAAGTCAAAGTACTAAACAAATTCTTCTTATAAGCAATGCAACAGTCAATCTCTACATATGACGCATCTAAGAAGGATCTAAGTTAGACATTAAAAACAAACCTTGTAAAGAAAGCCATCCTCTCTCTGACTGTAGCATAACTACAGCAACAGCATGAAGCTCATCCAGATTAATCATAAAAACTGTGCTGTAACAAGTTCTTGCAATGTCACTAATTTATCCCTTTAGCATTTGAAGACTGTTTTCCAAACACTTCCATATTAAGACACCCAGATCCTCTTGCCTACCTGCAGGTGCTGCTTTTCTGCATCACCTCTGCTCTGTGGTACCCCGACAGCTTGCAGAAACCATCATTGCTGTAGACAATGGGCCAGTCCACTATCTGAGCATTTCCCAGGACAAAGTTGGTATCTGTTGGAAAGTAAACAGGAAAGAAAAGGGGCAAATAACTTGCGGAGTTGCAGTCATTCCTAAAAACAACAATATACAAAAACTATACAAATATAGTTTGAGTTGGGAAAATGTTGAGGCCTATTACATTGAATCTAAATAAAAGTCAGGGATTTGGTGGAACTGCAACTGAAACAATATGCAAAGAAGAAACAGTTATTCAAATAATAATAGGATGCAACTACAAAGCATATATTAGGACAACAGGATACTTTGATCAAGGTTATTTATTTAGCATTATACATCACAGGGATGTACAACGAAATGAAAGGTGTCTTACATTGAGCATTTTTATTGTAAATTACGTATTTGTGTTCTGAGAAATAGAAAAACGTATCAGGCAGGTCATTTTAAATATCTGGTAACGTTGATTGACTTATTCAGTGACCTCACCATGGCCACAAAACTTATTTAAAATGTTTTTTTGAAAGAAATATTCTGTTTAAAAATGTTTGTTTGTCTAGTAATGTCTCTCTTAACATTAAAAAGACTAAGTAACCCTGCTGTTAAGACACTTAAGATTTTCATTAGTGTCCATGATGGTCTATGGCCCATTACACACTGCACACAGGGCGGGCATACACAAATGTAAACCCAACACAAGTTCTTTGCTTGTATATAACATCCAAATACATGCACCCTTGATTACTAGTAGTTGTTTAGATAGTAGTACTTTGTGTACAAGAACACTTTGTGTTGTATCTTTCTGTGTCTTGCTAATGTAGAGTATGTAACAGGCTTAGTGAGCCATTTGTCATTAAGTGGTCCAATGTATGGATAGTAATTATTAAGATAAAGTATTCCTCATTGGCAAGTACAGTCTACAGATATTAATATCTGATGTCATCAATTTTTAAATGGCATGGAAAACAGGACATTAATTCTCATATGGTATATTTTGCATATTTTAATGTTAGCAAGGCTCTGAGCCAAACCTGCTCATGGTCAAAATGTTTAAAAAAAATCAAATAATCATTGAGTTGCATGTACATTTTAATGGCCTATTTTGCTTCCATTGAATTTTGTTTTATAATAACACACACATATTGTTACTCAGTGTCATTACTTAAACTGACTCATGTTATAATACATGAAATTAAAAGATAATGCTGGCTCTTTTAACTAAGAATTACTGACTGTGTAGTATTTGCCATGGAAAAAGTATGCAAACCTTTGCCTGAACTTAAAACAAATGGATGCATACCTTCTGTATGTAGCCAATTGTTTTAAAATGACCTCGTCATTTTAAAGTTGGGAACATACATCGCAATTATTGACCCAACCATGAATGTGATTTGAACATGAAAACAAGCCTTAATTTTTGCCTTTGATTTGTAATAAATAAAATAACTGTTACCATAATTGTACTTAAATGACAATTATTCAAGACTTTATTGACAAATTAGTCAGGATAAAATGATTACTCATTTTATTTTAAAATGTGCAAAACAATGTGCAAAAAGCAAGCAAAAGCAAAGTTTTGTTCCATAACTATAATATTAAAAAAATACTTAAAACAATCTCAAATCTATTCACATAATTTTGGCAAAGGCAAAAAGGAGCAGATGTAATGGTGTTAAATGAGCTGTTAATTAGGGATTAAACCTAAAAATATAAAAATCTGTTTGGCAAGTCTTAAAGCAGACTACAACAATGTGACGACACAGGGGTGAAAGAGCAGGATAGGGAATTTAAAACACCTGACACAAAACACACATTTGTATACCACATATCAACACACACACACACACACACACACACACACAAAAAAAAATAATTAGCCTATTTGATGAGGTCAAAAATAAAACACATTGAAATGACAACTTAAAAGCACACAAACATTCATAGAATATGATGCACGAGACGTTCCATGCCAACGTGTTATTTTACAATGAGCTAACGTTAATCTTGTGAGTAAAGAAACATAAAATCCAAAGCTCTGTGATTGTTATTAGCCCTGGATTTGTTAATTTACTGTTGTGTTGCAGAACATGTCTCACAAACACATCTAATTAGTTAAGTGCTTTGTAAATTAACAGCATTTGGTATAGAACATTTAGTGGTACATTACAAAGAGATAGATACTGTAAGGAAAACATAAGCAGCACATCAAACTAAATTATAGTACCTGTCTGTCTATGTGACAGTGTCCAAACTGAAATTTTTGGAAAGGAAAGAAGGTTAACAGATTACAGTGAGAAACATCTGTTGAATGTCAGACAAAAAAGATGGGACGTGTCAAGCAAAAGAGAGACATGTGGTTACAACACTGTTGTGAATTCAGCACTGCATTGCGCTAACCAGAACAGATGCTACAGGCTAAAAACATGACATTGTTTACAGAAAGCTGCAGCTCATTTGTACAGAAATTTAAGTATCACAGAAAGTAGGTGTTACTCTTAGACTTACACTAATTAAAGCTGCAATCATCATTTTTTCCACCACTAAAGGCACAGGCTAACTCAGAAACAAGCTAACAGACACACACCTGGATGTTGCCTTATTTGTTGCAGCTAAACGAAGCTAAAGAACTCCATAGAGCCACAGTGTCCTGCAATATTTTGAGCAAATGTAAATAATTTTAATGTAAATATTAAACACTGATTAATGCAGCTTAACAGGACCAGATTTGTTTTTACTACTGGTTATAAACCTCTTTCATGACAGACTTTTCATAGCATGAACAGGTGTGTGACAATCAGGGTCCATATGCCATGCACATAACATCCTGGGGGAATTATAGCCTACTATATATTTCTAAATGTAATATACACTTTATAGATGTATGTACTTCCAATATAGAGAAGACCTATCGTTCACGCAATCCAAGTAGATAGGACAACACACAATTCAACATCTTACACGACAAAAGAAATGTTACTGCAATCACTATAATACAATCACAACAAAATGGGAGAACTTTTCCTGAAATGATTCTCCTTAAGGACTTATTTTTTCTTTGCAATAAGGACTTTATTTTGCATATGGACTGGCTTATGTTCACTGGACTTGAAGCACCCCTCGACTTACAGATTTTTTTAGTAAGTTTCAGTTTATTGTTTAACTGTCCGGCCCACAATTTTACTGTTTTGCTTTCACACGTTGTTTTCAGCCACAGCCAGCAGCTGTTTTCAGTAAAAAACCTCTGAAAACCCACTGCACACTACCTGCTCAGCACCAAAGACACATTTAGCAACTTGAACATAGCGTAACAGTGAGCAGCTAAAGCAAAAAACACAACAGCAAAAATGGAGCTAATGAGAAATAACATTGTTCACCAGGCGAACAGACACACACCTCCAAATGAATGGTAATGTTGCTCCATCACTGCTGAATGTGTTAATAAGCTAGGCTACTGTTTGCCAACATACACTGAACAAAATTATAAACGCAACACTTTTGTTTTTGCCCCTATTCATCATGAGCTGAACTCAAAGATCTAAGTCCTTCTTTATGTACACAAAAGGCCTATTTCTCTCAAATACTGTTCACAAATCTGTCAAAATCAGTGTCAATGAGCACTTCTCCTTTGCTGAGTTAATCCATCCACCTCACAGGTGTGGTATATCAAGATGCTGATCAGACAGAATGGGTATTTCACTGGTTTGCTTTAGGTTGGCCACAATAGAAGTCCAACCTAAGAGTTTCCCTTCCTTCACTGACACCACAATGAAAACGCGTCTTAAAGCTTGCCAAGCGGCTAGCGGGGTCAGGCACGCCCTCAAACCAAGCTAGTCTGAGTGGAGGCCCTTTTATTTTATTTAAGCCCCATTTCCACTGCACAGTACCAGATCGACTTGGCTCGACTCGCCTTTGTTTGGTTTTCCATTGTAGAAATGTTGTACCTGTACCTGCTTCCAGGTACAGGTACAACATTTCAGTACAATTCATTCCTAGAGGATGAATTGTAACCTCCGTCGAGGTTCCAAGCGAGCTGAGGGATACTAAAATGTAATGTGAAAACACAGACTGCTGATTGGTCAGAGAGAATATTCACTATTCACTGCATCATCATTGCACAGCTGATTTCTCACCTTAAAACTTCTCAGAAGTGGATTTAGTGATGAAAATTTTACAGTTTCGTATGTAATTTCATCACTAAAGTTTTAAGGTGAGAAATCAGCTGTGCAGATTTCAAATATTGACACTTTTACGAGAAGTGATGGCGGAACAAAAATGTGATGAATATTTTCGGAGTTGAGGAGCTCCGCAAGTGGCTGCGGGGGAAGCCTGTGCCAACCCATGGGAGGAGCGTGTGGATCACTGGTGTGTGTGTGTAGCATTGAACATTATGTCGCGAAGTTGTGTTTGGCGTCACTATGACGACCTGCTACATACTATCTCTGGGTACTGTCTGCAATTGAAAACGGAGCAGGGCCGAGTAGAGTCGAATCTATTGATTAGCTCTATGGTAGCATTTTTCGACAAGGCAGCATAGATCATCAGAACACGGGCAACAGTTCAACGTTTAGTCCTAAAAGACGATGCAACTCCGACTCTGTTTGGGCCTGGAAATTCACAATCACAACCTGTAAGTACGCTTTATTGGTTGTGAATTATATTTAAAATAAACACGGCACTGTAACTTCACAGACTGGTCAAGTGCGGAGTTGTTGTAAATGTTGGCTAACACAGATAAAGTTATAACTATAATGCTAACGTTCAAATTGTTCAGCCAATTTTTATGTAAAATCGAGTTGAAATATGGTGATTTTTGTAGTGGTTTATTGTAAGATGTGGAACAATGATGTTGTGTGGTTGTGGACTTGTGAGCAACTTATACCATCTGCTAGGTTACGGTCGCAGTCTGAAGTGGCTTTGATTTGGATCACACTACCTTGTTTCTTACGACCCGCCCTTCTCTGCTTCTGATTGGCTAGTAGTCCTTACCTGGGAACTGCGCATGAGCAACTCCCAACAAAGATTTTGTACAAGTAAGATGCATCACTCTGTAGCTCAAGAGCGGAGCGTACAACACATAGGGTGAAAAGAGGAGCTGCAGCAATGTGCAGTATGAGAAAAATATGGTGTTTTTTGAAAATTAAACCATGTAAACCTGTTCTGGTACAACCCCTAAATAAGATTTTGAAAACCTGAAAATGAGCATAATACTACCTCTTTAACCGACTTTAAAATATGCAGCAGTGTAGCAGAACTGCGAAGGTTAATTGTGCACAACTTTAACCAGCAGCGTCAGTATGCTATTCATGCTAGCAGCTGCTTCACTTTGCCTTAGTTGATAATATTTTCTTTGCTGCTCTTCAACAGTCAATGTTTCAACATACATTCAAAAAAACTTTATAGTATAACTACATAGGATATATGAGTAGCTTACGTTATAACTTTGATGATTTCAGTGGACTCTAGAATGAACAGAGCCATCATTAATGCGATCAGTTGCACCTGTGCACATATGACAAGTAAAAATGTCTGCTGAGAAAAATGTCGATGACAGGTTTACAGTATGTTATTCCTGATGTTTTGATTTACATTTAGGTGATGAACTACAGGACATGAAAATCTACAATTGTGGCAAAAATGTAAACACAAATTCAGTTGTCAAAATGTGGTGAGTTGGTTATTTAACAATGAATGACTGAAAGTTACAAAAAAGGAACCTCTCATTGTTTGTAAACGCCCACCCAAAACTGTGTCTCTCCCAAGTCACACCACTGTCTGTCAGTGGCATCCTGCAGATTACAGTCTTCGCTCTTTTGTTTCTAGCTTGCGAGGGAGATTTACTGCTAATCCATGGACCGCCCAAGGTCATAAGAAAAACATGTGCATGGGTTTTTGTTTTTAAAGGGTGGATTTTCCTACTTTAATATATTTATACACCAGATTCTCACATTGTTCATCTAAACAGAATCTCAGTCTGGACAGATGCCTTCACCCTTTCTGAACAAGTTGTTCCCTTCTGTCATAACACATTTTAATGTAGATGTGCAACAGGGGCAGACTGACAGTAAGCCCAAAGGAGTGCATACACAGATACACATGTTGGTTTGGTATACTTCTGGGGGCACTGATCATAAATGACTGAAAGAAAACTCACTTTAACCAACCCCCCATTAAAAAAAGGAATTAATTAAAGCCAATTAGCTGACGTGTATCCAAAATTGTTCCCATGCATGGGGGACCAACACACACTCACAAAAGCTGCTGGTTCTGTTTCACAGCTCGCTGTCGAGTGTCATAACTCTCCAGTCTGTCCTGTCACTTCCTATTGGATCTAATAATACAGAAAGGCCAAAGGATTTCTGACACCCAAATGTCCAGAAATACTGTAAGAGTTTGGCACGTTTCAGCTTTCAAATGTGGTTATTTGTCTTCCCATCTGGACAGCATAGCTACTGTCCACTAATTGGCCAGAACAAGGTATACTTTTTGTAAGAAGATTAAAAGAAATGTGTGTTGAAATATTTGCTGATACTGTGATATTTATTATGTTTTGATTAATGGTTGAAACTGAGAGATCTGTTATGTATGCTGAGAGTTTTCTGACTTTTTCAAACAACGTTAGTTGAACCATGAAGCCATGGCAGTCGAGATTCAACCATTGTAATCCATTTTACCACAAAACAACAAAATCCTGTCTGCTGGTTGATGGTGATTTGATTGGTAATGCCTGTTCTTATAAATCAGAAAATGGAAATCAGAAAATGGATTAAGTATTTCAGGGCTTAATGTTGTTTAAGTGGCGTTATTATCCACAAAATAAAGATTAAAAAAAAGATAAATGTATATGGTCTTAATTAGGCACAGCTTGAATTTGATTGGACAAACACACCTCCTAGTCAACACTAAGGCCTAGACTACTCATATTCTGTTGGTTAATATTTGGACATTAGCGACAAAAGCCTGATGGTTTCATTTCAAACCAATAGCTTAAAGGGGGGTCGTTTTCTCTGATAGATTCTGCACCTTTACGTGTTTAAAGAAATGAGTTAGCCTATGTTACACTTGACTTGCCTACGCATGAAAGCTGTAGAAATCAAGTATCTAGACACGACATGTCTGGTGCACATAATCCTTCAATTAAGACTTCCAGTGGATGTTATCAGTACTAAATTTAACCTGATGTCTTTTTTGCTCTCCACATGTTCAAGAATCGTGAGATTTCGAAACCAAAACTTTTCAACGCACATGAAGGTGAGGGTTTTGTCATTAATTAGTCTCCTTCATTTTTTACATTTCATCACTTAGTTAATTGGCTTGATCACTGAGGCTGTCATACAAATTCCTGTGCCTGGTTTCAGAGACAGTCTAGATTCAGTTTGAATGTTTAAATCTTTCAGTTCAATGCACCACATTGATCCGCATCCTTACCGTTCGACCGTCTCACAATATTCTCCAAAAAAGTATTCTGAGGGGCCACAAGTCCCCTGCGACCCCCCGCCATCCTGCCTCTTCACTCAGTCGTCTGCAGGTGAATCTTTAAGAGATAAGATAAGATAGAACTTTATTTATCCCGAGGGAAATTGTCGTTTACTCCTCAGTCTGCCGCTTGCCTTCATGGTCTCTCCGGCTCTGAGACGCCGCGTGGATTTCTTAGGAGAGGGACCGTTTGTCTGGTCTGCTCATTAGCTATACCTCAGCCCGGTGCGGTGCGCTGGCGCCTCTGAGACACGCACCTCATCATCCATGAGACGAAAACAACGCATGGGCGCACCGCACAGGAGGGGCCGTGGCTCTGCTCCTCCACATGCATCACCAACAGCACCAGGAGCTCCATCTGCTGGTCAAAACCATGTGCACAAACTCCACTGGTGGAGCTAAATACGTTTCCTCAAGAAGGCTACTTAAATACAATTTGAAGTACTGAGTAACTGTCTGCGACTTATATATACTTCTACTCCACTAGCTTGCTTAGGCTATATGCATGGGGCACACCTGGGCCCGGTGTGCCCCATGCATAAGCCAGAGCAGCAGTCACTTTTGGTTGGACCTCCTCATCTCACATCTGGATTTCTTTTCTTTGTTTTGCAGTTTGTTTTTATAACATCCATGCAGCACATGTTCACCAATCCACTCCCTACACTGATGACTTTACAGATTCCTCCCACTCATTGGTTTTGGTTAATTTAACTTATTCTGTTGTATAAATAAATCACTTTGTTATTTTGTTTATCCGTGTGTCTCCAGTTTTTGTTGCAGTCCAAAAGTCGGGCTTTGAGAATTAAGATTTTTTGAAGCATTGCTGAACTTGTTTGGCTTGTCTGAGTTTTTAGTTTCACCAAAAAGTGATTTCATGAATTCATTTATATAACAGTTTAAGTCTCAAACAGGTCAAATTGTCCAATTCATGAAAAAGTGAGGATTAGAAAATATTCCAAAAATAAATTTAAACTATATAAATGTGTGACACAGAACTTTCTTACTTTGTGGGAACAACACCTCGATGAGCCACAACAGTGAAATTCTGCTTTCACATTGTTGCATTAGTAATGAAAAGCTAATATAACATTTAAGTCAGCCAAGGGACATTTTCAGCAGAACAAATAAATACTTTTGATACTTTAAGTATATCTCGCTGATAATGTTTCTGTATTTTTTCTTGAGTAAAATCTTGAATGCAGGAGAGAAAGGTACAGATGTGTCTTTTTCCTGCAAATTATTTTATTATTCTGCTTGTCGACAAGTTCATCTCCTTTATTTTTGTTGGTTGTTCCATTATGTGTTTAAATACTTATACTGTAAATATAAGAGTTCAAGCTGGTGATATTAAGAAGATTAAAACAGTGAACTGTGTTAAACAGCTCATTACCGTTTGGAGTATGAAACCAAACTGAGAAAAAAACAGTTGGCAAACGTTCCTCTAGTCGGCCCAGGAGGATTGTTCTTAGTTAGTTTTTCATGGATTAATCGCTTAGAAGCAGGGTTCTTGAAATGGGTGTCCCAACAGAGCAGCAATACAGAGACATATGGATTTTTCCCACTTTAACCCCTGCAGTAGTAAAATTGGTCCTTTCAAAGACGACATTTTCCTCACCAGCTCATTAATCCTGTTCCAATTATTTTAAACCCTGCAGTGCCCATTCTAAGACTGACCTCAAAGGATGCTTCTGGTGACATTTCCATCAAAACTGAACAGACAGCAAAAGAGTCAGAAAGGTTTCACACACCTGTGGTTTATCTGAAACCTGCTGTTGCAGGTGTGAATCAAACTGGATGGCTATCATGGAAACCAGCAGGGCTCTGTGTGCAGCAGAGATCCACTGAATATCAGCGTTTTATGAGCCATGCTGTTGTTTGTCCACTTAGTAGTATTGCACACGTTGGTTCACACTATATTGTGGTTGTAAGCACACACAAGTGTTTATGAATGTATTTGTCGACAACTATAACTCCTCCTGTGGGCACCCACAAGTGGAGGCCTCATGTATAAACAGATAAGGAAGTAAAATATAGGGAATCTCAATTGTTATACTAATTATAAACTTAAAATGTCCTATATCTGATTACAACATCAAATTGTGTTATAAACAATTATGAAATGGTTTATACTTTATTGCTTTTGAATGCTAAATGGTGAGGGGGTTTGAGTGTTGGCAATAAAAGACAAAACAGCCCCAGGTCATGGCTCCATTTATGGGCTGACTGTGTTAGCTTTGTGTTTTACGGTACACCCACCTAGTAGCATTTTATTAACATCCTTTGATACATAATTAAAATGCTATGAAAGTCAGGTGCAGGAGACTATGACACTGATCACCTGCTGGCTCTTCCTGTAGATATATTAATGTTGGAATGATAAAGGGTATGTAAAGGCAATAACTGTTATCAGACAAGCCATTGATGCAGTATCTTTGCATGGAGATTGCAGATGCAAAGTGAGGTTTTATAGAGGGTCAAATTCCTGCACAATGACCATAACTGACAGCCACTGACTACCGGGTATTATAGAAACACATTATTAAACAGTAACAGAATCACACTGTCGCAAAATTGTCCATGAATGAAATGAGAACGTTTCCATGAAACTCAAAATTGTATTTCTTCCTTTTTTTCTGACTTCAAAGGTTCAAAAGGATTAAACACTAATTTCAGCGACAGTTGAGCTTACTGGTCGTCACAACCCTTTAATACATGAAATGTAAAACAGTATAATGTATTCTGCTGTGTTTTAATGAAATTAACCATTCATATAATTACATAATTTTGCCCCAACCTCCCCAGACAGTTTATATAATTCCTCCAACCTTTTCCTCATGGAACACACTTCAACAGTTCACATAATTATAGAGATTTTCTATTCAGTGGGAAGCCTGGTTTTCTCAACTTGAAAGTGTGTTTTGTTAATGAGAGCTAAAGTAAGGTCCCACGCATCAGGTTTAAAATTTTATGCAGGTTTTTTTTTTAATCTGAAGGAGCTGCACCAAATGTGGAGCAATTACAGCTGTTGCAATGTGGATTCAGTCTGACACACAGAACCAAAACCAAAGAGTTTACAGGGTTAAATTTTATGACACAGGACATACAATGTCCCGCTTCATATTAATACACATAACAAAACAGAGCTTTCTTGCACACAAACATGTTATATTGTCACATTATGAAGACAGTCTTTGCATGTCATTTCTCTTCTCTAATTAATTTGACCACGTCTTGGTGATTTTGAGATGACTCAGGTGATCTGTGATGTACTTGTGTTCAGGAAAATTGGCGAATTTGGTCTCCTTGATCTTGAGCCAGGCCTGGGCTCTGCGCTCGGCAGCGTGGCAGTGCTCCTGCTCCGGGGTCATGTACGGCCGACTGATCCAGTATTCATTCTCAGCCTCGCGCTCCAGATGCTTTAGCGTATTGCGTTTCATCTGCCACGTGATCTGTCTAGGACGGCGATACTTCCCGATCCACTGTTTCCCGGGGATGCCTTTCCGCAACAGCGTGAGGGTGAGAAACATGGTGGCAAATTACTTCTGAAAAAGGCAAAATAAGAAATAGGTATTCAGTAGTCAGATCACATCCACACCAGTCCAGAATTGTAGTATATTGTAGTACAGTATTATAGGAACTTTCCGCAGCAGACATTTTTCGACTCATTCAGTAGTAGGAAAAGCACAGATATTAATAACATTAGTGATGGTTCTGTTATATTCAAGTGTCTCAGTAAGCTGTGACAATGAGCACATTAGGACCCTGATACTGAAGGAGCCCATTGTAATTTAGCCATCCTTAGGTTTATCATTTACACCACTTCTCTTTGTGACATGTGAAAATGTCTTTAGGTGAAAAAGACCAATTAAAGGCTCTGCACACCCACACGGGTGTTTTATGTCAACTGGCTGATTACTGAACATTTTATTTCCGTTGACGTCTATCACTGCCCTTTAGAGTGATAAAGGCGCAAATAATGTACAAGTAAAGTAACAGGAGAATTATGGAGATGTTGAGCAAGTACAGTCTACTTAACTCTGTACATACCTCCACACAGTTCTGAGAAGAAATCTGATCAGTAAGCGTAAGTAAAAACACCTGTGTGGGTGGATCATCAGTGTGGAGGGGCTTTAAGAAACCTTCGTATCATAACAAATCCTACAATTTAAAATAAAGCCACTTAAAAGACAATGAAGCCAATCCCTCAGCGTGATTTTTGTATTTGGAACTGGCAAATCAAAAAAATATTAATAAAGACTTTTACCACATGCCGTTGAAATTCACCGTTACATTTTTTCCAGATTACTGTAACATTTACTGTTTACTACAACCAGAGAGGAATTTGACACATTTGTTAATCTGTGTTTCACAAAAGTCTACTTAAGATACAGCAGATTTTATCTGCCTGCAGAAGACAGAAAACAACTGAAAACCACTAATCTCAGGCTGCATCTCAGAGGAGGCCCTACTTCATAAAGTTGTGAATTGTGTATTGCATTGATCAGGTCACTTATTGTTGCCTTTGGCACACTGATGTGTCATGGACTGTGATCATTTTACAACAGTGCATGACAATGACATCACATCAACAACGTTATCTCCACAAGGTTAGGTGGATTATTGTGTAGAAAGTCTAAAGTGTAACAATAAAAATTGTTTAAAGCTGCTCCATTTTTTTCTTTATGAACAAGGAATCAAACTACATGTATGTGAAAGGAGTCACTGCTCATTATTTTGTTTCTTTGGACGGAGGCCTGAAGGGAGGGTGTGCGATTTCTTTGGTTTGATTCTTTCAAAATCTAGCTGTCTCTCTCGACAAAAAAAAAAAGTCATGTGTAATCAGTGTACATTCAGAGTTATTTTATTTATTTATTTATTTTTAAATTTTATTCATTCATTCATTCATTCAGAGTTATTTTATCCGGTAACGTGTTGTTTTAGATGGAATTTTAATTAATCAATGAAATAGAGAAATACATTGGGTTATGCTGTAGATTTTAGAACATGACTGGTATTTACGGGAAAGTGGGGTACAGTTTGCCAGAAGTTATGTCATTCAACTGCATAATTCTCTACAGTATAACAATAGTTAAATCAAAACAACTTTCATCAAATAAACTGATATTTTCGCTGCAGTAAGTTAAGTTATGGATCTGACAGCACCTCCCTGCCCATCCATGTAGATACACGGAAAGCGAGTGAGAAGCAGTAAAGACCCCCCAGGTACAAAACAGAGCAGGTATTCATAACAGAATGACATGATTAATAAGATACGGCCTGAAAGGAGGAGCTGAGGTGGTGGCGGGTAACAAGCTGCCTGCAGAGGAAGCAGCAAAGGCAGGCAGGCTGTAGCAGCCTAAAAAAGGCAGCTTTTATGGAATTTGCCAATGAATGCTAAGAGAGGAATCAGCTGAGCTGTCAGCTGAGGTGCTGTGAGCTGAGCTTAACATTTTTGCCTGCCTGAACTAACTCTATGCTTGATATATTTAACACTAACCTGTTATGGTTTTAGATTAGATTTTTTCCACAGAAGCCAAACTGACAAGGCTGCCTGCAGATGTGTACGCGCAGACATTTGTTTTGTTTTTCGGGCCTCATGAGTGCAGTTATTGGCCTATGCAGATTATGTCAAAATGCCAGATCCCTACACTTAACCAACAATAACAAATAGAAGAAAAAGAAAAGTTTACTGTTTATTTCCTGATTTATTTGGGAAATTGTAATACTTGTAAACTACTGTATAGACTTCTTGTATTAAAGTTAATATTACAGTCTTGTCCTTATTAGCGAAACCATGTCAACTGTATTATTAATTAGCGCACATATATATGTTTCTTACATGACAATGGAGTAGTAGACATACACATATAAAGTGGGTGAACAAAATATTATCAACACCTTTAAGAATAACGTAATAAAATGCAACGGCACCACAAACTACAGCCTCCAAAATGATCACAAAGTTGAATCCACGCCTCTATAATACAGTATTAATGACTGTACTTCTATCATTAACTAAGTGACAACATCATATCGTCTATCCCCCGCACAAGCTTCATTGTTGTTTTCTTACGTGAGGTCCCGTTACAAGCGAAGTAAAAGTATGACCCCTAAATTACAGGGACAGTGTTAGTGTGCAGAAAAATAGTGCAGTATGAAGCTAACGTTAGCTTAGCTGTAGCCTAATGTTTCACGCCAAGGGCATCTTAAAAAGCATCATTTGTTACTCTAAACAGATCCACATTCGTAAACTGCATTTTTGTTCCTTACCTCACCTTCTAATTATAACAAATGCAGCACACTTTCCGACGACAACATGAAGAAAACGCCCAGAATTTGACAGTTTATAAAGAGCATTGGAGAAACGTGAGAGGTATCAATGGATGGGGGTCAACGGTCCTATTTCCGGGTTATCTACGGTGCAGGAGGAGGCTCAAACACGTTCAGTTAATGTGCCAACTGCGTGAATTGTATTCATCTCCAAGTAGCCTACTGTTTAAAAACGACAATATCCTTTGCAGGTTTCATCAATCGTGATAAATAATCCGATATATCGGATATTTTTTAAGAGGTGGATGTATTATTCTGCAGAACAGATGTTGTAGACGAACTGCCGAGATTTGCATCCACATTTTTTCTCAGTATATATGGCATAACACCGTCCGTGTTGGAAGGCTATTTCAATAATTGGTATAGTTTATTCAACGTCTTCCTCTTTATATCTAGTCGTAGTACGGTGGTGTTTTGTTTTCTGGATGATCCTAGAGAAAGTGAGTTTAAGTCGGGGAATTTTCTGATCCAACTGCGAGTGAAGTGTAAAGCTGCAGCGCTCGGTGCCTTCATCCCCACCCAGGTAACCCCGTGCTACTTTCTGGATGACGTTCAGTTTCCGGGCTCCTCCCACTGAAGTGCACTTAAAGGTTTCTTACCAGCGCACTTCCTCATCTTTCCAGTTGTTTATGTCTGTTTCGGCACCAGTTGAAAATGTTTGTCTTTACATTGTTTTCAGCAACCACCTGGACTTTGCTGGCTCTTTTTTTCACCATACTATTACTGTGAGTGGCTTCTACGCTTGTTTTTTTTATACTATTGAAGTAGTAGGCTACTTTGTCAGTTTTTGCCGTTTTTGAGGCGCATTTATTGTCCTACAATCAGGGTCGTTATTACACTGTTGTAATATTGATACTTGTTACCTGTATAGCTAACCACTTCTTATTTATAATATAGGTATGGCATTCTGCCATATAGGGTCTTCAAAAAGCTGGGAATACCCGGACCAAGGCCTCTGCCTTTTATTGGAACAATGCTAAACATAAGAAAGGTAAGGTACATACTCAAACACTCATCTTAGATAATAGTATGTAGAGTTGATTGACTTGATAATTAAGAACTATGAGGGTGTTTAAAAAGTCCTTAAATATGAGGACAAACAATGCCTCCTGGCACTAACTGCTTGACTTATCTATAATTTTTATGATTGTACCTGTTGGAAGTTCTGTGGCCATTTAATCTTTTAACACTTAGACACATTTATATGAAATTCCTTGTAGGGAATGATTCCTTTTGACCTTGAGTGCCAAGCCAAGTATGGGGATGTGTGGGGGTGAGTTGTGTCATCATCTTTCTAGCCCAACTGCTGCAGGTAACATCAGTGGTGGAAGACGTACTCCTTTACTTAAGTAAAAGTGCCAGTGAAAAACTAGGAACACCTCTACAAAGTGTTTAACATATGTGTATATTTACACACATACATATGAATGATACATAGACAAAAATGTCACAAGCACATGACCAAAATAAGACAAACTTTTTATATAAGAACGACAGCAGCCGTTTAAAACAAACCACAGATTCAGCAGATCTGATTAACTGAGGAAGGAAGTTCCAAAGTTTAGAAAAAGGTCAGCTCTGTATTAAAAATGGAAACAGGAAACCAATAAAAGGATATTGATCAGGGGCTCAACAACTGCAAGGCCTTGTACCTTATTAGTAATATTTAGAAGTCACGTCTGTGTTTCATAGGAAGTTAATGAAGGGAGGAAAAAATTGGGGTGATGGGGAACAAAAGTCTAGTCTTTGTTAATAGCTGCTGCATTTTGTACCAATTACCAACAACCTAGGGAAGACTGAGTAATGCAAATAAAAAGTGAGTTACAGTAGTCTAAATGAGTAAAGTATTTACTGGACGTTCCATGTTTTTTTTATTTTTGCTATATTTCTCACCTCCTTTTTGTCAGAAGCTATCAATCAATAAGCTCATACACTGTGATGTTGTGTTTCTGTGAAGGTTGTTTGAGGCACGGTCGCCAGTTTTAATGGTGGCAGACCCTGAGATTATTAAAACTGTGTTGGTGAAGGAGTGCTTCTCTGCTTTTACCAACCGCAGGGTAAGAGATTCATCTTGTTGCATGTTATCTGCAGTTGTTTGATAAGAGAAAATATTTCACAAAATACTGTACATAAATGAAGCATTGTGGTGCTACAGTGATGCTCCAGCCTACAGATATTCTCCAGACATAAGGGAACACTTCAGTGAAAATGAAATGCAAAAAAAAAAAAAAAACTGGACTTAAGATTCTGTAATGGTAAAGCCTTAATACATAAAGTTAACCAAATACTTTTTTACATTTCCAAATGTTTTTAGGCTGATATGGTTCAGAAAACTATATTATGTCCACTCTATCAGGCCAAAGAGTATTTAATAATTCTGAAGTTCATATCTCTTCTTTTGCTGAGCCATGTTGGAAGAAGAGGCAGCTAAGTAATTCCTCATGCAAGTTTGGATTTGTAGAAATATCCTTTAGTTTACATAGAGTCTCAGAGATTGATGGTTGACGAATACACCAGGTTGCACACAGATCCTCTGAGCCAACTGGGGAAATTTAATTAATTTCTATTAAGAAATCTCTTGTGTCAGGATTGATTTTGTCATTTCGATTAGGCCAGTTTGGCACCCTATAATGGATTGACAGCTAAACTTAGGAAGAAATCGCAGGTATCGCAGGTGGTGCAAAATGAAACAATCTCGTATTTATTAAATTGATCTCATTAAACTGGTATGGTGGGAGTTTCTGCCTGCACATATCAAGCTAAATATCAGAGGCTGCATCATAGTTACAACATAAACGGGCTTCTAAACATTTATATTTGCAGATAACTATGATCATACTAAACATGACTACAAACCACCGGGGTTAGTGTGTGTTCATATGTAGAACCTCAAAGTAATAAGCTTTATTTTTTTGTACTGGTGCCCTACTGGAGCATCCTTCCATCAAGCTGACAAAACAAGAGAGACTTTTCAGGGCTTATTAATTTAACCATTACTTATTCACTGAGAGCCAAGCTGCCATTTGCAGGAATGCCCTCATCACACTCACACAGTTCACACCTGGAAGCTGCCCAATACAACCACAGTCTGATCAGCCGGCCACTAAGCAGCTCCACTGAAGCTGTTAGGACTTAAAGGAATAGTTTCTACCTTTTGAGGTGGAGGAAGAGTTAGAGGAGAAGATTGATCTCATGTCTCTCATGTTCTCATGACTCTCATGTCTATAGAATTAAGAACCTACAGTATCTCCAGCAGCTTATGCTCTAGCTTATGTCAAAGACTGGAAACAGGGGGAAACAGCTAGCCTGGCTCTGTCCAAAGGTAACAAAATTCCTCTAAATTAAAACACGCTGCCCTACTTTTCTTTAGTACACCATGCTTTATTCACCAAACCCCCATGTTGGCTTCACCTGGGTGGTTTCCAATAGACAAATTATTTTTTCATCATGTGAGCAATAAATGACTATAGACGCCAAATATACAACACATTAACATGGTATCCCCTGGATTGGCGTGTTTTGTAGATCCATAAATCATTTCCAAATCAAGAGGAAAAACACTGTTCTACCCAAAGGAAGTTAAACTTAAGTACAGTGTAATGATTCATCTCTGAGCCAGAAAACACACTTAATTTTATGATCACCAGAGTCACCTTTTCAAGAGAGAAAGAGACACTGGTGTTACAAGAAGTGACATTATTGGAGCAGAAAATAGTGAGTTTTATGGTGTGAGAAAGAGAAATGTTGGAGGGTTGAAGTGTGTAACTCTGCTGTACTCATGTTCACAGGATAACATTATTTCTGGACCTTTGGATGATGGGATTACAGTAGTCAAAGATGAAAGGTGGAAAAGAATTCGGAGCACTTTATCACCATGCTTCACCAGCGGACGAATGAAACAGGTTTGTATCAAATCAGAGCTCACTAACCACTTCTCTATTCTGCTTTCTATGACCTAGTGCAGCAATACAAATACATGGTCTGCAGTATGTCTACATATATGTGTCTAAAGTGTGTCTACACATATGCATATGTACTGTAGATGCACAGAGAGAAGTTGGCATCAGTAATAGAAATAAATATGTAAAGTACATTATCAACACCACACTCTTCTTTGTTGAAGGTTTTTCCCATCATTGCTCGCTATGCAGATCGACTTGTTGAAAAACTTGGACAAACAAATTCAGATGAATCCGTTGATGTCAAACAGTATGTCATTAATCTGTTATATTGCAGCATGCCATTACGATGTTTGTTGTAAAATAAATGAACATGGTAGCACTTATATCATGTAATTCCTAAATGAAAACCACCTCTTTGTTTCTGTTGTAGATTTGTCGCACCTTACAGTTTGGATGTTGTGACCAGTGCGTCTTTCGGTGTTGAGGCAGACTCTATAAACAATCCAGATGACCCACTTATTATTCATCTTAAGAAGATTCTTAACTTCAAATTGTGGCCTTTCATTGTACTAAGTATGTACTGCTTTCACTTCCCTAATAGGCGGAGATCATTTGATCATATGAGCATCAGGGGATAATTAGTTTGCACATTTTAATAAACAACCCTTTGGTCTCCTTTCAGTGATATTTCCCTTAAGTGAACGTCTGTTTAGGCTCCTGCATATTGACATAATGCCCAGACTCAGTATGGAGTATTTCTACAACGTCATCAAGAGATTTAAAGACCAGCATCATGCAGAGGAATCTGTAAGCATTTCATCTGCACCCAGTGGAGAAAAAAAAGAATGATTCCCATTTTGGGAAATATGCTTATGCGCCTTTTTGCCAAGAGTTAGCAGAAAAGTTCATTACCACTCTCATGACTGTACACTAAATATGAAGCTAAAACCAGTCGTCTGTTGGCTTAGCTTAGCTTATGACAAGTTGTGTTTTTTTTTACTCAAGGAAGTCACGGCACCTTATTTTGCACAAAATCTATGACCCAATTAGGAATTTCAGCTATATGGCAAAGGCAGCCGCTTTGATCATACTTGATCACATACTTAATTTTATTCCGAGGTACAAGGCAGATTAATTTATCATTTTACAACACAGGATTGTATAACGAGCAGCCATCACTGAAAATGGTGCCTCATAAGTATATAGATAGAGTCACACATTTTGCTAGCTGTTTTACAGCTTCATATTTAAAGTATTATAAATCTTCTCATTGAACTCTTGGCAAGATAGTTTATAAGCGTATTTCTATACTTGCTACCTTATTTCTGCTGTTATCTCTCTCATTCAAATCAATATTTCTTTTTAAGCCAGTTGTGTACAATTTGTGCCCATGTTGAATGCTCTCTGTGCTGATCTAGATTCGAGCAGACTTCCTGCAGGTGATGATTCAGAACGAGATACCAGAATCGGTGATAAAGAGTGAACAAGATCAGCCGAGTAAAGGTATGTTTTCACCACAGTAGTAATTAGTAAAAGTCAAGGTAACACTAAGAGTAAAAAGGTCTACTCTCAAAGTGTATCAGCACTCTGTTCTTTGTTCTTCCCCTTCATCAAGTCATTAAGCTCAGGAGAAACACATGAATCTATTCATTAGGGCATTCTTCTTCACTGGAAAACAAGAAAGTTTAACTGAAGAGTTAAAAAATGGAAAACAAATAATGCATTCAGTAACATGCAGCCACAGTCTGTTATACAGCTGTCTTAAATATCTTAATACACTGTATGTGTTCAAATGTCTCAGCTTGTGAAAGTAGTTTTCTGGCTTGTGCTTCATTTTGTTATAGGTTTGACTGATCACGAGATACTTACCCAGGCCCTGATTTTCATTTTTGGTGGCTATGAGACCACCAGTACCACTCTCACTTACATCCTTTACAATCTGGCCGCCAACCCTGAAGCGATGCAGATCTTGCAGGAAGAAATCGATGCCAGCCTACCGAGAGATGTACCGTAATTTTGCATGTGATGTTGACATTTATGACTGACTTTTAACAGCTGACATATTGTTCTAATCCTTTTCTGTTCATTTTGTGTGTTTGATGCCCACTTTACCTTTTGCCCCTAGGCTCCTGTTTCATACGAGGGTCTTGTCGGTCTCCAGTACCTGGACCAGGTTATTTGTGAGTCACAGCGTTTGCTTCCCACTGCGCCTCGGCTTGAGCGAATGTGCAAGAAAACAGTCCAGGTCCACGGCCTCACCATCCCAGAAGGAACGCTGGTTGGGATTCCTGTGCACATGTTACACAAGGACCCACGCTTTTGGAGCTCACCTGAGCTTTTCAAACCAGAGAGGTAAATGAGATGGAACCAGAAAATGTAATTACTTAAATGTGGCACATTGCTCTTGACTATGTAACTTTTGACAAAATCTCACCACAAGGTCCACTCAGTAGCTGTTCTGGACCTCTCATATATATCATATCACAATCTTCTATAACAGACAGAGTTACACAGTGGTCATGCAATTGTATATTTCCATTTTTAGTGGACATTTCTTGTCCATGTTGGCTTAAAAGTTGGGAATAAATGTTCATTCTTGACCTCGTAAACAGCAACTGACAAAATGTAAACAGTGGCCACAAGTGACATTATGGGATAATGGTAAATGCTAAAATTTAGTATAACAGTAGCACAAGTAGACAAGATGCGACAAGTGTACTGACAAGGGCAAGGATGTATTTTATTGCTTATAGACTCAACTTTTAAATCATCTTTCAAAAGTGACATTGTCTTGCTTTAAGTGTTCCCATTTTGGCTTATTCACCACGTAAAATACAAGCTATACAAAGAATGACATGACAAATATTTAGTGTACATTTCTTACATTTAGTGTGTCTGTTGTATGCAGTATGGAAAAGTTAAAGGAAACCCCTTCTGTTTATGTTTATGTGGATAAGTACTCTGGCTTTGTTTACTGTGTTGTTCATCACTAGAACCACTTTGGTGACAATCATACTGATGGAGAAATCAGCATGTTTGCTGCTCAGAGAGCTTGTGACAGTACCTATATAGAACAGTACTCATGACGATCTCAAGAGCCAAGCATCAGACCAGCCTTTCAGCCAAATGTGCAGGCACTGCATGTACTGCTAAAAACATAAAATTAGAAATGATCTTGTGTATCTGTGTCTGTATTTGCAGGTTCAGCAAAGACAGTGGTGAAGAGGTGAACCCGTACGTGTACATGCCGTTTGGGCTTGGTCCTCGTAACTGCATCGGGATGCGCTACGCTGTCCTCGTACTGAAGATGGTTGTTGTCCGTCTTCTGCAGAGCTACACTTTGGAAACATGCAAAGACACCATGGTAAGAGCTCCACGCACTGCAAGGCACACATTCAGACTGACTACTCTGCTATCATGTCCCTGATTTTACATTTCTTTCTTTCTTTAGATTCCTTTAGAATTGGACTGGAAGTTCCAGCCAAAAAAGCCAGTAAAACTCAAGTTTGTTCCCAGACAACAGTAGTCAAAGAGGGGGCATCTCCAAATGTACAATGCTTCTGAATTCATCAAACTCATTGTTTCTTCAACATTTGGCAACTGCTTACAATGTCGATGAATCAAATGTGTTTTATTAACTTTTGTATCTTAAAATTTGCAGAACAAAAAAAGCACAGAGCTTTTCTTAATTTTTAGGGTACAGTGCAGGAATTTATGACAGTGTTGAAGATTCACTGCGAGTATTTTGTTTTATTTTGTTTTTTATATGAGCTTTATAATCTAATAAAACTACAGCCTGAAAAGCTAATACTAAGAGTCATAACCACTTGTTTAACAAAACTGACCTGTATGTTGTTTTTCAATATCAGTCAGACTCCACGGATGTCTGCAGCTCTGTCATTGATGGGTATTTGTCTCCACCTAGTGGCGGACTAAGCTTCACCTGAGACACCAACTGATAACCAAATTCACGTGAAATACTGTATATTTTGGTGACCTGATTAAAGTTTAACCAAATTTTCATTAGTTTTTACTTAACATACTGAAAAGAAAAGGCCAAGTGTCCGAAATCTCAATTTACATCTCACTATTGTCTATAATAAAGGTAGTGATTTCAGACACAACCCTGGACTACTTCTTGACACCAAACCTCACAGATTTTTACACTTAAGTTTTTGTAGCTTTATAGGAGCTAGTAGGCAAACCTTTTGCTAAGCTAACCTTCAGCTGACCCTATAGCTTCATATTTAATTGTATCTATTATCTTCATCTCTTCAAGAATGTGAGAGAGAGAAACAACCTTAATCATCCAAAGCATTATTCTGGGACTAAATGTAGAGTAGCATAACCATCCATCCATCATCAACTGCTTATCCTGCGTACAGGGTTGCGGGGGGCTGGAGCCAATCCCAGCTGACAGAGTAGCATAAAAAATAAACAAATTTATCAAAGCCGTCACACGATTGTATACTTTTCTTTAATAACTTTACAACAGGGTACAAATCAGGTCCAGTACTCTGAAGGCTCTGTGAAAGTTCACTGTGAAACAGCTGAAGTCAGTTTTTGTGGGGTATGAATGACTGAGGTTTCCCAATCTACATTCATAGCTCACACAAATGTCCCACAAAGAATCTTTTGACAGGACATTTACTATTATAATGAAATAACCTTTATTCAAAGAATGAGGGTTTCATCCCAAAATAAGACATTCATTTAAAAGGTTGGATACATGTAATGACTAGTCAATGGCTGTTAATACAAAAATGACTGGGGAAGTTATAGGTATCTTTGGTCTCAGTAATGATGATTTGTGGTACTTAAAATGTTAAGATATGAACATAAAGTAACAATTTTCTCTCAGCATTTTTAAATGGAAGGCTACAATTATTGGTCAGTCTAATTTAGCTGGTGGATGATTAGTGTTTGATGAGATAATGTTCATTTTTCAATAGATATTACAATTATCAGATACCAGCAGAAAACTATCTGAAGCTGTGATGGGTCAGGGAAACCTCAGTGTCTGTGCACCACCACAGACAAGTAACAGTACAAATAACAGCCAGCAGAGGGCGCCGACATGAGCACTGTGTGTGTGTGCGCATCAGGCTGAGTCTGTGCATTAAAAATAAAGTTTACTTTTCCTTAGTCAGACTTAGTAAAACGTAAAAAGTAACATTTCAAATATATTTTACAATACATTTAGTTGAAACCTTTCACTCCTAATCACATAAATATGCTGGTTTCATGAGAAATGTCTTGCTTTTAACACTGCTTCTGTTTTGTTTGTTGAAATCTACAAAATGATATGCCACTGCACCAAAATAATGTCACTGAAAAATGTCCTAGATTTAGCTTGAGGACAAAAAGTTTACTTGCTTTAAAGAAATCCAGTCTCTTCATGATGCAGCAACAGTTTGTTAAGTGTGGAAACACTGCTACATTTGTTCAGGTGGATCTCTTTGGCAGAGTATCTGTTGTGTTTGATGTAGGGAAATGTGGCCCAGATGGCAGCTTGTTGATACCAACCATTTATAATACAAGTGCGCCCACACACAAACACACAAACACATTCATGCACAGACAGGAAAACAAAGAGCAGCACAGGCTCGCATACAAACATCCAGGTTGTAAACAGGAGCTCTTTTTTTTTTTTTTCCTTTTTTTTTTAATCAAAGAGAGGAATATAAAACTGCACTGCCGCAGCGCGTTTTTGAAAACCTCTATGGAGTGACTACTGCATTAGAAAAAAGCAACAGTGACGCAAACATAAAACATAGGATAAAAAAGTTAAAAGGATTATTATATTACAAAGCCTTTTGGAGTCCTGAGTTTATCAAACATAAACAAAACAGACAAAAAGGCCAGAGTCCATTTATCATATAAATACATTAAAGAACTAAAAAAAAAACAACAACAACAAAAAAAAAACAGGTTTCCTGCTTGTAGTCCAGTCCTCAGCCTTGCAACAAAACAGGCAAAAATCCATTGAGAAATATGTTTTCAACACATCCATGGCTCTTGTTTGGGACAAGACACATTATGCAGCACACATGTTGATGTTGACGGCATATATAGACTTTAAGATGAGGTGCTCATCATTTGTGAAAAATGCAGCATCTTCTTGTAAAGTACTTTAAACATTTTTTAGGATGATTAAGAAGTTTAAAGACTTGTCTGAGTAAATGATCGAGTGAGTATTTTCAGACAGAAGGTGTTTGTGATGCTCTAAATTAACACCAATGTGCGTCATACCTAACTGGAGACAGATGTGAAGAAAATGACTGTCAGGAGTGCAGCCTGACAGCAGGTCAGTTAAAGATGGTTTCAGTTCCCATTTAAGACACACTCTTCCTCAAATTAATTTCCTTTTTACTTCAAGTGCCCGTCTTCTTCAGCCATTTATGTAGATCACAAACCGTTATTGGCTGACGACACATCCTTAATGTAAACATAACGTGATCCTTCGGGTAACGATGAAACAATTTGCTTAACAACTTACAACTGGGAGCTGTCCAGTATAACCGCAGTCTTCTACTGCTGGCCGCTGGAGCACTTGTGGGTTAAGTACCTTGCTCAAAGGCACCTTGGCAGTTGCTACTGAGAAGGAGTTCTCTCTTTTACTCTGAGGTTTAAACCCAGAACCTTCTGGTCACATAAAGTCTTGCCTGCCCTGCAACCTAATTCTGAAATTAGAAAAAACAAAACTATTTTACAGTCTTGGTGAAGAAATAACTGTTGCTATTTTGTAATTATTACATTACAGACTGAGGTTTAAATCATCTTCATTGGGTTAAATTTTCTTAAATGATGTGAGGTTATTCCACGACGGGCAGGTAGGATTTTAAGAGCTGCTACAGATAACAGACAACTGCAGATACAGATTTGACATAAAAAGGGACTTAGGGGATTACTTAGAACTGAACCCATTCAAGTTGTGTTAAGGATTTCCCCTCATTTAGACACTGGCTCTGGATATGTTTATTCATGTCTATGTGGCGTTTGAGGAAAGTGACACTGATTGTAGTTCTGGCTTGAGTCTATCCAGCTTGCTGTGAGAGGAAAAGAAAATACTAAAAGGCTGAGGTCCTGAAGCACATGCACGTTGATGCAAAGTGTTTAGATTCCAAACTCCACCTGCTGCTTTCAAAATTTTACCAGCCAATTATCTAGGACATCTTAACTACAGTTGGCGGCAGTGGAAACATTTACCAGCCACAGAAGTTATACCAGAGCTTGGCTAATGGTAATTTAAAACTACGTTTAGGATTCAGTGTCTTGATGTGGGTCGAAATGCAACTACTAAAGCTAAGTGTTGAGACAAATACAGTAGTTTTTTTAACGTCCTCTAGTTTCTCCAAAACAAAGCTCAGATTGTTTGGATGTTCAATATGAAAATACCGTTTAAAGTGTATTTACATTACAGCAGAAAAAAAGGGGTTTGCGCAGTTTTTAGTAGTGCTGTACTAAATATGCTAATGTTGCAAGCAGCAGATCGATATACCTTTCTGAGACTCAGAATGTGTTTTTGTAACAACCCTGGTAGCTACATCTACATTCTGATATTCCGCTAACGAGAACATCATTTTTCATTCGTTTCTCATCCGTCTTGCCGATCAACGATTGGCTGCACCCACAAAAGTTCAGCTCAGGTCAAACTACGACAAATTTAAAACTTTCCGCACACCCCCCCACCCGCTCAACTCACCATGGTTTTACCCGCAGAGCCGTCGCAACACGTCACATACACATGGAGGAGGCGTGCGCAGTGATAATGTGACGCCTTTACGCCAGTAAGCAATGTCTACTTGTGACCCCTCATCACCGGTCATGGTCGTGTGAACATAAGCATTTCAACAAACTGCATCCAAGTGACTTTTCCTTCTTGGTTTGTTTTATTTAAACAATTTTTAGAGGCTTGAAGAGGTAAAACTATGCCGTATTTCACAAGAAAACAAAGTGGCAGAAATAATAATCATTATTTTATGTAACATAAATGTTTTCTTTCTTATCCTTTTAATAATCGGGTGACCTCTAGAGGTTTAGATTGAACTTGTTAGATGGTCAAATAATTTTCGGAACATCTAAACATCAAATCTGACATATCAGGTTGATAAAGGTCACCTCCTTTAGCTTGGGCTCAAGTTAAAAACTCTGCATACCTTCTGTTACAGGTTTCCACTATAAAAAAGTGGGGATTAGCACCATCCACCAACTAACAGCTTGTAAAATCTGGATGTGGCTGGTAATTTTTCCTAAATGATGAAACATTTTGATGGGTAAACAACCGGCCTTGCTTCCATTCTGCACCACATGTTGGCTGGTAAAATAATGAAAGAGACTTGAGGGGAAATAGTTTTTGGATTTTGGATGTGATATTGGAATCCATCAGCCATGTTCACTGAGAGACGATCGTGCCTTTGTCAGCAGCAGGAGTTCCTTCCCCCTGAGAGGAAAAACCCTTCTGCTCCCACTGCTCTGGATCACTGTAGAGATTTGGCAGACATTCCTACAATGAGCAGGTAGTTGTTCAGTGCCTTACTCGAGGACAGTCTGACAGGACTTTTGGCTGTAGCTGCATTCATCAGCTGCTGCAGGTATTCTGTTACCTTACGGTCTCTGTAACCACAAGCCCAGCCCAAAGTTTCCCAGCAGACCTTGCAGCTTCTACCGGCGGGGCTGGTGGCGGGAATGACGAGGAAAGGAGGGTGGGCTGGAGGATGAGGGTGAGCAGGGCGACATGGACGCCAGGGAGGCAGTGGCAGCGGCGTCCTCGGCCTCCTCCAGCTCTCCTCCTCCATGCAGCTCCTGGCTGACGCTGGACTGTAAGGCAGCCGGGGTCAGCCACTCTTTGGGCAGGCAGCTCTGGAGGAATGGCACGCAGGAGCTGAAGTAGGCCAGGCGGTTGACCCAGCGTGGGATCTCCCTGCCGCACAGGATCTAAAGGGCGGATAAAGGGCGAGGGAGGAGCAGAAGAAAAGGTTATTATAGTTCTTATAACAGCTATAGCAGGCTTCTACAGTTTAATATTATCCTAATTTTAAATGGTAAATGGCTGCACTTATATCTCAATTTGCCTCTCATTCACACATGCAGTCACACACTGATGGCAGCAAGTTACAGTATTTGAAAAGATTGTATTGGGGATTTATCAGAGAAAATACAAAGAACATTTCAGGAATTGATTATCGTGTTTAAACAGACTTATCCTGCTAGCTCTCAGCAACACAACATAATTGATGATTCATTGAAATGGCCTTAAGTGCTGGAAAGAAATGTATTTCTTTGACATGGATGAAAAATAGCGTGGCTGAAGCCTGATATATGCAAAGAAATGGTTGAATTTAAAATGAAATGCAGCCAGGATTTAGAGGGAGTTTAGCGCTTGAGGTTGAATTTTATGAGCAATATTCCTGTAGGGAGGAAGATATCAGATTTAATTTGGTACCCTTTTTTATATATACACAGTATACTGGTTTCAACAAGGACAATGAAAATGTCAAACAGCAGAATTTCACCACAGTTTGACAGAAAAGGTGACTATTGGGAGTCCACACACAGAAAACACACTCAGCCAAGATTGAGGGCGGTAACATCAGTAATAAAAGGGATATACTGTGGATCTGTTTCTAAATTAGCTAAATTAATCTACTTGAACACATCTGAGGGAGTCTTTCCCAGTATAGCTGAGCTTGCAGTGGAAGTACAAATCTGAGACAATGAGTACCTAACTAGAAAATACATCCTGCCATTCTTTTGTGAGGAGACCCAAGTGAAACATTTCTGAAACGTCCGGCAAACTGTATTAACTGTATGATTTAAAAATCCAGGGACATTCCAGAAACTCCATGACCCGTGGCACCCGAGACAAAGTAAAATGTGTCTCTATGGTAGCAATGCACTGTAGCTACTGTTATTAAACAGGTCTGTGTCTGGTTGGAGTAAGACTTTTCAAGTCTCTGGCAGATTTCTCTCTCACTTCCTTCACTAAATACACTTTCATGCAGGCACAGGCAGCAACACTGTCAATGTGAGGGGTAATTATCATCATGTAGCTCTATAAGTGCTATTGCATCGTTATAGAACGAGTGGCTTCCAAGAAACGCATAAGGGTTTCCCAGTCAGAGGGCTTAATCATGCTTTTATCACATCATTTACCAAACCTGCTGATAAGCTGCTTTTTTAAGATGCACAAGGAGACAGGGAAAGTAGAAAAAATGACTTACGAAGCAGCTGATTTAGTATGTTGTGCCGTGTCATATGCAGCCGACCGATGATACTAGATACGTACGGTTTGTTTATGCAGCAGCGACTGTTTTTGGGTTTGCCAGCAAGCATATTTCTAAAATGCAAATCACTCTGGCTTGCCCTGTGTCATGACCAGCCTGCCTAGGAGGAGGAAGCCTACATCAACTTTCGAGAAAATCCATTAAAAAAAAAAATCACTGGGTGTAATGTTTGGCTGACTTTTATAAAATGCTATAGCTGCAGAATTCACACCTCTGTCATGTGTTTTCAGAAATTCCCCTTTTATACTCATAAAGCTATGAAGGCTTTTTATAGCAGCACTCAGCAGAAAATAGGTTCTTCCTCAATATTTTTAAACCCTTCTACCCAGGCATCATTTAATCTGCATTCATTGTTTTTTTTGGCCACTTGGCGGCAGCGCAACAAACTGTAAAAACAACATTTAACCTGTATCACCTTATAAAGTTGATCTGGCAAACTGGCTCATTAACATTTACCAGACACAGAAAAACATTAGCATTCATTTGGTCGATGCTTTATAGTTCTGTTTTGCTCTCCATCATCACCTGAGAAAAATATCTATCTGCTTTAGCTGCTAAATGCTCCACTTTCTTTCACCAGCTACTCGCTAACCGTCTGCTGCAATGGAGAGGTTGTCCAGCTGCCCACTGCGGCCAATAACAACGCTAATAAGACTACTTTTACAGGATAGAGATATTTTTCTGATGCTACCTATACTGATTGCCGTTATCCACTTTTCAGAGACAGAATGATGTTCTAACTTCTTCTATACAAGCTCAATATACACAACAAAAGGGAAAACTGACCCACTGAGGATTAACTGCAACAGATGGACCTTTTAAGCCTACAAAGCTGTCAGACCCCTCAAGTATTCTTCGGATTCTGATTCTTAAGTATACTGGAAAACCAATTTGGGATTCAGTGTCTTGCCCAGGGACACTTCGACATGATGACAGGAGGAGCCGAGGATCGAAGTACCACCCCTGTAATTGGTGGACGACTCGCTGTACTGCCCAGCTGTTGTTGGGTTAGGTCTACCTACAGACAGAGCGTAGTGTTAACAAAGTAGAGTATGTTTACTTGCTTCTCAAGAAGAGGACTGACATCACAGCTGACACATCAAACGCTCTCCCCCGAGAATTAATAATAATAATAATAATCTTTATTTGTAGAGCACTTTTCAAAAACAGTGCTTTAACAAGTGTAAAGACAATAATACCCACGAGACAATAATACAAAAACAATACAAGCTAAAAGCATGAAAAACATTGAAAAGACTAAAATACACATTTAAGATAAATATAAAATTAGTAAAATACAATAAAATAAAAGGGATAAAATAAAGTCAAATAAGATCGGGAAAGGCTCTCCTATAAAAGTATGTTTTAAGAAGGGACTTAAAAGAGTTCACTGACTCAGCCGACCTGATTTCCTCGGGCAGGCTGTTCCAGAGCCTCGGGGCCCTGACAGCAAACGCTCTGTCCCCTTTAGTTTTCAGTCGAGACTCTGGAACAGACAGCAGACCTCTGCCCGAGGATCTCAAGGTACGTGCTGGTGTGTATGGGACTAAAAGTTCAGAAATATAACAAGGCGAGAGGCCATGAAGAGCTTTAAAAGTGATCAATAGAATTTTAAAGTCAATTCTAAAACATACTGGGAGCCAGTGTAATGAAGCTAAAATAGGTGTAATGTGGTCATATTTATTTGTTCTGGTTAAAAGCCTGGCAGCTGAGTTCTGGACAGTCTGGAGTCGATCAGTAGATTTTTGGGTTAAACAGGTGAAAAGGCTGTTGCAATAATCCAGGCGTGAAGACATGAAGGCGTGTAAAATGGTCTCGGTGTCCTTAAAAGTTAACATAGATCGAATTTTTGCTATATTTCTAAGTTGATAAAAACATGATTGAACAAGCTTTGTTGCAATTAATTGTTATGCTTCATCTTTCAAAGCTGCAACAGCCATCATGTGTCCAATCACTTTCTCTTTAAGTCAACCTCCCTAACCGATGTTACAGTAAACAAGAGAATTAAATCCTGGAGGGAAAGTCTGTTTCCCTATGGTACCAGCTGTGTGTTTGTTTCTCTACATTCTTGTGTGCATGTGTATGTTTGAATTGGTGTGTATTATATTGACGTGATGCATTTGTGTGTCCATATAAATGTGAGTGTCTGCATTTTAAACTCTTTGAGAGTTTTTTAATATGTGGTATGTACGTCTGTGTAAGTGTGTGTTATTAGATTATGTTTTCGGTGTGTGAGTGTGTGTGTGTGTTTGCCAGCTGGCTCTGCAAGTCTGGGCTTGTATCAGTGTGGCTTAATCCCCATCTCAGTGCTAGATGCTAACTGTAAGACTCCCTGCTCATTAATCACACCAGGATAAGCCGATTCAAAGTAACCACACACACAAAAACAGTGCTTACACTCAGAGCAGGAGAGGCAAAATCAAGAAATTGTTATTTTACTGACTGTGTAGTTTCTGTCTGCACTTCATGTCAGGTAAGTGCATGTCTGCACTTCATGTCAGCCAAAGTGGTGCAGTGCTGTACAGTGTGTGTGTGTGTGTGTGTGTGAGCACCTACCTCCGACAGTGCTGAGGAGAAGTGGTTGCAGTTCTTGTGCATGAGGTGGTAGGCGTTGCCTTTGTACTCCTTCCCCATCTCCTCCACGATCCGCTCCACATCCTCCTCTGTGAAGTCCGTGCTGCCCAAGACTATGGCTTCTCTATAGAGACGAGTGGGAAAAAGGGTGTCGGGGCACGAGTTAATACACATTATTACTCACTGACAAAACATCAAGAACGACCTCCAGGCATTTTGTTTAAACCTCTTTTGCACAACCAATGAGCGTAACGCAAGAACGACTCGTATGAACAGATTTGTTCTTAAGTGGCACGTATGAGGCATTCGCCAATTTTCTTTCACATGACGAAATTCACGAGTGGTCCAAACCTGTCGTGTGAGTCATTTACAAATAATTGGCCTTCCCTCACAGACTTATGAATCATATATAATAATGTCTTAATCTGAATGATTTTGGAGTTTAAGCAGTGCTTTGGACCCACAGAGCCAAACAGACAGCTACAAAACTCCCATTATGTTGGACTGTTCCTTTAAAATGGATTTACCAGATCTATTCAATTAGATGTCACAACTTTTTTACCTATGACACTGTACTATATAACACACCTATAACTTTAAATAACAGCCATATTTTACAAATTATTTTTTATTCTTTTAAATTTTAAAAAATCTTATTGTCAATTTTATATGTTTTGTTTATGGTTCTTGACTTGCAGTAGTTGCCTTATATTTCTTATATTTTCTACCGACTATGTTTATTGTTATGCACCAAAATACCAAAGCAAATTCCTTCTATTTGTAAAACTACTTTGCAGTAAAACTGATTTTGAGTCTGATTCTAACCTGGATTTACCAGGTTTGTCTCTTTAAAACTTAAAAGAAAGCACATCTTGACCCATCAGATGTTTGGAACTGGGAGAGTGGATGATATGAAGGCATTTGTCCCAGACGATCCATACTTTATGGTTTATTGGCCTGAATGTAGACAGCGAGTGTGTCTGTGTGCGCCAGGCAGTGTCTGTCTAAAGCCACTGGGCAGATCAACTAGAGCAGAAGTAATACAGAGCAGCACAGTAGCTCTGGGACACACACACACACGGCTGATTCTGGGAGTCCTAACACATATTGAACTGACTCGGTGCTCAACTGCCTCACCACCACAACAAACTCCAATTCAACTGCAGTAAAAATCAGACAGAAGGGCAACTTATTTTTAGCTCAAAACCTTTGATTTTCTGAAACCACACAGTGGGTCTGGTTCGCAAAGGCCTAAGCGTCATGCAATGCTATCTCATTTAGTTAAAACCTCTGACAACATAAACAGAAACTTAAAAAACATCTGGTTTATTGTAGGAAGGCTGTATTATATTGAATTACATGTACAAATGTACGTCAAAACTGGTAACTTTAACTGTACAATCTTTTATGCAGAAGTTCTTTCTCTCGGTTCCTGTCTGTTTCATTTCATTTCAAAGTCACATCGTGCAGCTTCACATGAACGCCACTGCGAAATTCCACTTTTTTCCTGCTCAATCTTCTCTCTCACTTTGGTAGTCAGCTGCCACAAACTATGAGGAGAAAAGTGATGAATCTTAAAATGTCTGTCACATGCTGTACTCATTCTACTCTCCACCCCATGTATTTTTTTTATCCTTCTGTCCAGTAGCAGCATTAACCAGTGGCCCTCATTACAGGAAGATACCAGCTCACTGACTGGCTGACTGGCTCCACGGAATAGAGCTGGAATCGCTGGCTTGCGTATTGAACAAATTAATGATTATGTGACTCTTGGATGATGGTTTTTTGAATGACTGATCATTTAGTTCAGTTGCTAACTCATGACCCAAACACTAAAAAAAGTTTATGGTGCTTGACAAAGTGTTCATCAAATGTTTATGTTTAGTTGTCAAGCTGAGGTGACTTAGAGACAGGTTCACCTGCCAGTCAGAGTGTATCCAGCTGTTCATGACCGGGTGAATAGCTGGCCGACTAGATTATTCAGTATGTTTACATATGCCAGCTTATTCAGAGAACCCTGGTTACGCAGGTCATCGGAGAACACAATTAGATTTCTCCCCTACTCCTAAATTTATATTGGAAACATAGTTTTCTTATTTTAAATGTATTAGTGAGCAGAAGATGCTACTTCCTGCGATTCTTTTAAAATGTCTTTTTTTGGGAGAGGTGTGTGTGCACGTTTGTATGTTGAAGAAGAGAGGACAGCCAGATAAAGCACAGCTCTTCTTCACAGCACCAAACAATCTGAGTTTAATAGATGGTTAGATGTTCTTTGGTGGAAATAAAATTATTTAGACTTTGTGTTTCTTTCGGTCTTAGTCAAGACTTCGGAATAATTTCAAACATGAGGATGCATCTCTACGTGTAATTATCTCCCCTTTCATCCTTTTTCCTGTCAAAAGCATAACTTTCCCTGTCTGAAGTCTCTCTCACACACGTGCACACATCAGAAACCAGGTTTCATGTATCCGCGTCAAGCTCAGCATTCTCCAGGAGAAATCACCCTGATCTCCCACCCTGATCATGAAAAACGGGATTCTTGTTTTTTGTTCACTGACAAGTTAAGTGGAGGACAGAATAACTGACTAACTGCTCACTGATTATTGAGCCAAGTAGCAGTTAACAGGACTGTGACTTACTGTCTCACTGATGAACTGACTGGCTGACAGACTGAGTGGGCTGGTTAATTGACTAGCTAACTGCTAATGGATACTTAACAGTGCCTGACCCCACCTTAAAGCACACAGGCTCTGACACGTAATTCTGTGCATATAAACACCAAATATCTCATACTTACTTGAACTTAAAGGTCTCGCCGAGTTCGGTTGCATCGCCTGGTGAAATCTCAAAGATCCCTGAGAATGGGTACGGGTGTCCGCCATAGGCAAACTCTAAAAAACACACACAACATGAACACACACACACACACACTTGAGCACCAACCATTCTCGTGCAAAAAGAGTCTCTTCACCAAATAACAATTATAAATAATTTCTAACCAAACATGCTTGGTTAGGTATGTATTACTTTCGGAGTGTAAAAAAGCCCCCATTCTGAAACGCCACCCACAGAAGGTCAATGGATACTTGTGGTGTCATATTTCTGGGTAATCTTACCTCTTCCATAGATCTCGATTCCTGAGTGAAAGACTCCGATGCCCAGAGAGCTGGTGAACTCATTGATCCAGTACTGAAGACAGAAAGAGACAGAAACACTGAATAAAATATGCCTTTGTATATATTCAGCTGCACCTGAGCCTGGAAGGACAGTTTTAACATGCTGCATTTCAACATACACATAAGGTTACCTACTACTACTTCTCTACTTATTATAAAGTATGTAGTGTAAACAAAGTGTACAGTACGTCTGTGAAATGGGTCAACACCAACCAACTCCTGTATATTTATTTTTTTACAGTTGGTACTTTAACTGATTTGGATCTTACAAAGAAACATGCCCAAAATATCCGCAATGTTGTGCACTATTCATTTTGTCCACTTATTTGGAGAGCTATTGTCTTTTATCTAATTATTATAACATTAGTAGTAATTCAACACTACACGGTTAGCCAACGTTAAGCAGATCAGACCTGCAACTAATCTTGACTAATCAGTTAATTATTTTTGGAATTAATTCTTTAGATTATAAAATGTCAGAAACTAGTGAAAAGCATCCATCACCATTTCACAGACCAAGGTGATGTTGTCAGGTTGCCAACTAACAGCCCAAAATGCAAACAAACTATGATGAGAGCAGCACATCCTCACATTAAATATTTTTTATTTCTCCTTGATAAACAGCTTGGACAATTACTCTATTATCAGAAGTGTTGTTTCATGTCACTAATTTTCTGTCAACTAATCAATTGTTTCAGCACCAAAGCAGACCAACGCATTAAAAAAATTTAATTATCCGACGTGCACAATGTAACATTTACTTCGTAAGAGCTTCACGCTTTAAATCCTATCATGGCTTGCAGTACCAAAACTGGCTGCAAAAGCTGCAACGGAAACTTTAATGCTGACAAAGGAAGTGAGTCACTGTCAGATTGTGCTTTGATATTTTTATTATCTCACTGTACTGAATCGTTATATCATTCAGCAGAAGAGAATCACAAAGTGCTAAATCCATCCATAATGCATTGGACGAATCACGAAAATAGACCTAACGCAGAGAAATTTATTAACATACTCGGTTAACCTCAATTGCTTTTCACTGTATGACAGCCACTACCTTCTTAACACTCGGCCACCTCATGATCCAAACCTCTGATGTTTACACAAGATCTCTTACACTCACAGACAATAAAAAACAAGCCAGCATACACAAGAATGAGCACACAAAATCAATAATTTCAGCAGCAGTGATCTCTGACATTAACATCCATCTTCTCAGTGATGTGTGTGTAACGTCCTGTGGCTACAAGGAGATTGGCCAGGCCGTTGTCAGGCAGAGTTCGCTTGTGTGAAAAGTATCTTGTAGCACAGATGATGGAGCAGGGGGATGTGGTAGGGAGCTTGATTTGACATCTCAGGATGGAGGATAATAATAGCTCAGTGAATCTGTAATATATTAGCTTACATTTTCATTACAGTTACCACAAAATCACTCACACAAACAAAATTCCACATAGACAGCGTTCGAGCCAGCTGCCTTTCCGCACAAATAAAAAGAAGGGCCACACCCGTATCCAATGTTTGACAAACGTAACAATGCAAAAAGTGAGGTGAGGAGGTGATGGTTAGGGCTGCAACTAATGATCATTTTTATTATTGATACATCTTTTCTTTTGATGAATCAATTAATTATTCCATCCAAAAAAAATAATAAAAAAATTCCAAGAACCCAAATAGAACCCACATTTATGTCTTCAAATTGCTTGTTTTGCCCGTTCTATTGTCCTTTTTACAATGATGTAAAGCAGAGAAAAGCAGCAAATTCTCTCACGTGAGAGGCTGGAACCATGGGACTCCTCCTTTCAAGTAAAATAAGAAAGATATGCTGAATTAGACATTAACAGATCCTGTCTGCAATGGGTACCCATGGATGTACAAATAACTACAACTAAATTGCTCTGATATTGAAGAAAACTTAAAAAGGTGATGATTCTCAGGCAAGTTCTGGAGCGATATAAGGACTGTCTTTTTCCAATAGACTCTTTGTGGATTTATGGACTTTTTTATTTTTTACCAGGTTCACACTTTGTAGTTGTGACTTTTTCCTGCATCTTCAATATTTGATAAGCGTTAGGAAACTGTGATGGGCATATTTACAGTAGTAGGTACAGTTATGACAGTAGTGAAGAATATGATCGTGATAAGAGCTTATTTAACACCAAAAAGATCAAAAATTAGGCTACATGTTTGTTTGTTTTGTCACAACACAGGAGCAACATCAGGTAGACAGGCAGACTTTCCTTCTTGATATTCAGAGAGCTTGACAACAGCAGCAAGCTATTTAAAAACTATTCTTATACTTCCTGTCAACTGTTATGCAAACTCGGCATGTAACTGCACACAATCAGTGGTGGCAGAGCTGGCGGTCATCTGCATTGCAAATCGTTCCCTCTGTCTGGAACAGTACAACTGTGACCACAAAAGGTAATGAGGTCAATGTTTCTGCCTCTGGCTGTTCGCACTACAGAGCAGGTGTGATGAGTGAGTTAAGGAAAGAGTTTTTTTAGGAGCATTTATGCATGTTATTGTATATTTTCAGGGCATTGTGACTTTTTGCACATGTCTGTAAAAATAAACGTTTAATTTATGCTGTTGTACTGACTGTATCACCTTTCTGACGTAAGCAGAAACATGAGATGCCAACAGTAAAGGATAGCATTACCAATGCTGAGCAGTATAGTGAGTTGACTGATTGGGTCAATTTTGAATATTTGATGGATTATCTCAATGACGTTTTGATTCTATGAAAGTGTATTTTCATACTGTATTTACATTTTTTTTAAAGTAGGTAAGACCATCATAAATGTAAAAAAGGCTTGATGGTAGTACAGTGGAAACTGCTTATATGGATGAAAAAACTTGGGAAAGAATCATTTCTATACAAATGCAGTTTACATTATTCGCTTATAGCTATCAAGTAGTCCGCTTACATTTAGGGTCTTTTCATGCATGACAACTTATGGAAAAAACTCTGGATATTTTATTATGTTTTTAAACTCTGCTGCCAATTTGGCATTGAAAGTATATATAAAATTCTATAAAATTCACTGAAACCACCCACATGCTGTGGCTTTGTAGCCTATTTGCACTGCTGATGTTGCTGTGTTTGTAAATAGCACAATACTGTTTTAGGCTATAGTCTAATTATAATTTGAACTACAGTAAGCTGTATTTTATATACAGTGTATTTTAATTATACACGGTACAGTCATTTTCATTATACAGTAATTTAAAAAGCTCAAAACAGTTGTACTGTATTTTGAAACAGTCAAAATATTTTAGTTCATGTAATACGTATACAAATGACAATTACATAAGAATTAGAGTTGGGTAGCGTTTCAATTTTATCAAGTCCGATTCTGATTCTTCTTATCGAATCTCGGTTCTGATTGTAACACCTTCACCACAAATCTTGTCACTGCTCGGTGACATTCATCCACCTTCTCCTTGTTCATCTTCCCCTTCATTGCTAAAGTGAAAGTTTCTGTACTAGAGGAGGGCCTGTAAATAAAAAATGTATATTATAATAATTTGTGGGCATCATTTATTTACCTTTAATATAAAAAGGTGAATGTTCGCTCATCTGTGTTTTGTACCCGAGTATTAGCTGTCTCTGGGGCAACATTGTAGCTGGGAGATCGCAACACATTGAACACGGTGCATTCCTTCAGATTCACACCGTGTTGAAATAAATGCTTCGTCATATTTTAGGCACTTCCTCCCTTGCAACAAATATCTTTGCTGCAGGTGCTGCATTTTGCGGTGCAAAGTCAAACTTTTGAGTGCAGTCCACCATGGTCCAAGAATCTCTTCTCCTATGCTTTGTAGACATACTGCGAAACAAATGACGTGACATTAGGTCCGCGTAGCAGGAGCTGGCAGATAAGTGCAACTTTTATGAACTGGAAAAGGCTCACTCTGTCACGAACCCCCGGTCGTGACCCTGGCCTGCCGGTTTCCCTGAGGCTGCTGGTGGGCGTGGTGATCTGAGCTCCAGGTTTTCCCACCTGAAGCACATCCGCAATCAGCATACCAGGGCCTCTGCCTGCAATCAACACGCCTTTAAGAGATCTGCCAACCTTCCGGTCCCCGCCGGATCGTTGTACCTAACCGTACGAACACGCCGGCCAGTTTGTCTGTCCTAGTTTCAGTATCTTGTCTGAACCTTTGTACTAGTGTTTAACTGCTCTCTCTGTCTCGACCTCAGGACACCTGCACATGCACCACGCGGATTCCCTCCTGTGCCCCGGAATCATCTAAGCTCGGGGACCCGAACCGCAGGCCCTCGGAACGACCACCTCACCCCAACCTCTCCCAGGTCACCCTTGTGCTCAATAAACCACTTCTGTTCATTTCTCTAAGTCTGCGTTTGAGTTTCTGGCCCCCGGTCCTGACACACTCAGTTCAAATCGGGAGAGCGACTGAAATATACAGAAAGTTAGGAACCAATAAACAGAATCGAAATGCTCGTGTCTTAACAAATCCACGGTTCTCCATCCAATCCAAACCTAACAGTAATCTGCATGAAAACGGGTGGTGATGGCGCAATGGATAAGCCTGCCATACGCCTGCCTTTGGTGTGCCAGACCCGGGTTCAATCCCCCATTGTGACCCATCCACCATGAGCAAGACACTTAACCCCTAGTTGCTCCAGAGGCGTGCGACCCCTGACGTGTATAGCAATTGTAAGTCGCTTTGGATAAAAGTGTCAGCTATATGAAAAAAAAGAAACATACTCTGTTATAATAATCAATCAATTTGACCCTGACAGTTTCCACTATATAAGTAATATGCTGTGGGGCTGGTTTGTCACTTGCTGCCATATATATATATATATATATAAAAACTTGAGATATATATCTATTTCTCAAGTTTGCAGAACTGAATTTCACATTAATTTCAACAAAGTGAACACAACCGTGTGAATAAATAAAATCTTCCTGAGCAAAGCAAACAAGCATGGCTTGGGACAGACATTTTAAAGAGGTGGTATTATGCTCATTTTCAGGTTCAAAATCTTATTTAGGGGTTGTACCAGAACAGGTTTACATGGTTTCACTTTAAAAAAAATATTATTGTATACATTTTTGTCATACTGCACATTGCTGAAGCTCTTCTTTTCACCCTGTGTGTTAAAGGCTTCGTTTTAACTATGGAGTGACACATCTTGTCTCTACTAGCCAATCAGAAGCAGAGTAGGGTGGGTCGTTAGAAGCCGGTAAACATGGCTTCGGTTCAGCTGTATATGTTCCCCTTACCAGCTTATCAACATGGACTGGAGCAAGAGTTTCAGAGTGGTAAGTTATTAATCTGTAACAAAAGTATTTTTCATCCATAAAGTTTTAACTGAGCTCTGTCTCTACATCACAGTAACAACTTAATGTCCACAGACTGCCTGGAGGGTAGCTGGTGTTTGGAAGGGAGAGGAGAGGTCTGCCCTACAGCTCAGTGTTTTACCACCAGTGTTTTTGAGGGCGAGTCAGACTAGCCGCTTGGCGAGAATTATATCGTGCATTTTTCTTTCATCCATGTGTCATCACATGGATGAAAGAAAAAGGGCTGGACTACAAACAAGCCGTTTTCAGGCATTTCAGAGCAACGTCTTCTGTAGGAGATGGGAACTCCCTTTGGTCTGGATTTGGGGCTTTTTCACCCTGCAAACCATATTACATGCACAAAAATATATATAACTCAGTACTACTCTATAGGGAAAGCCTGTAATGCCAAAGAAAGCCAATCGTCTGCTTTTAACAGCCGAGGTAGGCAACATATTAGGCCAGTCGTGTGGGCTGTAAGGAGCCCTTAAAGTCCTGAAAGATGAGGGACTGTAGGGGCTCCGTACAACTGCACATCCTGGGCCTTGGTCATTTAAAAAACTCAACACAAACTCTGACACAAGATCCACACAATCTATAATTTAATGCATAATTTCGACAAATAACAGTAGTACATTCTAAAACAGAGACAACATAAGACTGCTGGGCCAAGATGGTTTTCTTGTGCAACATGTCAGCCCAATGTTTCACACAGCAGAGTATGTTTCCTGACCTACATAAGGTTGAAATGTTGCACAAACAAAGTGACTCCAAGAGTCATCAAATGGCTTTATATAAAGACAGAGAAATTCCCCTTTCAGATCCATTTAATTGGACTTATTTTCCCCCAGTTTTCCCAATTTCCAACATCAATCCCAAATCAGTTGCCACCTTCATGGAAACCTAGCTTGGATGTTGCACTAAAAATGGATCAGTATAGGCCACAGGATTTAGGATCAACTGCCTCGCTGCCACATTTATATAATATCATGTTGTGCTGTAGATGTTTGGATTAAATGTTGATCCTCCTGGAACGGTCAACAACATCCCACCGTGTAATTTCGAACCCTGCCAATGGCAGGGTTTTTCCAGCACAGGGAATTTCTCACATCAGCCGGTCTCTTGAAAGCAAATGAGCAAAAACAGCCTTATTAAAATCCTGTTTGTATCAGTTGTGTGGTTGTTTGTCTGATCTTGGGAATAATAGCCATCTTGTTTCTACAATAGCTGGTTCTCAAAGACTGACAATAGAGAAAGAAGCCTTGGTTGCTATAGTCAGCATGCTTTTAACAATCTGCTCAGAAGTTTAGAAACAAAGTGTATCAGCTGCTTCTCACTGCTTCAGTTCTCTATCCAGGGCTTTTTCCTAAGAAGCAAGAGCTTTAGGTCAAGAGCGTCATGTCAGTTAGAGGCCCAAACATGTAATTGCAAAAGCATTTGCTGGATGAGTCTTGTGTGTGGGGGTAAAATATTTTAAGCAAGCTAATCTGCTGGTTTACTTCGGTACTACCCCCACCCTTTGTGGTGAAATAAGACTCTTATCTTGGTCCTCATTACTTCAAAGCTCGTTAAAACCTGCCTCCTCCTCAGCACAGAGAGCGCCTGAGTGTTTGTGGCGAGCATGATGGTAAATGTGTGCGTTTATGAATGAATTAAAGAAAATTTAAAAAAGGAGAGGGGGCGAAAGAGAGATGGATGAACGAAGAGAAATTGTGTGTGCCAGTTAATGCCTTTATACTTAATCATCCCACTCCATTCAATGCTTAAATGACGTAATTTTCTCTGTTGGGGATTATAATCTGTCACAGTGTTAAATAGAATCATTAGCCAGGAGATATGAAATGTCCATAGATTTTTGCTTTTAGTTTCTGCTTTGAAACTCAAACATTGCGTAGCGAAAACATGCTGACTGAAACCAAATTGAAAACACAAATTGAGGGAAGGAAACGGCTGACAGCCACAAGCCAAATGCTGGTAAGGTTTCGCTGCACTGCAATTAATAGTCTGCTCTGAAGTCTGCTTTGTTCTAGTAAATGTCGTTTTGGCTACAAAATGATTCTTAGCCTTCACCCTGTGCTCAAAATGTTAAAGTATTTGCTACTTTAATCAGATTTAAATGTGAGAGCTCCAGTCACTGATCCCAAAACTACAGAAGTGGAAATGTTATGGAAGTGATGAAAAAGTAGTAAACTGCACATAGGCCTTTTTAGTTTTGGCAAAGACAATAAAGGGTGATTGTAAAACAGGTATATGATGCAGCCACCTGTACTAAGCCACCATCCAAAATGTGTTGCCAGTCAAAAGTACTGCTAGGGTGACCATAGGCTGACTTTTCAATTTTCGTTAAAATTTGGATCAGTGGATCAAGCAGAGACTGATGAGGTTAATTCTGAGCTAAAACCTGACAAAGCTGAAGCATTTACAACTGATGGCCATAACTGGGGACTGCATCAACAACAAAATATTATGTATTAAAAAGATTTTCTTGACTACAGTTTTTCCTCAATTGTTAACACACAAACACTGGTACCTGGACCATAACCTGTAATTCATGTACCAATCCCCTGAACCAGTTCTGCTCACATACAAGCACATTTCCTGCTTTACACTCAGACTGCAGTTGTAAACCACACTACAGCCAATTCTCTATATTTAGTACAATGTTCATGATAAAATCTCTTGTGTTCACGTGGAACACACTGCCATTCAAAATGCAAAACTTAAATTTCATTCTATCCATTCTGACTCCTCACATGAGCAAACACATGTTGCAAGAGCGCTGGTGGAGTCAGAGTAAGAGGAGGACAAGGAGGAGAAAGAGGAAGACCAAGGAGATACTTCTCCTGTTGCTGGTCCAGGGAGAACATGACTGCGATGTTGATGAGGAGCTGTGGCCAGACTGAAACAGAAGCCCGGACGCAGCCAGGCTTATTTATCTTTTTTCTATTGTTTGCTCTGTACACTTTACAAATGCAAATGTCTATTCCTATTAAATGTATGTATATATGTAAACCTATTATTTTGCTAGTATTTGTGCATTTTTTATTTGAGTATGACAGTTATAACAGGCTAATTTACATATCGTGTCCTATGTAGTGTTACACTAAATGCAAAAAGCCTGCTGATAACATGGTCATAGATGTGTTTTCCACTGAGTACATCAGTGTTCAATTGGTTCTTTGAAATGCCAATTCATTTGATGGTGTGTGTCATTTGAAGACAGTTTCATTTTGAGAAGACAACATTGTCAATCAACTGATGATTTCAGCTGTAGCCATAACATAACCTTATCGTAGCAGTGTTTGATGTGGATAAAGTCCTCTACCACAGTACATATATTTTAATATAAATAATGATGTACACTCAGTGGCCACGTTATTAAGAACACCTACAAGCTAATGCAACCCAATACAACAGCTCTGACATAAATTCTACTTTAACAAAGTTCATAACGTTCAAGCTTTAGTGACATTGTTGGAATTGTGTAAATTCAATTGCTAATGTATTGGATTGCACAGGTGTATCTGTATATATAAAACCTGCAGATTGCAGCTGACTGTTTTAGCTAATTGAATGAATTATATTCTGACAGATCAAGAAGTTTCATCACATTGATACAAATGTCCTATAAATCCATAAAGCAGCTAAGCAGCACCATGGTCTCATACAACCAGAGATATTAAAGGGTAATTTTCCCTTTATAATAATCCTTAATCCTGTTAGAGTTTCTAGTATTGTGCAAGACTTCTGACACCATTTTGCTACGTGATACTACACTAGCAGTGAATGCTGTTGTGTCCCAGAAATAGCCCTGTTAACACTGTGCACATTACCTTGTTAAGTAGATGGTACAAAAGAAGAACGGGAATCATGACTGCTGCTGCATGTCCCCAATTGATCCAGAGCGGCTCTGCAGCCAACACAGAATAACGCAAACTGCTCTGCGGAGTCTCTAGCTACGTGACGCTGTTAATACCTGAACACGTTCTCTCTCACACACACACACACACACACACACACACTCACAGAGAGGGTAGTCCATAGAACTGGCTGGCAGGCAGACAGGTGGTGTGTAGATAATGCTGTCTCATTAGAGCAGCCTACTAAAGCACTCAGAGCTGGCCAGGAAATCCACTTAGCAGAGATGGGAGCAGGACGGCGGGGAGGACCTGACAGAATGGGAATTATGGAAGAAGAAAGGGTGGTTGACTGAAAGTCATGTGACAGTATTGATCCTCAAATGGAAAGGGGAATTTGTCTGTTCATTAGTTATTTTGAGTGAATGTTCAGTGTTACTTATGTGCAGCACTGGGAAGGCAGACTCACATGTCACCCAAAATGACAGATGCTCCCGCTGTGCCGCCATGCTGCCCCTCTGCCCACGATCAGGCCGTACTTCGGTAAACACTCGCTGCCACTGTTCATTACATGGTGTGAACATCTGAGATGGGGGTGGGGATCCTGCAGCGTGTTGTTGCCGCTGTCTTCACCTCTGCCATTATTTGATCTTCATAGTATCCTGACTTCCTCTTAGACAAACAGCAACTCACCTCACACTAGTCACTCAACCGGTCATTAAACCAATAAATAAGGTCCTGTTCAGACCGTCAGATAGCCTTCACTTTCACTTTAATCGCTTCAGCAAAAAGAACTCACGGTCATCGGGCAAAAAGAAAACACTGTCACGTGGCCAATAAAATGCACATTGCAGGGGAAATAATTTTGTAGCATGTAACACGTAGCATTGTGCTAATTATACAATTTTCTAGAGTGGAATAGGGCTGCAACTAACGATTCATTTTTACTGTCCATTAATCTGTCAATTATTTTCTAGATTAACTTAGAAAATGTGAAAGATGTTGTTCCCCAAAGCTCAAGATGATGTCTTCAAATGTCTTCTTTTGTCCATAACCCAAAGATATTCCGTTTACTACCACAGGAGTAAAAAAAAATAAATAAAATCTCTCTCATATATATATATATTTTTTTATTTCATTTTTTTTCCACATTGAAGCAGCTGGAATCAGAGAATATTGACTTTTCTTCCTTAAAAAAATGACTCAAATTATTAATCGATTGTGAAAATAGTTGCCGATTAATTTAACAGTTGACAAATAATCGATTACTGTTCTGCCCTAGAGCTGCAAAGATTAAACAGTTTTCACTCATCACTGTAATAAATAAGGCTGCACAATTTTGAAAAAATATCTACTTAAAATTACAATCTGCGATATTTTACAACATCGCAAATTGCAATACATTTTGCGATATTACAGTGAATTTTATTTTTTTCCATAATTATTCTCATTTTCATTGAAAAACATATTTTATATGATTATGGTGTGATTTTTTGTGGGGATCTGTACCAAACAAAGATGTTTTCTGTATGTAAAGATATGATGCGATACATTTTGCCTTTTAACAAATATTGCACTTGAAAATTGCAGTAGGCCATATTGCAATTTCAAAAAGATTTTCATCTATTTTTAAAAAGCTGTTTCTAATGTGTCAGATAAAAAAAAAGAAAGAAAAGATTTCAATGTTTCTAAAAGCTTGTGTGTCCAGATACCCGGGTCTTCACTTCCATCATCGGCGATCACTCGAAGTAGAGTATGATGGTCCACCTGGGCTCATTGTGGGTCTTCAAATGGCTGAAAGAGACAATTCTGGAAATACAAACTTTCTTGAAGTGTGGGCATGTGATGTGTGGTGCTGGAAGTGAAAGGAGGAAGTGACGTTTTGGTGGAGACTCTCTCCTTACTTTGCTACTGCTTGTCTCTGGCAGCCTGTTGGAGATCGTCTTCATTGAATGTGGCTCCTTAATGTAAAATGTTTCTCCATGCAGTTCTGTTTCGAGTGAAGTCTTCCCAGTTAGAGCTGTTTATGTGGAACGTTTTGAGGTTCATCCTCAAACATGATGATGCTCATTGGCCAGCATTTTTTTCCATTTAGGAGCACATGTACTCCTCAGGAAAATGGCTAACATAGAGCCTTGACGATTTACAGGGAGTTCTGTGCTGAAGCCGGCCTATGTAGGTGAAAGTGTAGTGACTTCATACACACTACGCTACGTATTTAGCGGACATGAGAATGTCAACCTTCTCGTCTACATCTCGTCAAGATGGTGAATAAGCACATTTTCCAAAATATCAAACTGTTGCTGTAACGCTCATCAATCAAGAGTCAGAGTTGACCGATCGGCGTGTGGCGACCGATCAGTGAGTCAGTCTACAAGCTGTTAGTCAGGCACAATATGACTCAACAAAGTAAATGAGTAAGCAAATCATCCAGCACTCACTGGAATTGATCTATATCTCAAAATTAAACATGTGTCCACCATCAACCCATGTTCTTTTGTTTTCTGTAAGTCAGTTAAACCAGCAGACAGCAAGCCTCCTAGTCAGTCAGTGAGCATGCAGCCAGTCCACCAACCGTGATCCCCAGACATTTCCTACAGTACTCGGGTCAGAACAGCCTAATCAACACAGAGGACATGTTTGAAGCATAGGAATGAATGAATGGACTGCAGCCACCATCTCATTGTTTTCAATAAGTGCTAGAATGCCACTGCAAGCGAGCCAAAGTCTTGTTCCCACAGTCACACATACAAAAATACACCCAAACTATGCATGGGTGTGAATCTGCTAACAGAAGCACAGACCAAAAACTTCCTTTAAAAAAAATGTTTACACTCATTCTGTTGCTTACACACTCATTTACACTAAAAGTCTGTGGCATCAGTGAGGGTGAAAACATCAATGAAGTTACGCATTGTGTGTGTGTGTTACATATGTGTGAGCCGCCTCTGTAATAAAGTGTGCTGGGGCTCATGCAGCCCTTCACGTAAATGGAAGTGAGACGGCTCTTCAATCTTTACTGAGAAGAAAGTCAGACTGCAAGTCAAGTGGTAAAAAAAAGAGGAAGTGAAAGAAAGAGGGGGGAGGGCAGAAGAAAAAGAGAGGAGGGGGAGAAGAGGAGATAAGGAGAATGATAGGAGGAAAGAAGGTAGGAAAGGAAGACAAGAGGGAATGTAAAGACGAGCAGGCATCAATGGATGAGGAAGGAACAAAGTCTTATATAAAGTACACTTTACTACTGTAGCTCTCAGATGTTAATCCATATAAAAACAGTCTCCAACTTTTTGCAATAAACCAGATTAAAAATAGAAGTAAAACAGGAGCAGGTGAAATCGGGCCTAGAAAGAGAAGATTGAGTAATTTTGAGCCATGATTAAAAAATGTATGTAGAGCTTAAACGAATAATTGATAAGTTGTCAACTATTAAATTAATCGCAAACTACTTAGATAGAGGAATCATTTAATATTTTATTCCAGCTTCTTAAATGTGAATATGTTTGGGTTTCTTTCCTCTGACGGTATATTGAATATCATAAGGTTCTCGACAAAACAATTTTCGACATTTGAGGATGTCACCTTGGGCTTTGGGAAACATTTTCTGACATTTTATATACAAAACAACTAATTGATTAATCAACAAAGAAAATAATAGTTAGATACAGCCCTAGATGTATAATGAGGGACAAAAGCCTGGTGAACTTTTACGGCAAAGTTGCGGTTCTCCAGCAAAGTGTCCATTCACCTTATCCCAAAATCGCTGCCTCTGCATGTTTTATGACCTCTAACAAGTGCAATTGGTCCATCACAGGGAATCCATATGAATCAATGATTCATCAACAGATCAGTCAATTCCCAGCCCCTCCTCCTCACTGACTCACTCCTGCACGGTGACAACATAGTGACTCAAATGCAACCTCGGCCTCATTCTGTAACAAAGAAACACACATTTCATCCCAGCAGAAACGCAGCCCGGGTTCAATTGTCAGTTTACTTTCACATCCACTTGTGGTCTTGCAGTTTGGTTCGGAGTCCTATGTTTTCCTGTTTTCATGCAGAGTTAACTGACTAACCTTAAGAAGCAAGACTATGGTATTTTGTTTTGTTTTTTTACAGACTGACAGGTGAATGAATATAAAACAAAGCACTTCAATAATGACTACTGTAAATGTTTCACTTGTGTCACTATTGTGGTTTGCCAACAGCCGCTTAGAAAGTACAATGAGGACCATTTTGCTTTACTCCTGATGGAAATCCAACACTGTCAACTTTACATGCCAGAACCAGTGTGTGTTTTTGAGTCAACTGAGGATTTCAATTTAAATTATTTTATTCTTAAAACTTTCTGAGCTGTTGTACCTGGCCCCATTTGAAATCACTCTATTTAAAGATGTCTCCTGGTGCTGTAAACACAGGAACAAAGCTCTGGTTTTAAACATTATCTGAACAGTGAAAATTACTTTATGTCAGGACACGGTTTGCAGTTGGTTCTGCCTCTCGCTGCCCTGCTTCACTGTGTATTTTGATGAAAAATAACTCAGGAAGAACAGTGAAGCAGTTCATGAAGATGAAATTCTATTAAAATCAGCTGAGTTTGGTATTATAAATCCATGCCGAATTCAAGAGTGGTTAATAATCATTTGAAAAAGTCTTTTGTTTTTGACTTAAATTTTTGCATATGTGCTGATACCTATCGCAACTTTAAATCGGCTTTTTTTAAATAAATGTCGTTAACCGCATTCCTTGGACAAAGTAGCAAATAAGTAATAAAACATCCATCTTTCTGGCTCTATTAACCAGGATCTACCTTTTTACTCACCATATCATAGACGTTTAGGATGATCGGCTCGTTTGCCATCACTGGCATCAGTTTTCTCCCCCTATGTACCTTCTTCTCTCCGCGGGTCTTCCTCCTTCGCACGCCACCTACTCTTCCTTCGGTGCGAGATCCAAACTCTCGCCCTCCAAAAATAGACCTTTACTCCTCCCCGTATTCCTGGCACTTTCACGACAGATGACCAGCTTGATAATTCAATTTCACAACCCGGTGTAAAAACGTTTGAGTTCCGAGGGTATTTTTACCGTCCAACATCTGACTGGCTTTGTCCAGATCCTCCCCCCCCCGCGGTCACAGCAGCGGCAGCGGCGGCGCACAGATGAGCCACTCGCTTGTCAAAACGAACAGACTTGCTAAACGCGTTCAGCTACCGAGGTCGAAGTGAAAAAGCGGACTCTACACCGGGAATTTTGTCTTCTAGGAGGCGCGCTGGCACAGGAAAATCGCACATTCATTTTCCCAAACGAATAAATAAGCAAAAACACATAACGCTGAGAAATGAAAACACAATTTCCTCAGTAGTAATGACTCGCTGCTGCTGCTCCTCTTCTTATTAGCTAGCTAACGGTGGCGCTGGAGCTGGCAGGCAGCAGGATGCGCCTGGTGGGAGAAAATTGGACGGTGAGTGAGAGGCAGAGCGGCCCAGCGGGGCGGTTCGATGATTCACACTCGATCAGGCAACCTTGGTGCCCTGAGCATTGTGGGAGATGTAGTTCTTGAATTGAAACTATCGAGAGAGAAAAAAACGACTCCCAGCAGCTGAATCATAACCAAAAAGATGAAACTACACAACGTACCCAAAAGTATGTGGACACACTTTAGTTTACACTTAGTCTGGGACTGTTTTAATGGTTTAAGGGAAATGTAATGTTTTAACATACACTGATATTAGCGCTGAAACATTTAGTCCATTAATCAGTGACAATTTTCATAATCAAATAATCATTTATGTCATTATTTTAAGCCAAGATGCAACTTCTCATGTGGGAAAATTTACTGGTTTTATTTGTCTTCAACAACAGTAAACTGAAAGCCTTTGGGTTGTGGGCTTTTGTTAGGGAAAACAAACAATTTAAAGACCAAACAATTATTCAAGAAAATAATGTGTCAATTAATCTATCATTCAATATTTATTTTAATTAGCTGCAGCCATACATGATACTTTATACATTAGCATATTTTGCCCTTTCCTGTTTCTACTTGCCAATTTGTGCTTTTACATGGACTTAAGATACCAGGATGCGTGGGAGAACTTGACTTGTCAGCACAGAGCCACCATCAACCCCATCCAACACCTTTGGGATGAACTGGAGTTCTAACTGCGATCCAGGCCTTATCACCCAACATCAGCGCCCAACCTCACTACTGCTCTTGCGGCTGAGTTGAGCAAATCCCTGCAGCCAGGTTCCTAAATCTTGTGGACATCCTGAAACCAGAGGAGTGGGAGGCTGTCATAGCAGCAGATTGTTTTTGAATGAGATGTCAAACAATCACATGTGAGTGGGATGTGTGGCTGTCCACTTTGTTCCAGTGTCCACATACGTTTAGCCATAGAGCGTACATGAGTTTGTAGCTCTTGAAGTTACGGCAGCATATACAACACTGATTTTAAATGAATAATTAATTAACAGAACACATACTGTTACTGACAGTGAAAAAACAACATTTGCAAAGTCTGTCCAGCTCAGTATATGTTAAATAAACAGCAGAGCATCAGAGCAACCTTAGAAACCTTCTAGCATCTGAGAGGCACTGAGTGTGACCAGAAACTCTGAATGAGTCACTTTTATTACAGCTCATGTTGAAGTACAAGTCTTTATAATCACTCCATAGTTGAGTCATTTAATTAGCCACTTTTATGTTTGTGCTGACATTGATTGTTACTCCTCGACATGAGTATGGAAGTTAAAATGTCTGTGTTTTGTTTTTTACATTTGATGGGCAGAAGCATTCAGCCTTGGTCCCCCTCATAATCCATGAAAGTCCTTTCACTCAGTTTTTCCTGCAGAAACAGAGTAGGAATGGCCAATATTACCGTTTTAGTGCTTTGCTAAAACATGTAGCAACAAGCTCATGAGCCCTCCTGGTCGTTTTCTCCCAGCAGTTCCATGAGCGTCTCCTGGTTAGAGAACTCCTGCAGCGAGGAGTTCATCTCATCCAGCAGATCCTCTCCAAGCAGGAAGCTCTTGATGTCGTGCACTGTCATGCCGATCCGGTGGTCTGTTATACGGTCCTGGGCGAAGTTGTAGGTTCGAATCTTCTCTGATCTGCCTCTAGTGCCAATCTGGAGGAGGAGAAAGAAGAGGGGGAAGATGAAGAATGAGTAAAGTTTTGATCTGAGCATTGGTTTGTGTTAAAATGCACATTAAACATATTAATGTTCCCATGCTCTGTAAGTTTTCTATTTGTACTATATGTTCTACCTTTATTTTGCATTGTTTATTCTTTCCAGCTCTTTTTATATTTACAATATACAAAATCACATGTGTGGAGCTTTTTATAAAGTATTCATTTACTTCTTTGGCTAGTTAATAAAATTTATTATTATTCAGTTAATTATAATATAATAAATTTATCAATATTTTCTAAAGAAACATCACTTGGCACACCTGTATTTTATATTATACTGTCTGTATCTCACCTGTATTTTACGCTGGTTGTAGCGTTTGCTGGTCTCCTCCTCTAACTTCATGCTGTACAGCTTTGCTCTCAGAGCCTTCATGGCTTTCTCTCTGTTCTTCAGCTGGGACCGTTCCTGCTGGCACTCTGCAACCACACCTAACACACACACACACACACACACACTAAAGTACTATTCTTATGTGGACATCCCATTAACTTGTACTCATTTCATGCCTACTCTTTAGAGAATATGACTGTTCCAAAAACTACTTACAGCAATAGAACCTCATTTTGGGAAGGAACAACATTCTTATAACTCGTGCCCATATAACTAAAACAACACCTCTGACATGTTTTGTTTTTTGCCAAAACACTGACTCAGATATATGCAACATCAAGTGAGGAGTTCAGTTCAGATATGGTATTGAGGGCTTTTATGTAATTGTGACAAACTTCCTGTCTCTAGCTGTTTCCTAGGTTTATAAATACAAACACGTTATTATTTCAAACCTAAACTTTCAGGAAATGTCCTGGGATAAGGAGGAAGTTGCATTTCCAGGGGTGGAGAAATCTAAAATTAGAAATCCCAATTATAAATGGATATGTCATGTCAAAAGGCCCCTTTTCACACTGTATCAAGTACATTTGTTAAAAGCACTGTGGTGCCCAGTGTCAGTGGATAAATTTGGTACCATATGTACAATATTTCTATATATATAGCTAAACTGTTACATATGTTCCATCTATTACAACACAAGGAGATTACAGTTATTACCTGTAGGCAGATGCACTATTCTGACTGCACTGTCTGTGGTGTTGACATGTTGACCTCCAGCTCCACTCGCTCTCTTAGTGTCTATCCTCAGGTCCTTCGGATTTATTGTGAAAGAGATCTGACCGGAACACACAAACTAGATCTAAATTAACAGTTCCTACACTTCCTACCTGCATAAACCAGTGTGTTAAAAACCAATGAGAAATGGAGAAACAAGAAGGAAAACAACAGAGATGAACACGCTGTTTGTGTTTATGCCGTCTACCCATCAAGCTGTACCTCAGTGGGTTGGGGCAGTACAGCCACAGTCATGGTGCTGGTGTGCATTCTGCCCTGTTTTTCAGTCTTGGGAACCCTCTGAACTCGATGGACTCCAGCCTCAAACTTCATCCTCTTGTAGCTCTGAGGGCCGCTGATGCTGGCTGAGGCATGACGTAGTCCACCTGGTTGTAGGTGAGCAATAAGCACCAATACTAGAATGTTACTCACAACTGGTGGCAATGACAGGGGGTTCTTTCAAATTTTCATTTCAAAGAGAGGAACTTTAATAATGTATATTAAATCTTAACCTTCCCTATAAAAATAACTTTGCCTTTGCTGTCCCTTTTTCTGACATTAAACGTGGGCATAGCTCCACAGGTCTGTGGCATAGGAAGGGCTCCCCCTTGTGTTTGATGTGGGGTAGTAGTAGTTGTAGTAGTCATAATGTAAAAGAGCGGGGGTTTACATTTTTTGTCATCCCATCCTACTTTCAGTCACAAATTGAAACTGAAAAAATGTGTCCACTATCACTCCCCATGCTTAGGGGGCTGCAGCACCCACTGAACTCAGGAAAAATAACTAACTTAAACTTATAATGACTTTCTCCTTGTTTTTACTGTAATATATATGTGTAGTGCACTAGTATTTGTGGTAGGAAACAGGTCATCATTAATATGTATGTCTATAATACAGGGGGGAAAAACTCATTTCCAACCCTGATTAAGGCAAGGCAGGTCGGCTCTATCATATGCAATGACATTTGGGTATTTCAGGAGGTTTAGTGTCTCCAACTGAATCAAACTAACCAAAGACATCAGGGTGATATGGTGAGACAGACCCAGACAGTTCAAACCAGCCAGCTACTGATAGAGTTCATAAGGTAACTGCCACTGTACAGTGACACATCAGTACAACAGGATGTGTGATTTGGTCACAGATCTAGATTATGAAATATATCTGGTAACTAGAGCTTGCTCTCATTGTTTTCAGTTTGGCAGAGTATTATTTTAACAATGTCTACACGTACTGTACTACCCATACAGAGAGTGAGAGATAGATAGAGAGAGAAAGAGGCTTCGCAAATCAAAAACTGATCATTTGATCATGAAGACGGACAGCATGGCTCTGTATAATTCTCAGGTTCATCAGTTAAATGTATGAACTATGCTGCAGATTTGAGTTACTGTTAACAGCTGTTACTCTGTATGTTTGTGTATATATATATATATATATATATATAAAATAGTGAAAAAAAGAGTGAACTGACCTATTTCGCTGGTCATGTGCTCCAGGATGTCGAAGGACCAGCCGTGGTGTTGAGCGTAGCCCTGGTACATATCAAACACCTTCAAAGCAAAGGAGGTTTTACAAGTCAGTATATGAATACAAAGAAAACTGTTGTAGGGTTTGTTTGCTTCATTATGACCCCTCTCTCCTCGCCACTTCTTCAGTCCTTCTTTATTCAATCTGAGGTTCCTATGATGTACTGTACTGTCACATGGAAAAATACAAAATATTTCTTACTGGTTTGTTGCAATTACCAATTTACATGGATCCCAATTTTCTATTTGTGTCTACCCTATAATTTTGAAATGTATTTGCTCTAAGAAAATATGTTGCTACTTTTATTGTTCAGGCGTTGTTTTAAGAAGTCCATAATCTCAAGAAGAAATAATAAATACAATAGGTAAGAATTCCCATACCTCAGCAGTGAACAGCATGGCCTCCTGACCCCCGACACCAGCTGTAACCTCAAGGACAAGGTCGCTCAAATCCACCTCCTCCTCAGGGATCAACAGACCCAGGATCTGAATGGTGAAGCAGGTTGATTTGACAGAAAAGTAAACAAGATAGATGTGATGTGTGAATAACTGAATATCTAAAGTGCAACAAGCAACAAAAAACACTAACAGCTATAGTTAGTCCATGGTTTAACATTAGTTCTGCTGGAAATTTGCTACATCAAAGGCCTTTCTTTCGGTTCTGTTACTTTATACTGCAGCAGCTTGTCACAAAAATTATGTATCACAGTTCTACCTTTTGTCTAAACTCTTGAATATCTTGCAGACAGTCTTCTCTTTCCAGCTCCGCCAGTTCTCGCAGGGCTGGATCTTCATCTTTGAGGGAAAACAAAAACATACAGTGAGCTAGGGTTGTGTGCGATATGACGACTTATACATTGGCACAATATAAATTTATCTACAATACTGTGGTATCCATTCCTTAAATATCTCTGAGTGTACTTGACTGTTTTGTTGCATCAGTGTGTAGTACCTTCCTTTGTGAGGTATTTAAAGTACTGTGTTAGCCTAAAACGGTTATTCCCATCGGTTTGCTTTTCTTATCCAAACTGTTTTTTAATAGAATTTTCCATAAAATTTTCCCATCTCACCTTTTAGGAGCTTCTCGGTCTCAGCAATCTCTTTTTGTTTGGTGTCCAGCTCTCTGATGCTCTGGATAAGGGGAGCAAGCTGGGACACTTTGGTCCTCTTGGCCCTCAGTTCGTCCTCACTGCACTGCTCCTCCGTCAAATTACTGTTGACTGTTTTCAAACATTCACTGTACTCTGCCTCTATCTTCTTGAAGTATTCCTGCAGAGAACTCTTGGCAAAAAGTTCATCCACTGACAGCAACTTGGCTGCCATTAATGGTGTACCAGTATAAAGAGTTCTTGTAGTTTTGCCACAGTTATTATTGGTGTGTTCATAAAATCTGACAGCTTGGCTGATGACATTTGGTAATTTTTGAAAACGAGGTATCCACAGACTAAAGACACACCCATTTCCACTCGGAAGAAGGTTTACAGCTCTTCTGTAAGCCATTGTATTAGCAGATTTGTTTGGAAGATTCACTGTGTGGCAGAACAAACAAATGCCAATATAACTTTAGCTATATAGCTTTGGCGCATGCTCCTCTAGTCTGGAAGGAACACACCGAATTTCATTCAAAAGTTTTTGAATTTTATATGTTTTTATTTCTAACAAAAATATTTTCCCGTGTATTTGCTATATTAAGAGATATTCCGTATCAGAAGAAAACATTCTTGAATTCGGCGTGCATGTATTACAACAAGCAGTCGCCAACAACCGCATTTCTGCGGAACACAACAACCACAACGCCAGCCTGAATATATAATTTGGAGTTTTAAAAGCCTGTGAACTAAGTGGACTGCCAGTCTGTGTTGTTTCGACTAAGGGCTGGATTTCAACCTACAAAACAATATAAGAGAATTTCAGAAAGTAATGAACTCACTATATGTGATCCTTAAGTCAAATAACAAACTGTCAAGTGCCTCCTTTAGGTTTTTGCTGTTGTCGGAAACATCGATGTGGCTATAATGACACACGTTTCAGTCATACGTTGTCTACAAACTTCCTAGCAACGTCTTGTTAATGCTTGTTATAAAAATATTGTTCCTTTACCACCTTGCTGTAGGGCGCAGACATATTGAATGTGGCACGCATGCGCGGTGAACAAGACATCTTCTTCTGCAGACAAAATTACAGCAGGCTACAGATTGTTCCAAAACATGATGACCATAGACTGGTTTTAAAAATTACAACACCATTTTGCACAAAAAAACAAAGTAGATTCTGATTGTTAAATATAAGTAAATACTGAGGTGAAGATAAAGAAAATAAAAAGATAGGGTCATAAATTACATTGTAAATATTTATTTAATAAATTTACAGAGCATCATTTACAGGGTGTGTGGGAAAAGGGAATGATGCCTTGATGTTTTGGACCAAACACCAGGGAGTGAACCTTTCGGGGGCAGTTGCCCACTTTGCGTGTGCTGTCCTGTAGTTGTAATTGAAATGACTGTGTGAATTCACTAAATTGCTCAAATTAGCATTATGCACTCCAGTATGCAAAGATTATAAGCATCAGGACTGAGGAGGTGCACCCTCCCCACCTCTACATACATCTTCTTTGTTTCTGTCTGTCACTGGCCGCAAATAGTTTTCTCATTTCCCTTTTCAACTACTTTTTTGTCTCCCTATTTCAGCTGTGTTGTTCATTAAACATCATAATACTGGCAACATTTTAATAAAGTAGTAGCCTGGCTGTTGTTTACCTGCAATGCACAACATAGACCATAAAATAAAGTAAAAAGTTTAAAGTGAAACAAATGAGGTACTGTATCTAAACTAAATTGCCACATTCACCAACTTCCCCCCAGTCTGGTTTCAATGAAAGAGCCACTTCACACATTCCATGCAAGGGTGTGAACTGTCCTGTGAATGACCAGTTCTTTAGCTCTTTTGTGTCAAACACTGGGATTCCTGACAAAATTGAAAGAAAAAAGATTTTCCAGGCTCTTGTTTTGTACTTTCCGTACAAAATAACCTCAACAAGGCTAAATGACCGTCTTGGATTCTTGTGTGATGCAACCTGAGTAATGACACTGTGCTATTTGTGTTGTTGTTATACCTTACACATTATCTGCTATCATTTACATCAAAGCAACTATGGACATGTCTGCCTTTTCAGAGGCTTAAAGAAGTCGATGAGACATTATGTAGAAGTTTTTTTAACTTAACATTTCATAATACAATATTTGCAACAATGTTAAACCTGTAAGTTACTAACTGGACACTGGACTTGAAATCATAAATCAATGTAGGTTCATAACTAGGAGTAACCCCTTTTACACTGTTCCACATTATCGTTTGATTTTATTAGTATAAAAATATCAAGGATAGCCGCTTTAAGGAAGGTTAAACTAATGCATAGTGAAAAGTGTGTACTATTTGAAACTCAACATAAATATACACTTGCTACCTGAAGGTTGTGAAGACATTTATGTAAATTTATCATGAACTCCCTCTGCAATTTTACAGAGGTTTACAGATATTTACCGTACTGTAAGCACTGTAACCATAGTCTGTATGACTGTAACCGACTGTGGAAAGATTATTTTCATCCGGGTTTCTGATCGGGGGACAATACCAGTGGAACCACGTCGACTGCGCGCTGACGTCACTACCCCAGCAGTTCAATTCTCAGCTCCCATTGGTTGATGGTTTAAAGGGTCGACAACCTCCTTCGCTGCGATAGGTTATCGCCTTATGCGCACGGATTTCAAATAAGAGGCAGCAACTGGCGGAATTTTACTTTGGAGCTTTTTATTCGGGTAGAGCCAGTGAGCCGAAAGTTAGCTCGGCGGTTAAAACGAGGGAAGCAAGAGTCTTCTTTGGATAACGATATCAACAAGCGTGAGGTAAGAAGCTTCACTTTATCAGCTCCAGCCTCCGAACTGCTAATGTTGATGTACAGATTTTATCATCTCAGCAACGTTAGCAAGTTAACGGTAACGTTAGTAGCTGTAAGTCGATCAACTGGCTTTGGGATTTAAACGCCGACTAACAATACGAACCTAAACTATGTTGGGTTTCAGCATAGTTTTGAGTTATGTGACGTTATGTGGCTGAATACGAGCTATTAACTTTAATTTGGCTAGCTTTTTAGTCACAAGTTAACTTAAGTTACTGTGCGCACCGTAAGTTACGCGGGTAAAGTTAGCGTTAAATGCAGGTCAGGTTTGCATGGAGCATTCGCCCGTTAATGTTAACGTTACAACATATCTTATCACAAAGGGAGTTTTAGCAAAAAAGCACTAACTTAATGTTACGTATGCATTAAAAGGTTGCAAACCGAAGTTGCACGTCTGAGGTACTTTCACGTCACTGCCACCGCCAATTCTGCATCGCGCCAAAATGAATTTAAATTTTGATTTTTTTGGCGGAAGTTTTTAACTGTGGTTATAGTTTATGTTAACATGTTTAATAGTAGTGTAGTCTTGTTACTTCTGTATTTCATATCATGAAAACTTTAGATTATAGTAAGTTAACGTTAAGCTAGCTTGCTTACAAAAAGAGTTACGTTAACGTTACGTTGGCTTGGATGAGCGATGCCATGCTGCCTGACAGTCACATTCAGTATTTTAAAACTAAAACATAACCTATCGACATGTCTCCTTTTATCCAGAAATCTACGTTACATTGTTTATGTTTCACTGTACGAAAGTCATCATGAAATGCCCTCGCTACGAGGCGACCAGGGCCAACAAAATGGAGAAGAGCTCTGCTGCAGAGTCCAGGGTGCTGCACCTCAAATCTTCCCCAGGGAAAGAGCCAACCCCCCTCAAACCTAAGTGCCCACCTGCTGGAGGGACTACGGTGTTGTTCTCTGTCAACAACAGCACCAAAGCAGTCAATAACAAGGAATACAGCAACAGCAGGGAGCCTGACCGGACTCTGGATGACGTGTTTGAGGACAGTGGCTATCTGTCTTTGCACAATAGTCAGATTGATGATCACCACGGGGATGAAGAGAATGACCAAATCCAGGGAAAACCCACAGCACCCCTGCAGCCTTCTGCTGCTGCACATCAAGAAAAGTTGATATCACCCAAGAATTCTCCCTCCAAATGTCATGGGAGGACAAACTCTAGCCATCCAGTATCCCTGGTGGCAGCTTTCACTCCAGTGGGTCGTATTAGGAGGAGAACAGCAGCATACTCTCTGTCATCCACCCCATCTCAGCATCAAAACGACCCCAACCTGCCTATACTGAATTTCCAGCGGGCTGTGTGTAAAGAGCTTGAAAAAGACTATCAAAAAAATAAAAGGTAGGATTACATTCTCCTATTGTGTTATTATTATTTTTTTGCTGGTTACAGAATGTGTTCTTTTTTTCCTGTTGTAAAATGTTGCATTCATATGTCAGCTTAGGTCACCATCAGTGGAGTGTCTTTCTGCCTGTGGGATATCATTACAGTACCAAAGGGAGTGGGAATAATTTTATGAAACCATATTAAGGTTTAGGGCAGAAAACTTAACCACCCACATTCACTATTTCCCTTGTAAAAAGTTCCTACCAGAGTGGACACTTGCAGACATTAACATACCTGAGACAACTCTGGGGTCTCATTTCACTGGATAACTCTCAGCACTGTAGCTCCGCCACAACCAAGTTCTAGTTTGATTCCTTGTTTCGGTCGTACTAAATACATTTACACTTGCGTGACTGCAAAATATTAATTGAATTTATGTTTCCCTGTGTCTCAGGTATGACTGGAACATTGTCACAAAGGTCGCTGAGGATCATCTTTTGGATCGGGTGATCGGAGGCCAGATGGGCTTGGAGTACATTGACATGTTTTCATCACTGCTCTGCAGGAACATGAAAATCATCCTGTCCAACATCCTGGCCCTGCTGGGAGATATGGACCTAATTAGGTAAAGTATAATGCTTCACTGTGGTGGAGAGAGGGATCATACTCACCAAGGGATCAGTCTGCTTAAAAGTTTAGATGAAAATTTAATGTAAATACTTGTCAGGATTATCTTCATGTCTGTATTAATCATGTGTTCATTTTTTTCTCACCCCACAGCTGTAAGAAAGTGAGCAAGACATGGAGGAGGGTCATCTGTGAAGATGCAGCATCTCTGAGCAGGTGTGAAAGAGCCGAGCAGTCATTATGGGTGAGGAAACGCACGCTTACCTATACAAGTGTACTCTCTCCATCAAACAAAAGCCGAGTGCTGCAATATTTTGGCATTATGATGCCCCTGGCCATCGGTCAGTTTCTTGTCAAGCATTAAACTCTTTATGCCTCCACACCCTTCATACATATTGATTGAGGATACTGTGTCTGATCTTTACATGCACTGTGTAATTTCACATACATGAAACAACACTGGGAATTACACTGGTTTTTACTATACACCAGAAAAACCTCCTCATGTTGTTCTTAGCTTCAGACACTCCTAAACTCAATTCAGCCACACATGTCTAACTCTAGTCACTTAAATTTAAGGTTTGGCTTTTGTTTTATCTTTATTATCTTGTGTTCCACATGTAGACAATTCAAGCCAGGAACACTTGAATTCCTCCAACTGTGGCAACTATGACGCTCTTAATACCTGTGTGCATTTTCATTTTAAGAAAGAATGAAAGTTTGATAATCCTGCTTGGAATTTGAGTATTAGAGCATCCAATGCCAAAGACAATTGTGACATAAATCAGTGTGCCTTTCATGTTCTAATGTGTTACTGCTTTATTCTGTTTTAGGAGTCAAGGAGCTCTCTGAGACAAAGCGGCTGCGGTCTGACAAGAGATGTAGGTGTGTCCAGGGTGGTGCTGTCCTGCATGCAGACCCTGGCCTCCTCAAGCACTCCCTCCTCTTCCTCATCCACCCCAACATGCAGGGTCAACAGGCGGACGGCTTGCTCTCAGAAGGCTCCCCTACATACACGCTTTGATGAATATGTGCAGGTGAGCGTTCGTTTATAAATTAAAATTATTTTTAATATCTGACTGGTTTTCATGTCAATCTATTACTCGACCGATGGTCGTAGCCCAATATAAAGACATAGGTGTGTCACGCAGTGTAAACCTGCTAACAGGAGTTGTGGTTTGATATTACTGATGTTTATGATGGTGAGGAAATCAGATTTACACAATGAGAAAATGCGTTAATGTACATTTTGTCCTTTGGACTCTAGCTTTAACAAACGTGCATGTGCTTTGTTCTGCCTTCTGTCCAGGCCGCCAGCACTCTGAAACAGCACCAGTCTCTACGTCACTGCAAGCTTTGTGGTTCACCAGCAACACATTTGCCTGAGGTTCAGAGGGCCACTTGCACGCGCCTCAGCTGTCTCTTTGACTTCTGCACCCACTGCCAGGAGGCCTTCCACGGCTCGACCCCCTGCAGAGTGGTGCAACCCCGACTCTCCTCCAAGACCACCCTGATCGTCCCAGGCAGCGCTCGCAGCAAGAGGAACATCAGGCGCTTGTGACAGAGCTTTACTGAGGTTTTAATCACTGACTGTTTTTAAATGGGCAGGTCCTCTTTCTCTACACTGGCAGCTGTTCCATTGGGTCTCCCTGACCCAAAAGCTCGGACGGCTTTTTAGACATCTCTGCTCTGTAATGTGCTGAACTCTGGCTCTACTTACAAAATCAACTGACTGAAGCACTTGTTTGAAACACTACTGGGACAATCAACCAGAAAGTGTCATCCGGCTAAAACTGTTGTCGTCTGCGAGCGACAAACGCATCTAGTGTCAAGATAAGAAAGAAATGCACGCTGTTACGCTTTGAATTGTACAGTTTTATTATGTTTTAAAATGAAATGGATGTGCGTGTGTATATATATTGTCACTTTTTTTTAAATAGTTTTGTATTTGTTCTTTTAAATAAATGTTGGTGTATATACATGTGCATATTTACTGTATTTGTATTTCCTGTAAATATACGTTTCATAAAACTTATCTTGTGATTTTTGTGGTTCTTTGACATTACTTTTATCCTGAGCTGAGTGCAGGCTCAACTTCACTTTAACCAGTGAAAATGGCTTCTGCATCCACCAGTCACTTTTATCAGTACATGAGGAGTTTCATTTTACCAAAGTGACAAATCTCTGTAGTGCTATGCTACAACTGTTTAAAAAAAATCTGTAAATTTCAGATCTAAAATGGTATAGACTTTGTGCCAAGTTTATATAGCTGGGAAAAATTAATTGGAAATTAAAATACAGTTGAATACAGCAAGTTTGTTTGATTTCCTTGCTTTATTTCCAACACATTCTTGTAATCATGCCATTAACTTGATGCAGTTCTGCCAGCTGTGGACAAGACTAGCCTTCATTTTGCTTTGAATGATTTTCTGGTTGTTTTACACACTACAAAAAAGGCTGGACTCTACAATCAATAGGAAGTCACATGTGAAGGGACACACTGGTTGTTACCTGGCGTTCGCTAAAAGATGGAAGCAAAGAGTGTGATAGCAGCTGCGTTTAGGTGGGACAATCTGGTCTTTGTTGCAGTGGCATGCTAGACAATGTGAGGAACAACTGGACTGCATTGACTGGAGAGACTCCAAGCCCATCCAACAGTACCCAAATAGTCTCTGCTTTATGAAAGCAAGACTTTAGTGTGGTGTTTTACAAACTCAAATTTCATGTGCATGTTATGGTTATGATCATAGTCAGCATCACTGTAGTCATGTCAAGGTTGCATTCATCACAAACATTTTCACAGTATGTAAGGTGTCTGACGAGGGAGGACATTACAGGATGACTGATGTAAATGACGAGTGAGATATGGAGCAGTAAACAGTCTAAAATATTTTGTTAATTTAGTTTTTCACCAATAAATGACTTGTGGTTTTAAGTTATGATTCACTATGTTGAAAAAGAAGGTTGTCAATAGGCTGAGCATTTTGTAAAAGTGCTTTTCTTTTGGACACAATCCTTTTGATTTGTATTATTGTATAAAGTGAACAACCTTTTGGAGCTTTAATTTGTTGTTTTGCAAATGAAAACTAAATGTTTTGGTGTTTGGCAAAACCAAGGCCTTGTTTTTCTTCACCAGAGGGCAGCATCGTTTCCTCCCTCTCAAACTCCTCATCTGCTAATCGGAGATGGAGTCTCTCCCTGCTATGGATTTCTGGTTTTGTATCTCACAACCTTTTTTTGAAATTCAATAAAAGAGCTAAAAGTGTTTTTAGTACTAACAATACAGTAAATAATGTCTGTATACTGCAGCTGCTACCGATATCATATTCTGTTAAACCACAGAAACTACACAATTTCACTTTCATTAATTAGTCAAATAAATACATAAAATGATGAATAAACAATATTTATAATAAATAGAACTCAACAGAAACTTAAAATAAGGAAATGGTTTCATTGTTCTCTGGCCAAGCAGCACTTACGGACGGATTCACACCAAAGCTTGAGTGATTAAAATTTCACAGCAGTTTGAAATTCACAAAATGATTTATGATGACTTTATAGTATTAAATAACTTGAAGTGTAAATGGGGAGCTCCACCAAGTTTACAAAAAGTTGCACTCAGCCTTTGAAAACAGTTGTATGTAATGTGATATCTTCTGTGGCTTTGTGGCTTTTTGTCAAGTCTGAGAAAACGAGTGTCTCACCAATTGTTTGGGAAACCCGTATTACAAACAGTGACGTGACTGAAAGCTTCAAGGACGTCGACTTTTTCCAGCTAAGGATGGTCTAATAAAAAGATTCGATGAAGCTGCCTGATCCATGCTAGGAATTGAGAAGTCTTTGTCTGTTAATTCAGTTTCATTATAATTAAAAATTATCTCTTGCCTGCTCTAGGCCACAATTTTAGTTAAAGTTAGGCTGTTAGGAGATGTCATACACCTGTAAACTAAAAGTGGGATTGTTTTGACAGTGTTTGTGAGCAAACAAGACGAGGTTCAATCCTTCTTTGTGGAGTTTTAGTTGGCACCATCAGACCTGTAACAATCACTGCCTCTGTTAGCTACAGTACCAAGGAAGCTCATAGACCCATAATGGGCAAAAAATGAAATTAACTGAAATGAATTAATAATTTTTAATAATCTTTTAATTGGTTAATCCATCCATCCATTTTCTGCCACTCACCTGGGTCCAGGTCACATTAATTTAATCGTTATACACTGCTGGGAAGCACTGAATAAAAAAGGGATATAATGATAAAAAAGTAATAGCCTCTTGTGCTATTATCCCTTTTTCCATAATACTTGAGAAGCAGGTGAAAGTGCAATACTAAGTAGTTGAACCTATTAATGTTTTTCAAGCATAATTGTAGAGACAAAGCAAAACCTTTCTTCCAGTACATCAAGACACAAAAGTCTAAAAATGACATTAAGTTTAGCATGTCTCCCCCTGATGAGGTATTCAACCTTAAATGTTTTTCACATTGTGTTTACTATATCATTCTCTTAGTATAATAGTTGTCATGCATTCACAGTGTGCTTTTGTGTTACTTTATAGTGATTCATAACGCCTTGTGAGTGGCACATGTTTTTCATAACAAAGCAAGTCTGCACATTAGCCAGTTTATGATCAGTTTTCTTCAATTCTGAGAGAGAGAAAGGAAATACCTTTTGCATGACAAAATTGTTTTCCATCACTGAGAATATGCCCTGGAGCTCTTAGAAAACACCCATTCAAAACAAACAAAAGAGGATTGCTTGAATCTGTCATCACTTTTTTATGGAGTTAGGAAACTGCAAATAGCATCACTGACATTAGATAGTTACCTCTGACATTTGCACGATTTGTCTCTCGTCTCTCTCTTTTTACAGCTGAGTTGCTGTGTGTGTGTGTGTGTGTGTGTGTGTGTGTGTGTGTGTGTTTTCTTGTGATGATGCATGTAATTATCAGTCAACTTTCATTCATGTGTCAGCTCTTGCATGGAAATCATTTGATGTATCACCCCGGGTGTGGGATTGTTAGCCATGAAATTCTGCATGTCCTAATGTTTTAGTCTTTACATTTTTGTGGTTAGGTTTGTTACTTTCAGTTGCAGGTGTAAGTGAAAAAAATATTTCTACCTCTACCTGGACAAGCATACATTTCCCTTAAAAAGTTTTGCCTAATAAAAAAAGAAACTTGTATTTGTGCTTTTGTGATATTAAACCCTTCTCATAAGTTACGGTCAAATAGGTTCCTGTACAATTATCATGTCAATTGAACCTCTTGGCCTGAAAATATCAGTTGTTACCCTCTCTCTGATTTCTTTTTAATGCATGAACAACACTAGACTTTTACCTAGTAGGTGGAGATGAACACAGTTATTATGAAGCCACACATTGTGACTGACCAAACAGACCACAGGCTATTTTTTGTCGACATTTCACATACTGCTGTTACGCCCATAAAATATGTAGAAGCCCTTTGTAACTATGCAGTGATTTAATGTGTTACCTAATAAGCTTTAAATAGCAGTAAAAAGTAAAACATGCTGACAAGGATGCTTTTTTTTCAAAGGGTACGTACAGTATGTATGTTAATAAGTTAGGGAACCAATTCTCAGGTGGTTTCTTGTGGGACAACACACATCTATCAGGAATAGTTTGACATTTTGGGAATAACCATTATTTGTTTTCTTGCCAAGAGTTAGATGAACGGATCAATACCATTCTCGTTGCTGTATTCTCAGCATGAAGCTGGAGCCAGCAGCCTAGCCTGAAGACTGAAAGCAGGAACGAACAACTAGCCTAGCTTTGGACAGAGGTAACAAAATCAGCCAATTTCAGATATATCTGTGTCAGCGCATGTGTCAGCCAATAAATATCAATAAAACGCAGAACAGAGGTGACAAAGATGTTTGTGGTATTTTGGAAACAGTGTCAAATGTCAAATTACTACAAATAAAAGCCATTCATGGAGCAGTACATTTTGTTGGCTTAAAGTTACACATATCTTTTGCCGAAGAAGAGACACAGATGTGTTGATATAAAAGAGAGAAGAGCAGCAGCTGTACGCCTAAAATGTAAGAAAATGTCATGATGATGGAACTAAATGGTCTATTTTGTAAAACGTCAGAGCTGTGGGTGGCTGCCGCTGATTAATCTGTGCTGCGGCCTTTCACTCCCTCAGCAACTCAGGGTCATTTATCTGGCAGATTTATTGATCGGCTGCTGCACTGAGACACATCCCCAACACAATCAGACCTGCTACTAATTGTAAAAGTCATTAGAGCTGGCTGCAACATCTCTGTGTTTGTGCGTATGTGTGTGTGTGTGTGTGTGTGTTAGCAAACCCAGGCAGGACTTGTGCACCATGGTGACTTGAACATAATGCAGGTTTGTAGCTGAACCCTCCTGATGAGCAGTTGTTGAGCCATTTGGAGCAAAAAGTTATCTCCCCATCAGCCCTCCTTCTCTCCTCTTTTCTGTCACTATTCTTAGTGTTTTATCTGCTTATCCTTAAAAGTTCACTCTTTCTGTGCTTTTTTTTGCATAAATAGCTCATTTCAGCCCAAGGATAGAGAAGCGGGTTTGGTGTATGACAGGGCAACATCCGGACCATGTGGGCTATGTGTGTGTGTGTGTGTTTTTCAGGTTGATGATCCTGATGCACAGTGACTTCCACGTGTCAATCGGCCGTACGTCACCAAAGTTGAACTGTAAAAGCCCTGAAATGAAGCCGTCACTCGAGTGCCTGCAGGGAAACGAGAATGAAACAGGAAATGAATCAAGTCCTCAGACTGAGACAGAGGAGGGAAAAAGGAAGCCTGACAGGTGACTTTCTGTTTTTAATCTAAAAAAAGGCAGAACACATATGTCATTTGAACTGCTATGGTGTGAACAGGCTTGTAGTATATTGGCTCTTGGCTCTGCTTGGTCTGATACAAAAACACTGGGGATATTTTTCTTCCTGCTTTGAGTACATTTACTTGTAATACTTTATGTGCATGTTCCTGATTATACTTTCATACTTTTACTTATATATCATTTCCAATGCAGTACTTAATTTTTTTTAAAGTGAGGTATTAGTACATTTACTTAAAGGGTTTGAATTCTTCATACACCACTGGCGCACAGTTTTACTGTGCAGTGAGAGATAATTAATATAATTTTGTGTGTTCTTCCTTTTAGATTTACCTCCAAATAAAGGGGTTTGGGTAATCTGATTAAATTGTTTGTGTTTCTTGCCCTGTCCGGCCAACTTTAAGAGATGTTGCCATGTTCCAACATTGCAGAAATTTCCTTGGTCAGTATAATGCTATGATAACCGATATAAACAATGGTGAAAGCTTTGAAAATAAAAATGACAATGTTTGTCCTCTAAAAATTATTTATCCATGATGTTTGGCATGGCTGTGCGATGGACAGGGGACCTGTCCAGGGTGTACCCCGCCTTTCGCCTGATGGCAGCTGGGATTATCTCCACCATAGCTTTTTTTATTGTCAGACAATCTCCACCATTATTAAAAAAACAACAGCTAAAACATCGAACTGGAGGTAATATAGTTTGTCAACTGCTGTTTCAAAGTTCAAGAATGAACTTTGAACCTCAACTTTTAAGCCAACAAGGATGAGAAATGAGCGATCAGAAAAAAATACATGACCTTCATCATAAAAGCTCCAGAACAGCTACTAAATACACCTTGTGTTTTCTCAATGGATATTGTGTTCATTTCTTTGTGTGATTCAGGATTTTTCTCACACATGTAGTGATTATGTTTGTGGTTGTTGTACAGACTAAATCGCTAGAATCTGTAGTTATAACAGCTTTGCTTACTTATTTTTGTGTATTGAGAGATTAGTGATACATACAAATATGAGAATATGGGTCGCTGCAGATGTATTTGAGTCTTTCAATTAGAAGGAAGAGCTCACACACACACAAACATGCACAATGCTTGGCTTTAAAAGGCTGCAGCCCCCTCTCTCTAGCTATTTTTACTCTGTTTGGTCCATTAAGATCAGCAGTGATGAGAGTTAATGAGTGAAGCCTCTCCACAAAGCAGGCAGTAATCACAAATGTCCAGGAGAGTGGACACACAAACACAAAGATATGTACACACACCTATAATGCTCACACAAAAACACACATAGTGACCACAGTTTTTTGTTATGGTGATAAACCTGCCTGACTCGGGGATAATCGATGAAACCCACTTCCACGTTAGGTAGAGTGGTGGACTTTAATAATCAAAGCAATCACTAAATTCCTGTCCATCCAATCTGTATGATATCTGCACATGAATGGTTGCATGTAGGGATACATTGTAACATTGTAACATGTAAGTACAATCGAAATCGAAATTTTTTTTTTATCGGCATTCAAATCATCGTCAGACGATACCCGATGGGTTCCAAGATTGGTAATCAGACGGTAAACAATGACCGGTGCACAGAAGTGCAAGTCTTGGCCTGAACATCCGTTATCCATTATCCGGATACTTACCAACAAGGCTGGACAGCAATTGACGCGAGAGAACTTACAGTAATGGTACAGATGACCAAGTGTGCTATGTTGTATGTAAACTAACGTCAACACGAGATTTATAGATAGTGATCGAGCAACATTATGTAACTTTTCTACCATAAAATAACCACTGGTGGAGAGCTGTGCCGGTGTCGTGCAGGAGCCGTGCGAGCGGGCAACATTACTGGGCTCAGCAGCCTCTATAGACATATGTTAGCTAATGGCAGAGGAGAAGAGACTGAGGATGACTTTGACATAGGAAGCTAAAACAAGAAAAAGACAGTGTCCAAGCAAGAGCCTCAAGGACGTCGGCGAAACTTTGTGAAATAGAGGACGGCAAGACAGATGCCGAGCTGCTACATTGCTATGCATTGTGTTGTCGAACTTGCTTAATGTTTGGCTGTGTTAGCAAAGTTGTCGACCTGCGAGTTTTTGATCATAAGTAATGTCATCATTCAGACCAAGCACAAGGCGAGTGTTGTGCACAGCGCTATTACATTCAAAGTCATTTCAAAGACAGATGCAAATTCCTGTCTGGCAGTGCACAGGACGCGCTGGCGGCGACGCAAAGGGATTCACTTGACTTGAAAAATTCTAATTCTTGCGAATACAAAGTTGCATGACGCTGTGTGGCGATAGCCAATCAGCATTGAGATTGTCCGGAAGTCTCCAACGGCTTCAGAGTAATGTTTGGAGAGGACCGAGCAGAACGAGGGACTGAATCTCCGCTGGATGACAGACAACTGCTGAGTGACGGGGAGCTGTGGAGGAGAGCCGGAGCAGCGCTACAGCTTTTGGACAAACAAACATCCCTAGGTGGACTAGCTCAGAGTTAATTACTTTTATTAAATTAACTTTTTTCTCTAATTTTTTGGATTAAAATGTTGATTTATCGTCACTTGCGCATCTCATCAGCGAGCCTTGGTGTGTTTCCAACTTCCACTGTTGTTTTTAGTGTCAGTGGGCACCCAGAGCTCTGTTGGACTACTACTTAATAATTATATAAAAAACAGACAAAACTGGAGATTGTTGGAGAAAGGTAAGCTAGGAAGCTGGTCAGAAAAGACGTGTCTGTTACTTTATTCCAGCTGATTTCATTGTACTGTACTTTGAACAAGTTAGCAGCACAGGCCTGATCGATCAAAACTCCATTCAGAAAACAAACATTTTAAAAGTTGTTGTTGTTGTCCTGCTGTCTTGCTAACAGACCTGACAAAGCATGAATTCATATGTTTTACAAAATGGCAATCATGTTGTAGTTAATTCTGTATGATTTTGATCTGTTTATTGCAATTAAATCACAGCAAAATGTTTATTTTGGTTTCATATCGCTGTAGTAATCGTGGGTTGTGTTTATTCGCATTATAATATTGTGTGTGGACACGGCAGAAGTCCAGCGAGAAAACTCAAAAAGCGAATAGGAGGACAAAATTTGTGCTTGGTCTGAATGCACCGTAACAAAAATGCACATGTTGGGGCTGTACAGTAGGGGCGCCAAATTGCAGAGCAAAACAAATACTACAAAATGTTGCTTTAAGTCTGTCGTCCATTAAGGATGACACCTTGGCTTCTAATTATAAAATCATCTGATCTGGGTCCAGCCCTGCAGAACATTGCCTCTGACATTTATGAGTCAAATGTCCGCTTCCATTTTGATACTTGTAAACAAAGTGAGTCACAACAGAGAGAGTGAGCAATTACATTTTGACCTTAAAATTAGTCATTTGGGGAAATCCTGGTCACATGAAATCTGATGAGTTGTATGGAAATGTTGTTTTATATATTTTTGCCTTTGTTGCAAAAGTGCTTGGGGATTGTAAAGGTAGAAAAAGAGCATTTGTCAACTGAGAAGTAGTACAAGGGGCTAAAAATAGAAATATGAAAAAGACGGCCAAAGAAAACAATGAAATTAAATATCAGAGTCTTTAATTCTGAATATCTGAACAACAACAATTGAGTGGTACTGAAATAAAAGATCTGATTTCTCCAGAAAATTTACAGTAGGCCTCCTTGTCTAATGGACAACAAGAATGCTTAATTTTATCTTCAAGCTTGGTTTACAGATGTTTAAAAAGGTAAATAAATAAACAGCAGCTATAATGAAAAGAAAAGCAGTGACACTCATTGCCTGCAGGTGGCGTAAATGTTAAAATCGCGGTAGCTATTACTTTCTTTCGTCAGAAGGTGGTTATATAAACATGTTCCTTCCTATAGGTGGCACGTGTGGACAGATCTCACATTGACCGAAGAGCTACATTTTGTGGAAAATCCGCAGCCCACTAAACAAGAACTTAACAAAAGTTAGTTTTTTGTATAAAGCAAACTTCCTTTGCAATAGGAAAGAACACTGAGCATTGGAGCCAAAAATGCCCAGGTGTCATTTACACTGGAGACGCTGTGGACATTTTTGAAATGACTCATTTTGTCCCCACCACTTTTTGAAAGTATAATTTGTTGAAAACTTTCTGAAATATAGCTTGCAGTTAAATAACAAATAAAAATGCCTTTAGAAAGGTTTATTTGCACATTAAGAAAACATGCAATGAAAATATAGAAGAAAAAAACAACTTAAGCTAATAAAAAAAAAAAAAACAGGCTGCTGATCATAAAATGACCAAAAACGTACATCCACCAATCAGTAACTTTAACAACTTGTGGACTCAGTTTCTTTTTGGCCAAGTTTTCCGTTCTCTCCTTTTGAACATGCCAAAAGAGGAAGGATGCCTACAGTGCCTTGCGAAAGTATTCGGCCCCATTGAACTTTGACCTTTTGCCACATTGCAGGCTTCAAACATAAAGATATAAAACTGTAATTTTTTGTGAAGAACCAACAACAAGTGGGACACAATCATGAAGTGGAACGAAATTTATTGGATATTTCAAACTTTTTTAACAAATAAAAAAACTGAAAAATTGGGCGTGCAAAATTATTCAGCCCCCTTAAGTTAATACTTTGTAGCACCACCTTTTGCTGCGATTACAGCTGTAAGTCGCTTGGGGTACGTCTCTATCAGTTTTGCACATCGAGAGATTGAAATTTTTGCCCATTCCTCCTTGCAAAACAGCTCGAGCTCAGTGAGGTTGTATGGAGAGCGTTTGAGAACAGCAGTTTTCAGTTCTTTCCACAGATTCTCTAATGGATTCAGGTCTGGACTTTGACTTGGCCATTCTAACACCTGGATATGATTATTTGTGAACCATTCCAGTGTAGATTTTGCTTTATGTTTTGGATCATTGTCTTGTTGGAAGACAAATCTCCGTCCCAGTCTCAGGTCTTTGCAGACTCCATCAGGTTTTCTTCCAGAATGGTCCTGTATTTGGCTCCATCCATCTTCCCATCAATTTTAACCATCTTCCCTGTCCCTGCTGAAGAAAAGCAGGCCCAAACCAGGATGCTGCCACCACCATGTTTGACAGTGGGGATGGTGTGTTCAGGGTGATGAGCTGTGTTGCCTTTACACCAAACATAACGTTTTGCATTGTTGCCAAAAAGTTCAATTTTGGTTTCATCTGACCAGAGGACCTTCTTCCACATGTTTGGTGTGTCTCCCAGGTGGCTTGTGGCAAACTTTAAATGAGACTTTTTATGGATATCTTTAAGAAATGGCTTTCTTCTTGCCACTCTTCCATAAAGGTCAGATTTGTGCAGTATACGACTGATTGACTGAGTCTCCCACCTCAGCTGTAGATCTCTGCAGTTCATCCAGAGTGATCATGGGCCTCTTGGCTGCATCTCTGATCAGTCTTCTCCTTGTATGAGCTGAAAGTTTAGAGGGACGGCCGGGTCTTCGTAGATTTGCAGTGGTCTGATACTCCTTCCATTTCAATATTATCGCTTGCACAGTGCTCCTAGGGATGTTTAAAGCTTGGGAAATCTTTTTTGTATCCAAATCTGGCTTTAAACTTCTCCACAACAGTATCTCGGACCTGCCTGGTGTGTTCCTTGTTCTTCATGATGCTCTCTGCGCTTTAAACGGACCTCTGAGACTATCACAGAGCAGGTGCATTTATACGGAGACTTGATTTCACACAGGTGGATTCTATTTATCATCATTAGTCATTTAGGTCAACATTGGATCATTCAGAGATCGTCACTGAACTTCTGGAGAGAGTTTGCTGCACTGAAAGTAAAGGGGCTGCACGCCCAATTTTTCAGTTTTTTATTTGTTAAAAAAGTTTGAAATATCCAATAAATTTCGTTCCACTTCACGATTGTGTCCCACTTGTTGTTGGTTCTTCACAAAAAATTACAGTTTTATATCTTTATGTTTGAAGCCTGAAATGTGGCAAAAGGTCGAAAAGTTAAAGGGGGCCGAATACTTTCGCAAGGCACTGTATTTATGTGTTGCCTCAGCAGGGATGATATTACATGAAAAGTTGATCTGCAGGAGAAACAGATCTGAAAGCAACACAGAATGACTGAGAGCTGCACTGCATTAGATTTGATTATATTTTTGGATTTTGAAATGTCACATGCTACCTGAATTTTGTGTTTCCTTTTACGTAAATAAAAACATTTCCACCATAAATTGGTGCAGAAACGTTCACCAGAATGCAGGAAATTAAGTGTTTAAAGATCAAAATTTCCAGGGGGAGGTCCCCCAGACCTCGTATATCTCGGCATTGAGGATATCTTTAAAACACTGTTTAAGGATCTTTTCATCTCGTTGTCATGAACCTTATAGCTCATATTGTGATGTCTCATGAGTATCTCATCACACCCCTAATCTGAGTCCCTATGTCCCCATCACTCTCAAGACAAAGTGACGCCATTGCAAAAATGGAAAAGCTTTTATGAACTGCAAGTAGGATGAATCACTGTTGTGTCATTTCAGTTAAGATGGAGAGCAGCAAAATAGACATTTGCAGAAATGTCAGAGATTATGACCTAAACTTTTAACAGTGTGACACAGCACGTGGGGTCCAGTAAGCCAAGATCCTCCTGATGCTTTTTGGCTTTCCAGCCAAAGACAGAAAATAAGAAACCCTATTGTAATGCCACAAAACTGTGAAGACCAGAGCCAAAACAGTCCATTTACATTTCAACTTCTTTCATCGCCTGTCTCTAAACATTTCCTCCTACAGTGAGAACCATTACAGAGCAGAGCTGTGGAAACTCACATTTGGACAACTGAGAAGACTGCAAATGTGAAGCATGTCAACATGTCTGAAAGCATTGTTATATAAAAGGCACAAATCAATTATGCCTTAGTCTGTGTCTCAGTGTCTCAAGACTTGCTTGAACCTGCTCTACCCTGTCTGTGGCACTCAGTTCCAAGCCCATTGGTTCCTCCGGAAGACATACATCTTTAAAAGCAGCTCAGGAATAAACTTTCATTTTTTTAATAAAATGTTGAGCTGGGCACTGCTGTTTTTAGTAAACGTTTCTCAAACAGGAGAAAATAGTGCATTTGTTAGGGACTATTTTCAGTCTTTTCAGTTTCTTCTCCCTTACTATTCAATGTCTCATATCACAAACTATTGGGTGAGGAGGAATGGTGAGTAAAAGACTGACAGAATAGTGAACAGAATTGGGAAATACTTCACTTTCAATTTCGTCCGAGAGTCAGTCACAAAAAAATTACTCAAATCTTCATTGTTTCTGATGTGGCAACAGCATGACAAAGAAACAACAAATAAGGAAACTGCCATTAAAGAGAAATTAAACATATAGGGTCATTGTCATTGGTGACATGTTGCCTTTGAAACCTTTTCAATACTAAATGTTGTTTTTGTTTCCATAAGTTTAAATAGGATACTCTGAAAAAGATACTAACATTCAGTAGACAACAGTCAGTCATGGCTGTTGTCTAATAGGCGTGGTGTTAAAGTTTGCTGATACTCCCAACAAATATTCCCAGGAGAACTCAAATCTTCTTCTCACAGTACTTAGACAACTGGCAAGATGGCAGCACTTAAATTCACTTTTGGGTCAACAAAGAAAGGAGAAGGCATTCAGGGTGATCCCTGTGTTTTCATGTCAGTGTTACTGAACTTCATGTCAATCAGCTGACACCCATGGGGAAGATGTGAAGGTCACTTGCTGCTTTCTACTCATATATGTCAACATGTCACATCCTCTTTAAGATCACATCCATTAAAAACTCTGATTAGTTGACCTGGACCAGCAATGTTTGTTTTGAAACAATTAAACACTGGTGAAACCTTTTAAGCACGGACCAGGCAGGAAGATTTTTGTGCAAAATGCAAAAGAGAAATCCATGGATGATCTAGTATTTTGTCACCCTATGTATGCCACACACCTCCATGAAGCTAGTAGGCTCAGCCAGAATGTCAACCATTTTTATCCATACCAAACACACATCAAACACCAATCATCTAAATTAACTTATATCACAACATAAATCATTCTGTAATTACTGTACATGGCTGCAGTTGTTGCCTTCCACATATCTCTTATCTCATCCTACACTAGGGTGGCCAGACATCCCCGTTTTCCAGTTTTGGTTAATCATAGACTGTATAAGGTGTAAAAGACCTGAAATCAGATTTTACGTGGCCAGAAGAGTAACCTTACTGAACAGTATCTTTACGTCTACAGCTGCTTTAATCTCGATCAAACAGACATAACATGCAAAGAAACATCACTCTATGTCCATGGTAATAGCAAAGCTATGTCTTGTACATCATCTCATTGGTCTCGGTTTTAGTAGTAAATGGCTTTAGTAGGGATAGTATGTAGTGCTGCATTCACATCTTCTAGCAGACTTTCAGAGGGTACTTAGCCTTGGCAATCTTGGTCGTTGTACTTGGGGGTCCATTTGTTGTACCTCATCTATCTCTATTTGTGATAGCAGTTGCCGTTTTTGGCTGTTAGAACACTGAGCTAGGAGATGTTTCTTTGTTGATGGGTTTTGAAGCATCCATATATCCCATAGTCTCTGCATATAACCTCTCTCACTGGGATTGCTTGTATATGCAGATCCATATTTTCCGCTCTAGTCCATGAATGTCTTGTTCCAGTAGCCCATTTGTCATCAGGTTGCCCTGGTTCCCTACCTGATGCAGACCTTGTTGACCCGGGTGACTACTGAGCCGTTATGGCTCTTGTATTTGCAGTTTCACTCATGCCTGAGGTAGGCTGGTAGCATTTACAGTTAGTACTCATGTCCACCAAAGCGTTTTTTACCAGCTGAAAATGCCACCTGCTCTTCTGAAAATGCCTAGCTGGGAGCGCTAAGGTGCGCTTTGGAGACATGGAGCGTTTTTTTCAGCTGAGAGCTTTGGTTGCTATGATGCTGCGTTTTTCCCAAAGTTCAACATATTTCAACTCTCAGCAACCAGAAAAAAAAAGTTCAGCGCCCAGTGCCCAGCGTGGAAAAGATGCTCAGCGCCTCGTCACGCTGCTGACGTTTTTATCATGTTGTAATAACGCGGCACTCCCATTGTAATGAATTGTAAAAAGACGCTGCCTGTGGAGGTGGGCATGGTTTGCATTCAGCTGCAGTGGGGAGAGGTGGGGGAGGTGGCTCAGGTGAGCAGAGCCAGGGAGAGCAAATTGTCACAGCTGCTGTTCATTTATAATTAAGCTGGACCTCAGATTCCTGCTGCCTGCCATGACGTGAAGAACAGCCAGTGAGGCTGTATGTGAAGATTTGTCTTGGTGCTGGTGTGACCGGCAGAGGACTGACCGGGGTGAATGAGCTGGGGAAAGCACAGCCGGCCCGACAAAGTACTTTATGTTGAGTTTATATGTGTGCAGTGGGTGAAATAAATCTTTGGTTGGATGAGCTCCTGAGTCAGCGTCTGTACTGGGGTTACCCGTGGCAAGAGACTTTTGCTACACTGGCCTCAATAAAAAACGCTTTGGTGGACACAGGCCCTTACAACCGCTCACTTGCTTTTGCCGTTTTTGCTGTTTTCAGTACAAAAACAGCTGTTTTCTGTGTGTATAAAGATTGCCCGGGCAGCCATCTTGGTATTGCACAATCCCTGAGCTGTTAGGTTTCATTTCTCTCGTCAAAATGAAGGAGAGATGAAGTGGAACAGACAGTCTTTATTGTCTAACACTGGTGCTCAGGCATGAGCAGTGAAATAGAGGATTACTTATTGTAGATACACATTTTGACATCAATATAGAGTTTATTATTTCTACAATAAGCATGATATTTGTTTTCACTGTGGAATTCAGGAGTTTTACCTGGCCAGGTAAGTGTTTAAATCCAGGTTTGTTCATTTCAAATGTATTCAGTTTTATTTATATAGTGCCAATTTATAACAAACAGCATCTCATGCACTCTGTTTTATATAATTTACAGAGACCCAGAAATTCCCAATTCCCCAACAGTGAAGGAGAACTGCTTGATCGAACGCAGATTACATTTAATTTACAGCCAACATGAGCAAGAGGAAAGGAGGTATTTGCTAAAAAAAGTTGAAACTTAAAACTTAAGATGATAAGAATTAGGAATATTTTTTTTTATAATAGCTTTAAGTTATTTGTAACGTGGTTGTACAGGAATAGTGTTTTGAAGAAAACTCCCAATAAATGTGAACATATAAACAGTAAAGATGGCCAAAATATAGACATTCGCCTGGTATATTTTTGAAAAATTGTTGTATATTAGTTTCTTGCCATCAAATTTACAGTTACAGCTGTATTGCAGGTGTATTAGAAGATATTCAGTCGCATTATAATCAGTTAGAAGATGGTTTTGATCGTGATATTGCTATTGAAACATAGATTTTATACCAGGCGAGGATGAAAATATATTTTCCTTTATTGCACCTCCATTTACTCTTTAATAGAAAAATAAATAGGTGAATTTACAGTTGATTCATATTCCTAAGCTATCAAAGGAGACCAGAATTATGAATCTAGGCCTAATGGTTGAGGAGTGATGATTATTTTGGGTATGTTATTTTAGGCGTTTTTCCTGGAAATAGGTGTCCGTTTTCAAGAGGTTAAATTAGAAAAGTATTTAATTTAATTGCTATTTTTTTAACCCAGAAAATAATGAAATTTTGAAGACAACACTCAACCCTGTTTGGAATCTTTCAAGAAGGGAAACTGTCAACATCAAACATCAGCCGCTTAAATTTTATATGTATCGTCTTTAAAAAACCCAAATTGATCCAACTCATGTCCTAAAATGTCAATCGTCAAACAATCAGCCAGACAAAAGACTCAGCTTTGAAAAATAAAACAATATCTTTTATTTGGTGAGTGGTGTACATCACTATATGCACTAAAGGCAGGTCTATGCTCAGTTATAACGTCTTTGCTCTACATATTGAATAGTATAAAGTGATTATATGCATCTGTGTCCATTCAAAATGTGTTCCTCCTCCTTTTGCTCCTGTTTCTCCTTCTTATCATCAAATGACCACGCTTGGATTTTCTAAAATAATTCAGTCAGAACTTAAATCATGATTGCACCATTGAAAATTACTGCAACAACTGTTAATTTAAATTTGTGACAACAGATGTTCTTCAATTTACTGTCCCATGTAAAATAGAACAATAAATCAATTGAAAGTGATCATCCTAATGATATAATAACAACCAAATGTTAATTGTAATCTATTGTTCTATGAAAGTTGATGGAACTATTGGTTAGCTAAAATTGATAAGAATCTAATCTGACAGATGTCCCTTTGAAAGCCAACTGGACAAATGTTTCACATAAGGCTAACGGGATGTTAGCAAAAACAATTGCTGTTCCATTGACCTTCAACGGGTAAAATGTTTAACTAAAAGTGAATGGGATAGATTTCTTTCAAATTTAATGTAACAGTTGCTCCATTAAACTTTATTGGGATAAATATTTCCATTGAAAGTTAATAGAACAACACTTATATTCCATTGAAATTTTTATAAAGCAGTAATGGTGTTTGTGTTCCACTGAAGATTAATCGTACAAGTGCTCCACAGAACGTTAATCGAACTATCGGTAAGTAAAAATAAGTCAGAATTCAATCACACAGATGTTCCATGCAAAGTTAATTGTACAAACGTTGGTCTCTACAAGCTAAAGGGACAGGAGATCAACTGAAAGTTGCTCTATTGAAAGTATATGCTAATCAAATCTTAAAGTGAAAGTAGATGGGACAAATTTCACTCAAATTGAAAAGAGCAGTGTTTCTATTAAATTATCCCAGGCTAAATAGTTCCACTGTAAGTCCAATTTATGCAAGTATTTTCTTATTTTAAGTAAATAGGGCCATGGTTCAGTTGAATATCTGCAAATAATTTGCTAGCGTTGGACACATTCTCCATTGAAAGATAATGGAACTGTTGTGAGTGAAAATTCATGAGAATTCAGACTTATTTTCCATTCAAAGTTAATTGAACAAATGTTGGCACTGATCCACTGAAAATCAATGGAAAAGTACACTACTGAAAGTAAATGCTGTTCTATTGACATTCGAGGGATCAAATGTTTAACTCAATGATTTATTAGTTCATAGGACACATTTCACTCAAATTTAATAGGACAGTTATTCATTAAAAGTTAGTATCTGTCCATTGAAAGTTAAAGGAACATTGATATTAGAAAAAAAGTAAATAAGGTACTGTTTATAATTACTGTTACTAGTTGCAGTTTTCAAACGCTGATTGACCAAACAGAACGTGGACATGCATGTTGCTCAGAGCGCACAGAGTCTTTGGACCAATCTTTAGTGATTAGTAGTGTATATATTGTATATATACAGTGTAAACACGTACTGTGTGAATGAATAGATAGATAACCACATTGGAAAACACATCATCATTGGTTGATTTGACTGTCGAATGTCCTTTGGATCAACACTGTGTTGTTTTTGGAATGGGCGGTTTCATGAGGATGACTTAAGGTATTCACTGGAGCATGGGCCCCTCCTCAAAGTGGCTGCAGAAAACAGGAGGGAAGAAAATAGACATTAGCATTAATAGATTTGTTGTATCCTTAATGTATGCGTGTGAGTGTGCACATCAGAAATATTGCCAGATTCAGGCCAATTAAATGTTCACATTTGAGGATATTATGTTTGTTTGCTCTTAACGTCTATTTCTCTATGGAACAATTTGAGTTTTAGACCTTGAGTGTGAGGAACTTTTGTATGGATTGGGGTTAGGCATATAGTTGTGAGGTAGGGTTTGAATGCATCATGTCAAGGATGGCCACATGTATAACAGTACAAACATTTGTGTGTGTGCGTTCCTACCAGTTGAAAGTTGTTTAGGAGGTGATCTACGTTGACGTCATTGTAGTTCTCCTGGAAGGTGTTGGGTTCATCCCTGGACTCCTCCAGGTCGCTGGTTCCAGGATCTTCTAGGCTGTGTGTGTTTGTTTGGTGTGAAAATATGTCAATACATGTCAATACTTTTATTTTATTCATTTTATTACATATTTATTTTATGCATACAAATACTTGAATTTTTAAGGCTGATGAAAATATAACGGAAAATATAGCAAAGGCTACTGACTGAGGAAAAAAAACTTTTTTCCCTAAATAACATGTGGCTTGCCTTCATTCTTTCTTGTGTATTATTTCTTGACCATACTACATGTTCAGCTAAGTTTGCTGCGTTTTAACTTTGTATTTTTAAGCTAGGTGTCTCAAAAACTTTCAAGTAGAAGATGCGGCTATTTGGTCTTGGTCCAATAATCAGCTGGTTAGATTAGTTTTGTTGTTCTGGATGTCAGATTTTTGCCTTTATTGTTTTTTTTAGCACCAAGTCCATGTTAGCTACTAAACTGTGTTTCATTCACATGCTATTTTATCAGAAAATCACACCCGAAAGACAAATAAAGATGATAAACAAACATTAACTTTTATGGAGCCAGCAGATTGAACGTTGGAAAATTAGTCAGTATTCATCATATTTTAGCTTTAGTATATGCCTTGAAAAAGTTTATCTTTTTAAATACTTGTTGTGTTTAGATACTATTAAGTTCACCTGAAAGCTTCATTCATTGTGTTGTTTTATTTATTGAATTTTAGGGGTGAATTAGGCTGTGCAGCTATTGATTTATGCTTTGTTTTAGATCTACAATGACATATTCAAAAAGCTGCATAAAAGGTTCCAAGGGTCTTTGGTCATGTTATCATTTCAATTGCTCATAATTTGTTGGTTAGTCTGTTTTACAAACGCTGAGCTCATTTGATTCTCAGTGAGCAGCAACCACAGATATTGAGTGGTAAAGTCAAATTTGAATATTCCTTTAGCTGCAGTTGTTCTTAAGGGCTGCTACTTTACATACTGGCTCAAGAGAAATCAGCAACTGTGTAGAATAAAAAATCTCATTAATAGGACATTGTGACAGCGGGTAGCACCAAGATATTTGGCAACAGCCTGCGATTTTAAGTGTAAGTTTTTACAGAGTAAGAAAGTGTATATTTTATGGAGTAACATCTCATTACAAATGCCGAGTTCAAGAGACTCGGGTTAGACTAAAATAAGAAGATGGTGTGGTGTTGTCAGTGATGCAAATGAGTTATAATGTTATTTACCTATACAGTCAGCTTAAGGGACAAAGTTAAACAGATGGACAGGTGAAGGAAGGTTGGACGGATACCCACCTTCTCTTTCCCGTTAAGACTGAGTTCAGGTACTTCTTGACGGCCATCTGTTTGCGAAAGCGGCTGTAGTTGTCTGTAAAGACGGCGTCTGAGTGGCGCTTCACTGGCTCCTCCATCAGCTCATCACTGGACAGAAGAGAGATCATGACAGAAACAAAGAGAACAATCAAGGTTTCACCACAGTTCAAGTCAGTGCAGCTCAGGATCTGTAATTATGGTATTTTTCTTTTCTATGTGGGTGTGTGTGCCTCCTGGCTGCATGTAATGACGCAGTAATGGCATAAATTAACCTTTAAAAATATTTTATCAATTACAAAATGCATCATCAGACAGGTCAGGTCTTTCAATGCAAATGTCAATAGGTGCTCTGGTGTTAAACTTGTGTCAACTCTCTCTACATGAAATAGTGAAACAAGATGAACAATATTTTCACATTTTGCATAAAGTCTCCCCTGATGTAAAAGTAAGAAAGTATGGTTTTGACAAGAAACATTATGAACCTTTCTTGTCATTCATTTGTATTCCACCTGATTCTATGGCTAAAGGAATTTAGGTATGCCATTGATGAAATTTGGGAAATAAAATCAAGTACTTGCACCTCATGATTTATTTTCAAGCTCATTTCAAGAAGTCAACTAAAATTTAATAGCAAAATTCTTGATGGTAATATGCACAATCAAGATTTTTTTCCTTCATAACTAAAACACATTTTTGTGATATTTTCTTTCTAAACAACATTGAAATGGACAGTGTGTTACTCTGAGATGACATTATTCCAACAATTTTTGGCTGACATGCTGAAACATTTCTAGATCTATTAAGATGTTATGGCATAAATTACAGTGAGATTAACTCCTGTTCTATTCTCTGAAGGGTTTGGGTTCACATTTTAAAAAGAAGAGGATGAAGTTGGCCCCTATCTATATCCACTTTCCTCCCTTTTCTGTTTTCAAAAATATAATTTATGTTAAGTTAAATCTCAAAACAGCATTAACCTTCTGATCTCTAATTTTCAGGTGCTGGTTTGCCCTGTAGGCCAGTATGGTATTGACTAACAGATGTCAAGAGTTTCTTTCCCAAAAGTGAAAACGGGGCTACATTTCACTGTTACAAGGAATGACTAGGCTATAGAAAATATGTCAATAAATAAACTACTAAAACCCTTTCCTTCACGATTGAAAAAGAGAAATTCAGCCATCTGCACTCTCCGGGTGGGGACGCCACCTACCTGACCCGCTTTCCGATCAGAGACTCCAGGTACCTCCGCGCTGATAGCTGTCCGAGGAGTTTGCTGTACCCGCTGGTGAACAGACCGTCTGCGTGTCTCGTCGGTCTGCACAGCGTCACAGGACAGTTTCATTAAAATCTGGTTACATTTGATGCATTAAAACAGCAAATATCAAACAGAAGAACACCATCTCCAATTCTGAGGCTGAATTGTTAATAATCATACTAATAATGGTCTAAATCGGATTTCATTTTGCTGTTTTAAAAAGTGCACTGTTCACCTTTAAACAATACTTTTTCTGCGACACGTTCGTGTGATGTAGGCCTACGATGTTCGGCATTAACCTGACTAGAAGTAGTGGCAATATTGAATATTGAAATTATTTCTGACACTAGTGATAACAAAAGTCAAGAATTCTCCTCTGGTGTTGCGATTAATGAATCTGTGCACGAGTCCTGAGACAAACCTGCTCAAATTCACCCACGGGTCTAATCATACAGCGCTGGCTTCCCCCCCTCTCAGCAGTTTTAGTTGCAGATAACACAAGTTTCTCTTACCTCATGGATGTGTATGGCAGACTCAGAGTCCGGGAGTACAACACACTGCACAGGGCTATTAGGAAAAGCAGCTGGGGGCCGGACCGTTGTAACATCGCTTTACACCTGAGGATGGAAACGGTAATGTGTTATTCTCCTACTAAGCTGAACACAATGGGCGTACCAGGTCATTTCCCAACAGTCTACCAACAGAATAAAGATCATCATCATCTGCTCTTAAGTTTTATTAATTATCTTAAATTACGCGCAACAGGTAAGTCATAAACAAGTGGTTAATTGCTCGGGGCAAAGGTAAGAAAAAAGGGTAGTTTACCCCGCGAAGAGCCATTTGGCCGTTTATCTTAAATAAATTGCTCATGTAATGGTGAATTCTGGCAGCCGAGAGCAAGAGAAAGCTGCGAAATCTCATGCGTAATTACGCACGACTGGCGAGGACAAAACCTTTCATTACACCTTGGGGACGCTTAAATTCTGTTGCCTCCATATAGAATGCAAGCCAGATTGAATGTGTTGAGCTTCTGCTCACAGAAAAATCCTACTCTTCAAATGAGGTCACTGCCAAATTGCTTTCCATTTCCTCCAAAATAGTAATCAGAGTACATTTAACTGTGGACATGAAAAAATCTCCTCCGTGCATTTTTAATGTTAAGTTTTTTTTTGAGCTATCTGCGTCTCAAGTCACTATACTTGTCAACAGAAAATAGACAAAACAGAGTAACAGAGTATTTTATCCACGAGGGATTACTAGGATACTGATCTTTGACACGTTTATGTTTTTAACAAAGGAAAGAAAAATAACTCCAATGCGTAATTACGCACAATGCAGATACGGCGAGCACAAAACATCCTATTACACCGGGGACGTTGCGATTATGTTGCCAACATAGACCACAAACCAAACTGAATGTATCGAGCTGCTGCCAACATTACAACGAGCAATTTATTCGTAAAACATTTAGCGATACTTATCCAAAACCTGTTCAAAATGGCCAAACCGGAGACCTCCCAGAACGCAACATCTTAAAAAACTAAAATAATTTCTACGTAAATATTAAATCTTACATGTGGTCTACAGAAAGTTGTCTGCGTTTGCTCGTTTCCTCTGCACTCTCCAAAGTCCTGATCTCGAGCCGCTGCTGTATCTCCACTCTGTTGACCCGATGCTTCCTGACTCTCTTTCTTTCTGTCTTTATTCAGGTCTCCTCCCGTTTTATACACCTGGATGTTTCTCATGGAGCAGGAGGGGACATCAGATTCGATCAGGGGCCTGATACGTCAGTAGGTCGCTGCTTCCGTCATTGGTCTTGCTCACGCTCGGTACCAAACAGGCCTATGGTGATATTAGTGGGGAGATTTTTTCTTTTTCTTCTAACTAATCATAGGAATAACTAATTTATATGCCAAGTTGATGTCATTGACTCATCTGATCATTTCCCTGGATACTTCTCCCAGCACAGGGCGGGTCGACTGCTGCAGGAAGGCAGGAAGGAAGACATTGGAAATTCGACAAGAACTGTAAATGGAAAATATGTCTGAGGGGAAGTTAAACTCAAGAGTTTTCTGCAGATCTGTTATACAGTAGTTACCTACAGTAACAATCTTTTATTGTCATTTTGTTTCTGTTCTTTAGTTCATAGGATGCAAACTCTTGAATGCACAATGTCAGAGAAGTGCTCTCTGCTCAAATGACATCTTTTCTTAGGGAAATGTATTGAGAATGTTCTACAGAAAGGTCTTCTTCTTCAATGGTTTCACTTCCAAAATGCTCTGCAGTTCCTCAAATATGGTCATGGAAATAAAGTTAACAATAAAAATGTACTATGAATACTGTGCTTTTTTCCCAGCACAGCCTTGAACCAGATCACCTTCCATCTTTCCAGCTGACACTAGACTAGAGATAAGTGTTCGCTGAAACATCGACAACTTTTTAAGATGTAAGATGTGTAGTTAATCAGTCAGTAATATATTGCTATTCATGTCACATGTGAAACCCTAAATATCAGTTGGGGTTCATTCTGAACCCCAAATTGCTCCTGATGGCTGTGCTGTCTGTGTGTCATCATGAGCACTTTGGATAGGAAGCGCTGTGTCGCTCCTGATGAGCAGTTGGCACCTTACATGGCAGCCTCTGCCATCATTGTATGAAGTGTTTAAAATTACACACAGAAATCACCAGTAAACGAATTTCCAGTAAATGGCCTTGATCTGTTCTACACTGTGTTTATTTGATTTCGCTTGCGTTATCAGACACATTGGACATACATGGTAGAATGTATTTTTCTTTTTTTTTTTAATTCTCTAAATATAAACTATACTATGTGCTAATTTGTTTCTTGTAGTTTGATAAGGCATGACACATGTTATCACAGGCCTGTGGACCCCACTTTGAATGGCCCTGATTCTTTTCATAAAAATAATTTTTAGTGCAATTCATAGGACAGAATGAGATGTGTTTCCAGGCATCATTTTGAGGTGTAAACATATGCATTTTTTATCTTGTGTATTGTCCTGTCATGACACAAATACTTAATTCCACAACAATGTTATCAAAATCCTACAGCTGCCATTTACATGTATTTGTTTATATCCATCACAGTGAGCCCTGTGCACCACAGGCGGTGCTGAAGACTGAATAAAAACATAAGGATCTTGCAGATTACCATTAATAAAATAAAATTTTAGAGGATAGAAGATACTGACACTGTTTTCTATTTCAGGTTGTGCTGGGCTTTTACAAAAGAGCAACACACAGGACTGAAGTGTTTCTGAATCCACCCACATTGTCCCTGATGAGCCTGAATTTCTCTGCTGGAATGGCACAGTGAATTAGCCGTGACGTCGGCCAGCACCTGATCCATCCATCCATCCATCCATCCATCCATGTAAATGAGTGTGAACCATTTAGCCAATATCACTGGAAAGAAAAAGATGATTGCTAAGAAATGACTTACAGAGATATTGCAGAGCTTCTGTAGGTGACAGAGGAGAGACAAAAAGAAAAGAGGTAGTGGTGGTGCTGTTAAATTAAACAGACAGACAAATAGATAAACTGTTATCTGCTTAAAATGATATTATGTCAAAGTAGACATGGAAGGTGTAAGCATACAGACACAGAGACTATTTTGTCTATATTCTATATAATTATATTTAATATCTTCATGATATATTTTTTTAAACTTATTTTGACAATTTTAATTGAGATTTAAGTTTTTTTAAGTTTCCAAAAACATTAACATTTGTCTGAAAGTCTAACTTATCGTAATTAAAATTCACTTTATAATATATATTGTACTTGTATGTATACATGCTTATATCTGCTGTAACTAATATTGTCAGTTTGTTTTACAGCTGCTATTTCTTTCCAGTCTGTTTGTATGATAAGTCTATTGCCTGTCACTCCATCTTCTGTTGCTTGTAAAGATGAACCCAGTTATCCTTTGCTCTACAGAGTTTAGTGTCTTCAGCTCACTGTTTTGGTTTTACTCCCAACACAACTTTACTGTGTCAGTTCACTCACCGCTCTCATCAGCTTTATTTCCAGACAGCAGCTGTTTTCAGCAAAAAACAACTATAAAAACCAACAATACACTACATGCTCAGCACCAAACAGCAGACAGACAAGATTGCGATTAGTTGGTGTATACAATGGAGCATTTAGAGTCTGATGTTTCCATCAAAAGATGGTGGACACCAAAACAGAGCCACAAGGAGAGTAAATGTCAGACTTGCATTCATCAATTGGCCAGAAAGATGGCTCCAAATGAATGGTTGTGGCTCTTTATCTGCTAGATGTGTAAATAAGCGACTGTTTGCTAACATGTGTGCCGTCTCAACTTTATATGATGATGAAACATTAAGGTTGGGTTTATGGCCAGCGTTACCAGATTTGACTGACACCGAGTTACCCAATCTGTGCCTCAAACATCCAATCAGCAGATAAGTAGCCCAGTAGTTTTACATCAGATGTATTGCCTAAAGTTCATAAATAAAGTGACATATGTGATGAGATATATTTTTAAAAAAGAGGTCTTTAAAGGTGGAAGCAAGCATTTTCTGAAAATATGATTCATGTTTGCTTGCATTCGTGTTTGCGTACCTGATGATGATGATCACAAATTTTATTTACCGCTACATCGTGACAACAGCGTCTCTGGCCTTCCAGGGGCTTTGATATCTCCTCCCAGTCAGCAGATGACCCCCACCCCCCTACTCTCCTCTCTTCTTAACCATGATGGCACCATCTGAACCTTAATGTGATCAGTCCAGAGAGAAAAGTAGATTACGCAGAAGTCCATGGGAGAATGAGCTGGTCTAATTGACAGCAGTGACTGGAGACAGATCCCTGCAGGAAGAGGAAGCTGATGGAGGAAACATCAGCGTTATTATGTTGATGGAATGTACGGAAGAAAACGTTCCTATAGATGAGAACAGGCCGCCTCACCTCGGTACACAAGGATGACACAGAGGATGTTACAACAAGAATGTAACAACCTCGTTTTTTCTTTTTCTAGAAATTGACTTCTACTACTACAGCTACTGTCACTTGTAATACTATTGACACCATTGCTAAACTGAATGAAGATTTAAGGAAAATATATTTAGGAAAATGTAGTATGCATTTCAAAACAATAGCCAGTCAAATAATTAAGTAAATAATGACACAGAGCCCCTCTACTGTATTATAATCCTTGCCTTAAAGGGGAACTAACTCCACTTATTTTACACATCAAATACTGTTTAAAGGTCTTGGATGGTACTACAACATGTGGAAAGAAGTTGTATAAAGCATTTTCTGGCGTGTTCTCAAGTGATGTCATGAGTCAGTGTCGGTTGGGGATGGGGACTACAAGAACATGAAAATAATCTAGAGGTGTATAGAAGTGAGGTTACCAGACCTCTGTAGCCTGCTCCTCATCTCTGCTTGAGGCTAGCGGCTAAACGCTACATAAACTACTACTAGCACACCCACATCTCTGATTAAACTGTTTGCAGTCTAGTTGCATTGTGGGTAATGTAGGCACCAGGTTTTTACAAGGAAGAAGAATGCATTTAATAAAATGACTATATCTGGTTCTGCAACATCAATTTTTATGTATGTTTTTACTGTCCATCGTGAGACCGATAATGTTATAGAAGTGCAATGTCAAATCGGTGGTGTACTCTTTTAGGGTCCTCATTATTTCAGTTGATATGGTGAGTGGTGCAAAACTTACAAACCAATTTGTACTTCGTCAAACTACCAATGGACACAGAGTGAACCTGGGGCTTTGAGAGCCCCTGGAGAGCTGAGGCCCAGGGCCATTGCTCACTTTGTGGTGGTCATCCAGCCTTGCAACTACTTCTGGGTCCATTCCCGGCTCTGCCTGTCCAGTCAAAGTGTCCTTGGATTGTAAGATTCTGAACCCCAAATTACTCCTGATGGCTGTGTTGTCTGTGTGTCATCATGAGCATTTTGGAAAGAAGGTGCTATGTCGCTCCTGATGAGCAGTTAGCACTTTGCATGGCAGCCTTTGCCATCAGTGTATGAAGTGTTTAAAGAGCTTTGAGTGGTTGGTAGACCAGAAGAGCTCTGTATGAATACAAGTCCATGAACCTGTGATACAACTGCTTCTACTACTAAGCATGATTTACAGTAATATTATTATTACTACTATTATTACTGTTATTACTACTATCACTACTATTGTGACTGGTACTACCAGTCAACCCGAATGTGTTGCACCAGTAGTAATATTACTGCCAGAACAACTAACACCAATTCGACTACTTCTGCCACTAATACCATTACATAATATAACATATTACATAAATACAATTACCAATACTTTTGTTATCACAAGCACTATCACTACTTACTATGACAACAAGTACTACTGCTGCCGCCTCTACTACTACTACTACTGCTAGCACTGCTAGTAGTTATTTTTATTGTGTATTTCAGGTTTATGGAGCAGGTACAATGCACACCAGTAATATATAAATAAATGTATGTTACAGAATCACCAATACTACTACTATGTCTAACATTACTTCATACTACAACTATTACCCTTCTATTAAAACTGCAAAAACTACTACCATGAATATGCTGCTAGTTTTACGAGCCAGCGATGCTGCATCTACTACAGATATACTATTACTAATATTAGTACCATCAATAATACTACTACAAATACCACAAGTAATAAAAGTTTTAGTACTATAATATTAGTTTATTATTAATATTTAGTATATAATATTACTGATGAATCTTAAGGTCAGTAAGACTTTACAGACGATTAAAGACAAGGATTCTGTATTTTTTTTTTTAAACAATGTGGTGACTTTACCAGTGGAATCTACTTTTAGGACGTCTTTGTAATGAAACACTCTGCGTCACGACTCTCCCACCAGCCAGTGTGATGAGGGGAATCCCCTGGCTTGCTGAGTGACTCTGCACTGCATTATCCAATTACCAACCACAGAGTGACGACTCTGATGGCAGATTACTGCTGGCAGCCTGACGGGACTCACTAGGATCTGTGTGTGTTTGTGTGTGTGTGTATGTGTGTGTGTGGCAGGTGGATATATGAACTAAAGACACTGAGATAAGATAGAGATAGATGATGATAGAAAGAGTGTGAAAGAGAGAGTCTGTATCAAATACAGAAAACAAGGCAGACACAAGACTGGACCGGAGAGTGACTGAAAGTGACGGAGCAAGGTGAAAAAAAACAGGATCTGAGGTGTCACAACAAAATTATAACTTTATTATTTAAAGTGGCTACAGTCTCCAAACACACGGTAGTACAGGCTCTGGCTCTGGTGTGGTATAAATGTTTAATTCATTTGTTTTGTAAAAAGACAGTTGAACTACGAAACATGAAAACTGTCATGAAAGAGTACCAACGTTTAACATTTACAATTACATTTTGAGACAGAGACATTTTGCAGACAGTTGAAAGTTAAGAAGAAGAAGATACTTTATTGTCACATACATGTAGCGAAATTCCACCTGGACCACTGTGCCGCCCACAGTTGTGTTGAATAGTAAAATTATTGCTTAGCTCATCTGCTGCATGTCTCCGTGTCTCTGTGTGTTAGAGTAGAGCTCCTCTCCAACATAGGGAAATACATTTTGCTATTGTTGTCCTTGTTGACCAGTCTCTGTACATAGAAATTAAGCAGTTTCACATGTCTTCATGTGCAGAAAGCCATGACTGTTTAAAAACAGGATTGAAATTGAATTACCTCGATAAAAAAGTAATGACAGTGTGAGAAATACAAAAACTCATCAGCACAAAACCACAATAAACCATGTTGTTCATTCTGAATCTTGAATGCAACAGTGCTTTGCCTCACCTGCCCGAGACTGACATGAAATATGTGAATACTTTCTACTGTGTGTGCACATTTGATATATAGTATAATGACTGATACGTGTACTATCAAATTTAAGTACTCCTGCACGACACAGACCCAGAATAATGCACAGGTATATATCTGTAACGTTGTTCTTCCATTCCATAGTTATATATTTCTACATTTATTTATGTCAACTATATGTTCGTTTACGTGTAGCACCTTATCACCACAGCAAATTCCTTGTATGTGTAAAACACTACTTGGCAATAAAGTTCCTTCTGATTCTGATTCTTATGGGTTTGTGGGCAAGGATGGAGATACAATGAAACGAGAGATAAGAGACAAATATTGAATATGCATCGCTGTGTGTTACAGTATGAGTAACCTCTCTTTGGTGGAAGGAAGTGACCATCATACTAACAGTGTTTGTGCAGAAATGACAGTATCATGACATCCCTCCACAGACAAATGACAGGCCCTGACACTCAACAGAAATGTCGTCATAGGTGCCAGTGTCAAACAGGTTTCTATCTCCCATGTGGGAAGACTCTTCTCCTTCTGGCTCAGTGTGCACCCAGTTGGGTTAGATGATGGATTGCCATCCACAGCCAGAGGAGATTAGTCTGTTAAATTACAGCTAAACTCCCCTGATGGCTAAATCTGGTTTACTGCAGCAGGAGACCGACTGCATTCAGAGCTGAAAATGGAGACAATAGGTCAACACAGCAGGATGAAATTTGGGAAATGAGCAGCATCGATGTGTAATGCAAATTTTATGTTTAGGGCACAAATCGTGTGTACATAACTTCCTCCCTGATGAACTGGATAATTGAATTTACTGGACATAGATGACAGTTTCCACATTTAAGCTGCCAAATAAATTTGGCCATGTAGCTGTGGCCAGGTTTAGGACTTTGGTAGAAAACAATTTTGTCAAAATCAAAAGAATTATTCACCATTATGGGAAACATGCTTATTCGTCTCCTTTTCAATCATGAGCTGAGAAGACTGATATCAATCTCATGTTAACTTAAGCATGGAGTTGATGTCAGGCTGTGTTTCTTTTTAAAACATATGTTTGGGATTTCAGCCTATGAGCTGGAACTTTTTCTTGAACAACAGGCAGGAAACCGCTCTGTAGATAAAGATGTTGCACAGAAGTACTGGGAGGACAGAGAAATTGTTGTTCATCAAGAAATTGCTCACAATGCGTAACTGATTGAAAATTTTATATTTTATGTACGGATTAAACAAAGATAGATTTTGTGAATATGTCAACTTTAGAGCTGTTGTTAGCTGTACCTTGGAGAGACTGACTTTTTCTCTCTGCTCTCTGCTCTGTGCGTGACACAAAGACATGAGAATAGTACCATCATCTATTTCCCCAAATGGCTCAAAATATACAATCCTCACAATAATCCTTACACACAATCAGTGCTGTCAGTGCTTTGGAGCAGGTATTTGAGATTTCCACTGGTCAAGATACACAAGCACAGCAACAGACAGACAGACACACACACACACATAAACACACACTCCATGCACTCATCAGAGCCCGGGTCCCTGGAGGTTTCTTTAATGGAGGCCTTGTTTTTGGTGTGTCCTCCTGTACAGATCAATTAGTCCACCAGAGCTCTTCATTGCATCCTAAATTAACTAAACACATAAATACATTTGGCCTGGATTCAGCCCCTAGGCAGACATTACGTACAGCAATGCCATCCCCGAGACTTTAATCAGCCCAACACACACTCATACACGCACACACACATAGACACAGTCACATTTCCATCATTAGCTTTCATTAACCAGCAAAACCCTACCCACGATGCACTCGGGTCTGGCTCTCACAGGGACCAATCAGATTACACTGCTCTCACTGTTCAGGAAAACAACGTTATCTGACATTGGATGATCTATCTATCTATCTATCTATGACTGATTTAATAACTTAACTACATCTCTTTGAGGATCACTATTATGTGCATTGTGTCCCCTGAAAACACTTTCTATGGGTCGGCAATATAATCGCCATTCATATGCACACCTTTTTCACTGCAGACACTACATTTTAACTTGTCAAACAGGTGCAAGTAATAACAGAATAATGGCTGCATTCCATTTAGATGGTGCATTGCTATTGTGCATGCTGGCACACCAGCACACCTGAAGGTAACAGAGCCATCATTAATGTCATTATGTGCAGCTGTGCCTTTCTGCTCTGACATGTCAAAATGTCTTGAGAGGGGTCTTTTCACTGTCACAAACTGTAGCCTGTAGTGTTACAATGTTACAAAAATCACTGAAGGAAGTTTTTCTTTAGTGCACCAACATAATCATAACACATAAAGTAAAGTTTTTGCACCAGTGACTGATGATGCATCTAATTCCAACTTTGTGAAGCTTATGTCTTGTTTATTGACACTGTGGTGAAAGTGTTCATTCATTTTTGTGCTCATTATTGCTGAAGTTAGTAAATGGATTGCATTGGATTGCGTTGCATTGACAGGTGTTTCTACAGGTTATTCTGTCTAGCTTCATGAAAAGAGCTCTACTCTCCTTTCATCTGCTTCTTCTCTTCATGTTACATATCTTATACACGTTGCACTAGAGATAGAGGCAGTGCATCTGCTATTTTTCATCAGGTTGTACTCTTGTTTCTTTTTCACAATATAATGAGCCACATCTTTTCTGTGGAAAACATGTATAGATTGTGCATAATGTGTGTGTGACCAGTGTGCTTCTGTGTTGTCTTGATATGACGAGAAAGACTCTGTGACACAGAGATCTTTTTATGGCTGACCTCTGTTTATTCTGACAAACATATAGGGAAACAAAACCTCCATGAAATTGTACTGCCTGCTCCAGCTCCCACCGAAATAAAATATATATGTTCAAAAAGCTAACAGTACTCACTCTTAAAACAGGTGAAGACAGACATTATAACATTGTAGAATACACAATTGAAAAAAAGGGGGAAATAATGGGATGGATTAGGATAATGAATGGGCCAAAAGAAATGACACTCACCTCTCCCACAGAGGATTTGTACAAAAAGGAGAGAGGGGAAAGGGCAAAAGGAATTTAGAGTAGAACCACAGAAGAAAAAATGAGGAGGGGCTCTGGACTTTAACACATACAGTATATATATAGTATAGTATAACACCCCTCACATTTTTGTAAATATTTTATTATATCTTTTCATGTGACAACACTGAAGAAATGATTTAATGATTTCTACAATTTAAAGTAGTGAGTGTACAGTTTGTATAACAGTGTAAATTTGCTGTCCCCTCAAAATAGCACATCACACAGCCATTAATGTCTAAACCGCTGGCAACAAAAATGAGTACACCCCTGAGTGAAAATGTCCAATTCAATTCAATTCAAATAAGCTTTATTGGCATGAATGTTTAAAACAATATTGCCTAAGCATCATACAAACTACATAAGAACAATCAACCCCATACATTTCATTAAACAATTAATTAAAGCGTAAAGTAATCAAAGCGTATGTATGTGTCAAAAAATAAAAAAATATTGAAAATAAAATAAATAAATAAAACAGTAAGCGTGTGTGTGTGTCAAAAAAATAAAAAAATATTAAAAATAAAATAAATAAATGAAACAGTAACGTGTGTGTATATTAATAGGCAGAAAATAAAAAATAATTAATTGATTAAAAATAATAATAATAATACATTTTTAAAAAGAAATCAGTATCAAATGTAAAAAGAAAACAATTACTAAAATATCAAACGATCAAAATAATAATAATTTGAAAATTTGTACAATTATTTGTCAGTCTGAGGTTCCACTGGTTGTCCTCACTTCATGGCATGAGGAGACATATTTTGCAGCAATTATTTCACATTTGGGCATTTCTCCCAGTAAATAGGGGAGTTTCTGTGTGTCTGATATGAATTGGAATTCGGGGTATATTTGGGAAATGTTTGCAAAGTGTTTTTGTCTTAGTGTTTTATATTTGGGACATGAGGTTAGAAAGTGCAGCTCTGTCTCTACCTGCCCTGTGTCACACTGGGAGCAGAGTCTCTCCTCTTGTGGTAGCCAGTTCTGTCTATGGCGACCCTTTTCTATGGCCAGGCTGTGTTCACTCAGTCTGAATGTTATCAACATTTTTCTTAGTTTAGGACATTTTATTGTACTCAGATAATTTGCCAGTGTGAATTCTCTTTTTAGGGTCAGGGTTCTTTCCAGTATTCAATAAATTTTTCTTTCTGCTTGTGGATAATTTGGTCTGCTTGAGTTGGTGTTGCTGTCCTGAGGCTGTTGGGGACTTGTTACTGCAGAGAGCCTCAGGACCAGCTGGCTGAGGGGACTCTTCTCTGGTTTCAGCTCCTGGTATGTTAGGGCTTTGTGATGATATGTCTGGGGGTTAACTGATTTTAAGTGATAGTAAAGCTCTCCTTGCTTTGTCCCTCAGATCTTTCACAGCCATGTCGAAGTTCCCTGTGTATGTAATGTTGAGGCCAAGGTAAGTGTAGTTTTTTGTGTGTTGTAATTTAGTGGTGTCTAAATAGAAATTGTGTGTAACCTGATTTCTGTATTGTTTCTGAAATATAATTATCTTAGTCTTTGCTGTGTTTACTGTCAGGGCCCAGGTCTGACAGAATCTCTGCAGGAGGTTAAGGTGCTGCTGCAAACCTTCTTTAGTAGGTGAGAGCAACACTAAGTCATCTGCATACAGCAGACCTCTGCTGTGGAACTCTCTAATTGGTTTGCTAATTCATTGATATATAGATTGAAGAGAACTGGACTGAGATTGCATCCTGGCCTCACTCCCCGGCCCTGGGAGAAGAACGCTGTTTGTTTGTTTCCAATCTTTATGGCACATTCACTTTTTGTATACATGTTCTTAATCAAATCATATATTTTTCCTCCAATGCCACTTTCAAGTAGCCTATAGAAAAGGCCCTCGTCCCAGATGGAATCAAAGGCTTTTTGGAAGTCAACAAAACAGGCAAATACCTTTCTTTTCTGGAGGGTAAATATATGGTCCGTTGTGTGGCAATTTGGCAAAAAAACAATTTGCCATTTATGCAGAATATTGTGGTCATCAAGAAAGTTGACAAGTTGTTTATTAATGATGTTGCAGAATATTTTTCCCAGGTTACTGGATACACATATTCCTCTGTAGTTATTTGGATCATATTAATCTCCGGATTTATGAATTGGGGTTATTAAACCTTTGCTCCAGATGTCTAGAAAAGTTCCAGTTGCTAGAATGGGATTGAACAGTTTTAGTATAGCCAATCTGATTTTATGGTCTGAGTATTTGATCATTTCGTTGAGGATTCCATCAATACCACAAGCCTTTTTTCCTTTCAGGGACTGGATGACTTCTGTTAATTCTTGTTCTCTTACAGGGTCATCTAGAGGGTTTTGGTTGTTTTTTATCCCTGCCTCCAGAGTTTTCCATTTCGTGAATATCTTGTACTGATTATCATTTTTTGTAATATTACTGTATAATTCACTAAAGTGATTAATCCAAGTATTTCCATCTTGGATCGCCAATTCATCCTGCTGGGTTTTGTTTAGGTTGTTCCATTTCTCCCAGAACTGGTTGGACTCAAAGTATTCCTCAATTTCACAGAGTTGCTTCTTGCTGTGTTGTTCTTTCTTTGTTTTTAGTCAATTAGTCATTTTCCCTGCCCGGTGTCATGTGACACATTAGACTTACAAGTTCTCATGTAATATTGTTTCACTTCCATTCACTGAGCCTCCCCTGAAACTGTTTGGAGCCCCCCTAGGGAGGCCCGCCTCACACTTTAAAAACCCCTGGCCTAGGCTATAAGAAGATTGCCAAGACCCTGAAACTTGAGCTGCAGCATGGTGGCCAACACCATACAGCGGTTCAAAAGGACAGGTTCCACTCAGAGTTCAGTGCACATCCTCAGCAGTCATATCCAGAGGTTGTTTTTGGGAAACAGACATATGAGAGCTGCCAGCTTTGCTGCAGAGGTTGAGGTGATGGGGGTCAGCCTGTCAGTGCTTAGACCATACGTCGCACACTGCATCAAATTGGTCTGCGTGGCTCTCGTCCCAGAAAGAAGCCTCTTCTAAAAATTATACAAACAAACAGTTTGCGGGAGACAAGCAGACTAAGGACATGGATTGCTAGAACCATATCCTGTATAAATTTATTCGGTTCAGATGGGGTCAAGTGTGTAGCGGCAACCAGGTGAGGAGTTCAAAGACAAGTGTCTTTCCTACAGTAAGTAAGTAAGTAAACTTTATTTATATAGCACCCTTCACAGACAAGAGGGGTCACAAAGTGCTTCACAGTAAAAAATAGAATAAAATAAAACAAATAACAACAACACTTAAAATACAAAACTATATGGCTAGTTAAAAGCTTGTCTAAAAAGATGTGTCTTAAGGTGTTTTCTAAAAGTTTCCACAGTCAAGCATGGTGGTGGGGGTGTCATGATCTGGGGCTGCATGAGTGCTGACGGCACTGGGGAGCTACAGTTTATTGAGGGAACCATGAATGCCAACATGTACTGTGACATATTGAAGCAGAGCATGATCCCCTCCCTTCAGAGGCTGGGCTGCAGGGCAGTATTCCAACATGACAACGACCCCAAACACACCTCCAAGACGACCACTCTCTTGCTAAAGAAGCTGAGAGTAAAGATGATGTCTCCAGACCTAAACCCTATTGAGCATCTGTGGACACCCTCAAACAGAAGGTGAAGGAGCGCAAGGTCTCTAACATCCACCAGCTCTGTGATGTCGTCATGGAGGAGTAGAAGAGGAATCTAGTGGCAATCTGTGAAGCTCTGGTGAACTCCATGACCAAGAGGGTTAAGGCAGTGCTAGAAAATAATGGTGGCCACACAAAATGTTGACACTTGGGCCAAATTTGGACATTTTCACTTAGGGGTGTACTCATTTTTGTTGCCAGTGGTTTAGACATTAATGGCTGTGTGATATGATATTTTGAGGGAACAGTACATTGTAGCAAAGTGTCATTTCTTCAGTGTTGTCACATGAAAATATATAGTCAAATTTACAAAATGTGAGGGGTGTACTCACTTTTGTGAGATACTGTACATTGTGGAGTTTGAAGCTCCCCCCAGTCAAAAATATACTGTAACCAAATAGATTTTGTGTAATTAGAACAAAAGAACAAGAGATTAAGGAACACATGACCCCGTTACATCTGTATACATAAGTGTTGAATATTTCCTTTTGTAAATACAGTATAGTTTTTCTTCCTTTAATCAAGTGTTGCTATTTTTAATTGTAGAATGTAACGGTTAGAACTCCATTTCTTTATTTACAGTGATTCTGTATTGTGTAATAACAATAAATCGAAACTTTGAACCTTCAAAGTACACAGTACTAGATAAACTATTAGAAGCTGCGTTCAATACAATGCACTCCAATGTAACACAACCACTAAAAAGAGGCTTAAAAACATTTAACCAAAGCAGAATTATGAGCTTCACAAAGAGTTGTGTTGCAGGGCTTAAGGTCTAATATGCATTAGATAATACAGGTGTCAACTTTTCACATCGAAAGATCTTTGATGGACTGAAAGAATTACAAACAATTAAAGTCACCATGGGAGCATGTGCTGTGCAGATTCTTCTTTCGCTGCTCACTTAGGGAATTTAAACCATTACTCTCTATGTCTGAATGCTACTGCCAGAGTGTGACTCCCTACCCAAATGGCTGCAATGCGTCACCACAGACAATGTTGCTCATGGATGCTTTAGCAGCCTCGCAGTAATGAAATCTGAGGGCCTGTTATGGCAGGATGACCTCACCTCAAAACAGCCAATCTGCTGCAGCTAAATGATTATAATGAGGTGTCTGTCATGGTTGTTTGGATGTAAGTTGTTGAGTTACAGTATTGCAAAGTTTATTTCCTTGTTTTCCTGGAAGAGCAGCATGAAAACAGCCAATTTTACCCAACATTATAACAACTTATCTAATAATTATTGGAACATGTTTTCTAATGGATTTGCTTTTTTCTGATGTTTAGAAAGTCTGATGGTATCCCTACACATCCAATATTTGCAGATTACATTTCATACTGTGCTATATTTCAGAATATATCTAACTCACTGCTGTTTTTTGTGGCTTTTTTTTGTGTTGTGGCTTTTCCCAGAGTCAAACAAGAGAAGTATACCTTAGTAAGAACATGAACGCACAATCCAGGCTCCAGAGGCTGATTCCTTAAGCATTAGGCCACCGGGTCAAAACCCCAAGAAATCCTCTGTGTAGAAGCTAAACTGAGGGAAGACCATTCCGTTTTCTTGTAATCCCAAGACATCTGAGTGATCTTGACATAACAAAATCGTTTTCCTATAACAAGAAAATTATTTTTCTTTTTGTTTTATGCTGTCATTACACAAATAAGGACTGTGATCTGGACCTACAGTAACAAGCGATCGAAACACTGGACAACAATGCATTTTACTTTAACAAAATTATATATATATATATATATATATACATATATAGAATAATTACACTAGTGTCTTCACCTGCCTTGGCTAAATGTGTTTGTCTGAAATCAAGATGTTGTGCTGCTGCCAGAAACTAATGTCACCTTCAATCACCAAATTAATATGAAACTAAAGAGACGCAAAACAGAGGGTGGAGAAAAGGGAACCTGTGAGAGTCAGAGAAATAATAATGAATGCAATATTGGGGGGAAATAATAACAGTAATGGTTTGTTTTATCAATTTCAGTTAAACCTATGACACAAGATTAACATTTAATTTTAGATTTAATAGAAAAAGCATTCAATCTCTTTATCTCTTTCTCTCTCTGACGCACACACGCACGCATGCACGCACGCACGCACACACACACACACACACACACACACACACACACACACACACACACACACTAGGGAGCTCCACTGATATTGTCTGGAAGAGTTAACTCGCTCAGCTCATACCATCTTCTTGTGCAACATCCATCACATTTACACACCGGCCAGACTCCTCATTTTCCAGTCAGGTATAAGTTTTTCATGACCACCTGATTTGATTTCTTAGTTGCAAAGGAGTTAGGCTACATGATCCAGTGCAGTATGTAGTCTGTCGATTTGTCTTTCTGTCAACGTCCCCAAACACCCGACATTCATACTGTAGATGACTTGACTATTATTTTGATTTTCTTTTGCTAAATTTGGCACAATCCTCATGAATAAAACCTTGTGTTTGAACACCCTGCCATTCAAAATGCTCAACTTAAATGTCATGCTGTCCATATTGCACATTTGTTCAATGAGAAATCAGAGCTTTAGCACTGAAAGGGCCACAGGTGAGCTCTTCTGTTTTGGAACAATGGATACCTACATAGGAAAGTGAGAGGAAGAGGAAGAGGGAGTAATAGGAGATTAGGAGATGACCACCATGGTCAAAAAATGAGGGGGGGCCAGACAAAGAGTACACCAAACTTGGGCATGTTCACAGTAGCATCCATTGTCCAGACTTTCCAAAATGAGAATAGGAAAAAAATCTACTCTTACAGTACTGCATATCAATACAGTACTTAATGATGACTGTATTTTTGCAAGTGGTATATAGTATTGGGGAGAAAAACATGTTGTTTATATTATAGAATATTTGAGTTTATATTTGAGTATAAAAAATATATTAGAACGGACTACTGTACATGCGTAGTAAGTGTGGACACAATCTGGATAAGTTTACTGATGCTGTGACGTCCTACATCAGCTTCTGTGAGGACACCTGTTTACCAACACGCACCAGGGTGAGTTATAACAATGACAAACCCTGGTTTACAGCCAAACTCAGACAGCTGAAGTTGGAAAAGGAGGAGGCATTTAGGAGTGAGGATTGAACCCGGTGCAGGGCGTTGAAGTACAGGTTTAGCAAGGAGGTGCGAGAAGCTAAACGACTGTACGCAGTGAGGCTAAAGAACCGGTTCTCTGCAAACGCCGTCACTTCTGTCTGGAGGGGGTTCAGACAGATCACTAACTACAAACCCAAAGCCCCCAACTCCATCAACGACTCTCGCCTGGCAAATAGGCTGAACCAGTTCTAGTGCCGCTTTGAGAATCTCCCTTGACTCCTCCGCTCAGTTTCAACCCCAGTCCACCATCTCCTTACCCCACTCCTCAGAGTTGGCCAGCTCCACCCCCTCCCCTCCTCTCTCCATCTCAGAGGGGGAAGTCAACAGACTGTTCAGGAGGCAGAAACTCCGCAAAGCAACTGGACCGGACTCTGTCTCCCCATCCACCCTGAAGCAATGTGCTTATCAGCTGTCTCTGGTGTTCACAGACATTTTTAACACCTCACTGGAGGCATGTCATGTGCCAGCCTGCTTCAAAGCCTCCACCATCATCCCCATCCCCAAAAAACCAAGGATCACAGAACTAAACAACTTCAGACCCGTCGCCCTGACCTCTGTGGTAATGAAGACCTTTGAACACCTTGTGTTGTCCCACCTTAAATCAATCACAGACCCACTCCTGGACCCCCTGCAGTTCGCCTACAGAGCCAACAGGTCTGTAGATGATGCAGTAAACATGGCCCTTCATTACATCCTCCAGCACCTGTTTGTGAATTTCAGCTCTGCTTTCAACACCATCATCCCGGCCCTGCTGCAGGACAGGCTCTCTCAGCTGAACGTGCCTGACTCCACCTGCAGGTGGATCACAGACTTCCTGACAGACAGCAAGCAGCACGTGAAGATGGGAAAACATGTCTCTGACTCCAGGACCATCAGCACCGGTTCCCCTCAAGGCTGCGTTCTTTGCCCCCTTCTCTTCTCCCTGTACACCAACAGCTGCACCTCCAGTCACCAGTCTGTCAAGCTCCTGAAGTTTGCGGACGACACCACCCTCACTGGGCTCATCTCTGGTGGGGATGAGTCCACCTACAGGTGGGAGATCGACCATCTGGTGACCTGGTGCAGCCAGAACAGTCTGGAGCTCAACGCTCTGAAGACAGTGAGCCCAGCCCCAACCTCCCCCATCATCCTGTGTGACTCCCCAGTCACCACTGTGGACTCCTTCCGCTTCCTGGGCACCATCATCTCCCAGGACCTCAAATGGGAGCTGAACATCACCTCCCTCACCAAAAAGGCCCAGCAGAGGATGTACTTCCTGCGGCAGCTGAAGAAGTTCAGCCTACCAAAGACCATGATGGTTCACTTCTACACCGCCATCATCGAGTCCATCCTCACCTCCTCCTCATCACCATCTGGTACGCTGCTGCCACTGCCAGGGACAAGGGCAGACTGCAGCGTATCATACACTCTGCAGAGAAGGTGATTGACTGCAATCTTCCATCTCTTCAGGACCTGTATGCCTCCAGGCTCTGAGGCGAGCAGGAAAGATTGCAGCTGACCCCTCCCACCCTGGGCACAAACTGTTTCGGCATGAGTTGTAGTTTTTCCCTGTGAGTTTGAGTTTTTGCCATTTGTTTCTGGTGTCCTTCTGTTTACCTGTTCTTCTCGTTTCCTTGTCCTTAGTGTTTATGTCTTGTCTGGTGTTCTAGCTCGTAGTCCTGTGTTGATTTGATATTGCTTTGGTTTGGTAGTCTAGTTGTTATATTGTTTCTTAGTCACTGCCTTAACTCTTGTTCCTGCATTTTAGTTCGTTGTCCTTGTTCCCAGTCCTGTACCTTAGTTCATGTTAAGTGTTCACTCTGGTCTGTTTTGTGTTCAGTGACCTGTGTTCCGTCTGTTCCCCCGGTTGTCACTCTGCCTGCATGTCAGTCTCTCTGTTTCCCTCTGCTCACTGTCTGTCTCTCTGCCTGCCTTGTTAGTCTCATGTCTGTCACCTGTGTTGCTCCCGCCCTGCTCGTTAGTCCCTGTGTATATATACCTGGTGTTTCTGTCTTGTCCTTGTTGGGTCATTGTTTATTGTCACCCAGTGTTACAGTGTGTTACCTTGTTGCCAGCCTACTCATTGTGTCTCCCTGATTCCCTGCTTATTTTGGATTCTGGTTTTCTCGTTTGGATTACTTTGTTTTGGACTCTGTCATCAGCCACTCAGTTTGTAAGTGTGCTCGCCTTTGTTTGTTTATTAAAACCCCTTGAACTGTACCTCCTTTGCCTTGTGTCCTGCATTTGGGTCCTCCAAACAGCTCAACCCTGCCTCACCCACACCAAACCGCGACAGGTCCATCAGAACCAAAACCTCTCGCCACAAAATCAGCTTCTTCCTATTCCATATATATATATATTTCTACATTTATTTATGTCAACTATATGTTTGTCTACGTGTAGCACCTCATCACCAAAACAAATTCCTTGTATGTGTTAAACACTACTTGGCAATAAAGCTCCTTCTGATTCTGAGTCTGAAAAAGGCATCCCGATAATTCATTCATACTAGTGTTGCTTTACATTGAGCACATCAGGGTTCAGTTGGTTCATAGAAATGTCTATTCAAATGATGATGTGTGTCCATCATTTGAACACAAAATACATTTTTGAGAATACATAACATCGTTTTGAATGCTGGAGTTTTTCCTTTTGTGTGTGGAGTCCTGAGAATATGAGGTATGCGTTCAGAAAATATCTGCAAACAATAAAGTAAAAGTTTAAGTAATTAGAGGAAGTTCATATAATTATTTATTTACATACTAATTACAGTAACGACCTAAATTTAAACAAAGCTAGCATTCTACTAAAAATAAACTAAAAGACATAATCTAATATAAAACAGAATGTGAAATAGTTAAATAATTATCATCTGAGTTTTAATTTTGGTGTGACTTTAAACAGATGCTGGTAATTACTTACCACATCCCCATTTAAATATCAGCTTATTTATTCTTAATTGGGGTGACAGTGATGATCGACTCTGCAACATTTATTAATATCCCCCACATGTAACCATGTAATCAAGTCTGAAAGTCAAGTAAACTTTACTGTTGTGTGTATTGTCTTTGTATTCAGACCTCTTGTCAGGGTCACATCTTTTAATATTAATTTCATCAATATGTTTTATTATTATTTTCTGTTTTTGAGTCTACTTGTTTTTGCCCTGACGGATCTGTACCGTCTGCCTGATGGTAACAGTTCGAACAGGGGGTGGCCTGGATGAGAGGTGTCTTTTAGAATGTTCTGGATTTTTTTGAGACAGCGGGAACTGTGTAGTTCTTCCAGTGTGAGGAGAGGGCAGCCAACGATCTTCTGTGCGGTGTTGATGACACTCTGGAGCACTTTCCTGTGAGCACTGCTGAGCTGTAATCCACAAAGAACATCCGCACATAGTTCCCCTGTTGCTCCAGGTGGGACAGTGCAATATGGAGGGCTGTGGTTATGGCGTCCTCTGTGGATCTGTTCTCTCTGTGGGCAAACTGGTGGGGGTCAAGGCCTCGGGGCAGGAGTGCTGTGATGTGCCTCCTGACCAGTTTTTCAAGTGCTTTGAAAAACCAAGCTTTACCCTCAGACATGACACACAAGCCCACAAAAATACTATATACTTACAGTGGGTACGGAAAGTATTCAGACCCCTTTAAATTTTTCACTCTTTGTTTCATTGCAGCCATTTTCCAAAAATCAAAAAAGTTCATTTTATTTCTCAGTAATGTACACTCAGCACCCCATCTTGACAGAAAAAAAACAGAAATGTAGAAATTTTTGCAAATTTATTAAAAAAGAAAAACTGAAATATCACATGGTCATAAGTATTCAGACCCTTTGCTCAGTATTTAGTAGAAGCACCCTTTTGATCTAATACAGCCATGAGTCGTTTTGGGAAAGATGCAACAAGTTTTTCACATCTGGATTTGGGTATCCTCTGCCATTCCTCCTTGCAGATCCTCTCCAGTTCTGTCAGGTTGGATGGTAAACATTGGTGGACAGCCATTTTCAGGTCTCTCCAGAGATGCTCAATTGGGTTTAAGTCAGGGCTCTGGCTGGGCCATTCAAGAACAGCCACGGAGTTGTTGTGAAGCCACTCCTTCGTTATTTTAGCGGTGTGCTTAGGGTCATTGTCTTGTTGGAAGGTAAACCTTCGGCCCAGTCTGAGGTCCAGAGCACTCTGGAAAAGGTTTTCGTCCAGGATATCCTTGTACTTGGCCGCATTCATCTTTCCCTCGATTGCAACCAGTCGTCCTGTCCCTGCAGCTGAAAAACACCCCCACAGCATGATGCTGCCACCACCATGCTTCACTGTTGAGACTGTATTGGACAGGTGATGAGCAGTGCCTGGTTTTCTCCACACATACCGCTTAGAATTAAGGCCAAAAAGTTCTATCTTGGTCTCATCAGACCAGAGGATCTTATTTATCACCATCTTGGAGTCCTTCGGGTGTTTTTTAGCAAACTCCATGCGGGCTTTCATGTGTCTTGCACTGAGGAGAGGCTTCCGTCGGGCCACTCTGCCATAAAGCCCCGACTGGTGGATTGCTGCAGTGATGGTTGACTTACAACAACTTTCTCCCATCTCCCGACTGCATCTCTGGAGCTCAGCCACAGTGACCTTTGGGTTCTTCTTTACCTCTCTCACCAAGGCTCTTGTCCCCCGATAGCTCAGTTTGGCCGGACGGCCAGCTCTAGGAAGGGTTCTGGTCGTCCCAAACGTCTTCCATTTGAGGATTATGGAGGCCACTGTGCTCTTAGGAACCTTAAGTGCAGCAGATATTTTTTTGTAACCTTGGCCAGATCTGGGCCTTGCCACAATTCTGTCTGTGAGCTCTTCAGGCAGTTCCTTTGACCTCATGATTCTCATTTGCTCTGACATGCACTGTGAGCTGTAAGGTCTTATATAGACAGGTGTGTGGCTTTCCTAATCAAGTCCAATCAGTATAATCAAACACAGCTGGACTCAAATGAAGGTGTAGAACCATCTCAAGGATGATCAGAAGAAATAGACAGCACCTGAGTTAAATATGAGTGTCACGGCAAAGGGTCTGAATACTTATGACCACGTGATATTTCAGTTTTTCTTTTTTAATAAATTTGCAAAAATTTCTACATTTCTGTTTTTTTCTGTCAAGATGGGGTGCTGAGTGTACATTACTGAGAAATAAAATGAACTTTTTTGATTTTTGGAAAATGGCTGCAATGAAACAAAGAGTGAAAAATTTAAAGGGGTCTGAATACTTTCCGTACCCACTGTATATACTTATACACTGCACTGTAAAAACCAGTTTTGAAAATGTGTGGAGTAAAGGAATAAAAAGTGCAAATGCGTATTTGTTGTCTTTTGTTGTGTTCATGTGAAAAGCATTTGAGTGGGAGAACCACAAGTAACACTTGTAACCATTTTATATTTTACCTTACTTTTTTGTGGTATTGTTTTGAATTTTTCTCACCATACTTTTCAACTGCTCTCCGCAGATTACTTTCACAAAACAATGTATGGAAATGTACACAACATACACCTATGAAAGACAAAAGAGCTTTACATTTAGAACAACAGTGTGCACATAGAATATCCATAGACTGTATAAGTATATCCAAAAACTGTATTATTATGAAAAAATGTTTTTCAAAATTGATGCAAATGATTCATTTTGGGATGTGTTTATGGCATTTTGAATGCAGTGTTTAATTTTTAAGGACATATAAGGCATTTTGCATTTTGTGTAAGCAGTTTTCGGAATAGTTTAGAAAAAGGAGACATACTTTTTAAAACGTGTGTAGCCTAAGCAGTTGTAAAAACTGTAACAAATGTATGAAAAAGGTCAAAGCGCCCATGCCAGAAACCTCTATTTAGCCTATATCTGTAGGCCTATTATTTACGTTATGCCCTTGCTCAATTAAATTTTTATTTAATCTTATAAAGTGTGATTCTGTCTTAGACAGGAAACCTTACTTTTCTGTAAAGCATTGAGTTTGCCAATGTACTTTTCTTCAAGTGTGATATATTTTGTTAAAAAAAGCCTAGAGTAAGTGCAGTCGATTCACTTAGCACTGCGTTTCTCTTTTCCTACGTCCTTATGAAATCTCCTTCACATCTTTCCTTGACCTGAAGGAAAAGTGGTTAGCAAAGGACATTTTTTTGATTTTTCACACCCGATGAGGTAGCGATTTGTGCGCATCTGGATGACGCTAATGAAAGCACCCAATCAGCGCCGTCCTCCTGTCGTCCTCGCTGCTGATTGGCTGACTCGTGGAGGAAGAAGAATGTCGGGACAGCAAATATGTCCGCGCTCATTTGAAAACCTGCTGTAGCCAAATGCTCAGTTTGGCACCCGATCCGAGTTGTTTTAATGTTGGCACTGGTGACGACGTTGTGCTCAAGCAAGAATCATACAAAGGAAAGAAAAGGACTCCGCGACAAGAGCCAGATTATTCCTTATTAGCAGGTTAGCGGCTAAGTGTCTCCCTGCAAACTCAAAGCTAAGTGAAGCTAACATTAGCTAGCGTGCTAATCCAGCCAGTTAACGGTATTTAGCCTTAGCGTGCTAACGCTAAAGAGCACTTTTAGCTAGCTAGCCTCGAATCAGAGCTAACTGTCAACATGCTTGTTTATATAACTTACAGCATCGTATTGACACCGTATTGTCTGGGTAATCGAAAACGTCCAGCTAGCTGCGAGCATGTCGCCTCTGTCAGAGTTAACAACAGTATGTCGTAGAAATAATGTTAATTGTCATTTGGCGATTTGCATGTCACATATTATAACGTTACCATGACGTCTAGCAATGTCATGAAATGTGAGAGATAACGTTACATCTAGCTAACTTAAGGCGGTTTGGGACTGTTTATCATTATCATTTATTAGTTGAGTGATAATGGAAATAACTTTGTAGCTGCACGTCGATTCTACTCATTATAATCAAGTCGGCGTTACATTCACATGAAATGCATTTATTTATTTTGAATGGGAGAGCCTTAACCACCTCAAGTAGCCTATAACCAGTACCATAATTTGACAACCACTGTTTTAACAGTGACACAAATTTTGGCATTTTATTTTCTGAATTCATAGCTGTATTTCTTATGGCAGCTAAGTCAGCACAGTATTGGTAATGCATGCCGCACCATGTTTACAGTGTAGGTTTATTAATAATAATAAAACGTGGTTCTTATGTGTTCATACAGGCTGTAGTTCAATCTGGTGTTTATCCTTTGTTTGTTTTTGTTGAGTGAAATGCAATATTTTTGTGATGCTTGCTATAGGATTGACTGTAGATTTCTTTTATGGCATTGAAAGCCCTCCCTCTCTTGTTTCAGCCCCTGTTGTTTTCTAAATGATCTTATCTCCATGTTCAACAGTGGAAGTGTCTGACAGAATGATACATCCATCTGATTATGCTTTGGCCAGTAAATGAAAAAAGTTCTTGCTTATTTATAAACATTTTCCGGTCTTTCATATCCCATATTCTTCCCAGAAATAATGCTGATATCTGGAACTCATGTCGGAAGTCGTGTATGAAGAGACAGCCACGATGATTGCAGCAGGGGAATTGCAGTCGTTTGTCCCGTTTGGCCGCGAGCACTGCAGGAACCATCCAAATGCCTTCAACCTGCAGCTCAGAGAGCTCCAGCCCGCCTCCGAGCTCTGGTCGTCAGACGGCGCTGCCGGCCTGGTGGGGTCCCTGCAGGAAGTCAGCCTGCAGGAGAGAGAGAGGGTGAGAGTGCATGCATTGGGTGGCTTTTACACAATGGTACTCATATTCCATCTATTCAAGCATCTCTGTTTCTAAACCACTAAAGAAGATAAATGCATCAAAAGTACACATAGAGAAAAATAGGAAAGATCACAAAAGAAAGTGAGGAAATTGAATTTAGATATTTCTTTCCTGTGTATTACTTATTTACACTATGTTTCTTGCATGGCACTGAAAATATTTCTTTGTGTCTAAAAATACATAGCAGTTGACATCACAACTTGAATAGATAGTACTACCAAGTTTGTTATTGTAATATCGCTTCCCTTCTTTACTCATGAAAGTAATACATTTTTCAGTACAGCTTGTATTTTTCATTCAGTCCTTGTTGTGTTGACTGGATGGACATGTTTTGATTGGCAGGAATGCTGGCAGCTTAGGAAGGGCTGCATGGGAGTCGGGGAAGAGGATGTGGAGTTTGAAGAGGAGCTCTACACAGCAGGAACTGTGGTTGTCTGGAGCCAGGGCAGTCGGTCCCAAGGTTCCAACGTATACAAGGCCTTCACCGTCGACAGCCCAGTGCAGCAGGTTCTTATTTATTTTGCATTTATTATTACATTTATTTTCACAGTGAATATTCATGATGATTGTTAGGATTTTATAATTTTTGTCTTTCAAGCAAAACATTTCTAAGAGTTGACACTGTCTTTTATTCTGTCTACAGGCCTTGTGGTGTAACTTTGCAGTTCCACAGAACAAGAAAGACGGTACTGCACCCTTAAAAACTTTTTGTTGTTGGGAGGCAATCCTTAGAGTTATCTATGAATTTACATTTCAGTTCTATTGAAGATCAAAAAGAAGTTCCTCTATCTTCTAACTGTATCTGTTATTTTGCAGAGGAAGAAGTGGAGCAGACTGTGTGTATCGTTCAGCGTAGCTGTGTCAACGTACACACTGTGACTGGGAAGGATTTTATCTCACCACTGCCCTTCCAGGTGAGGGGGGCTAGAGACTCTGGTGGGAAATCTTTTGTCCCTCAGGAAGAGGGGAGTCAAGACTTGTAGAGAAATTCAAAAGCATCTGCTAAATTTCAGCTAGCCAGATTCAACAACCTTCTGATCTTTTGCCTCTCCTCACTTTGAATTTCTTTGGTGTAACTTGCCACCCTCTACCGAGATTTATATTGCATGACTTGCTAATTTTGCAGTAGCAACATCAGTGGCAGTGTTCAAACGGTCATGCTCACTGACTTTTATATTCCAAGGATTAAAAAGTCCCTAGCTGTTTCATTTCTACTTAAAGGCTGGATGCCTGTGTCAATGTGTGTGTGTTTATGTGCAAGCGAGTGTGAGTCAGATTACTGATATTCCCCAGGGCTCAACCGTTGTCTGGCTAACCAATAATGGAAATTTTGGATCGCTGACAGTGAGAATGAACTCCATTAATATCAGGTGTGCGTGTGTGAGACATCCCTGTGAGTGATTGTGCACATAATGAGCCAGAGAGTGTGTGTTTTGTCTACATGCAGATAGATATGTTTTTGATAGTAAACATGTTTTTGTGTGTGTGTGACTGCACATGTGTATTTGGGGGTTATTTCTATGTGTGTGTATTGGTATCATTGGCATGTTGCATAGCAACGTGTTGTGATTTGATTCAGGGATGTGTTTTTACCAGTTGCAGAAACATTGTTTGTGGGTTGCTTAGAGGAAATCAGGTTTTGCTCCTGTGTTTGTTTTTTTTGCTTGAGGCCTGCGAAGGTGGTGATGAAGTGTTGGGTATTTACTTGTGGGAGACACCCTCTCATTAAATGATTGAAATGATTAAAGAGGCAGACAACACGTCGGCGTTTTGAACAGAGCAAGAAAATCCTTGTGAGAGCCTTTGTGAGAGGAAGCATCCCCACTGCTGGGGTGTCCTTGATACTGAACCCCTGGGGGATAATGATAATTATCGCAATATAATTTTCCTCAATAACAATATAATTAATGTTCGATATATTGTCAATTAATATTTGGTTTAATTAATTTGAATCACTTACAAATTAGCACTTACATTTTTTTTGTTGAGGAAAAGGGACTGAAAAAAGATTTACTAATAAAAATTGTTGAAAAAGATTTTATCATAATAGTTTTGAATGTTCTACGTCAGATTTGTTATATGATCCACTATGTGGCATCAAGTGTTTGTCATATTCTGACCAAAAAGAAAAGTTTAACCACATAATTAACCGTCTGGTTTTCACTCAGAAGCAAAAATCAGCCTTTAAACTTGAAAGAAATAATGATTTGTCATATATCGTGATAATTATCGATATCGAGTGATATGAAATGTTTTTATCGTGATAACATTTTTGGCCATGTCACCCAGCCCTAAGCTCTCGCTGTCAGATAATCTGCTGCATATTTTCTAGATCATTCCACTAATTAGTGATGTCCTCTTCTTTTGGCCAACAGTAATTACAAACATTTATCACTTAACATCATCCACTGATGCATTGTTTGCATTTTCATTAACCTCCCGTACCTTTATTACGTAGTTATACTGTGTAATTGTAACGGTTCTCCCTGAGCTTGTACTACTGCACTGTCCTGATTCAAACCAGTGACCTTGGGTACAGGAGGTGGATGCACCAACTGGAGGCTAAAACCCATGGTCGCTAGTGCGTCTCTTAAGACGTTGGTGAGTGAGGTTTACTCACTTCACAGCCACCTGGCTTCCGTTACATAAGCTTAAAGGAAAAATGCAATTGTGGCTTTTAAATATAACACATTTCAAATGTTACAGATTTATAAAAAACATGACATAGTTATAGAACAAATTCACTTTTCTTAAAATTGTAATGGAAACTGGATTCCAAAAAGACAGTAAAGTGACTGCTGTTTGTATCAAATGACAATGTGTAATGTGAAGTGTCTTTCAGCTCAGTGTTTTGGTTTTACAGCCTCCAGCTTTACTGTTTTGGTTCACTCGCCAATCTAATAGCATTGTTTTCAGACACAGAAGGGTGTTTTATTGTCTTTGCACTTGTTAAAGCACTAAAACTTGTTTTTTGTAAAGTGCTCTCTTATTAAAGATAATTATCATTATCACTATCATCCTCCCTTCTTGTCTCTTTCAGGTCTCAAATGTCTGGGCAACCAAGTTTGGACTTCTGTTAGAACGAAAAAACACAGCGACAGACGCACAGCTCCCACCACCCGGGTACACACTACCACTCACGTGCATGTGCATACACAAGCTCACAGCACACAGATTGTCACCAATGTGAAGTGATGCAGTGACACATCAAAGCTCAAAACCGGAACAAATGTGTCTACATTAAAAACACAGATGTACACTCACAGACACCATCGTCATTTGGCAGGTAACTGAGATACCGACCGTTTATCTTTACAGGGAACCTCTGCCCACAGTGTTCAGCATGCTGCATCCTCTAGACGAGATCACACCAGTAGTGTGTAAACCTACAGGTACGACACACACCCTTTCCCCACTCTTTGAATGAGAAATCGGCGTATTTTGACCTGTTTCTGTGTGTGTTTCCAGGTCTGTTTGAAGGCTCCCGTGTTCAGTATTTGTCTGACACCTCCATGAAAATAGTGTTCAGCTGCGTTCAGCCCTCTTTAGTTGTCTTCTATGACACTGTACAGGGAATACACTCTATCTGGACTCTGCGGAAGGTCACTCATGATGTGAGTGATCTCACACACACACACGCACACGCACACGCACACTGTTCACCTGTCCCTAACCCTGAGCGTCTTCCATCAGGAGCGTTCTACAGTCCTGCGGTGTGCAGCAGATCCAGTTGACGGACCATTGGGTCTGATGGCATCGAGCTTCCTGACCTCTCACCTCCGTAATATCTCCCGCCTGGACTCCCCTGGTGGCAGTGGGACAACCGGGCTGGGTCCCGGTACTGGCACAAGGTAATGAAGTGAAGTGAAAGTGTCATAATCACATAGTTCATCATTCTCATTTTTCAAAAATCTGTCATTCTTCTCAAATATGCTTTTTGTTATGTATCATAGTAAACCTTTTGGTTCCACTGGTTGTGGAAAATCTATAATGGGTATTTTCTACAATGACGTATTAGGGTCATTGTAGATAAAAACAAAATCAGCATTATTTTATCGACGTTATTTTCTGATATATTGTAGAACAATTAGTCTATTAATCGATAAAATAAATATAATGGCTCGATAAAAGTAATTGTCTGTTGAAGCCCTACATGTAGAGCTGGGCAATAAAATGACAATAATTGCGATATAATTTTCCTCAGTAACAGTATAACAAGTGTTCAATAAATGTTCAATAAATGTTTGAATTTTATTTAGATTTTTATTTTGTTGATTGAAAAAAAGATTTTACATAATTTTACTCATGAATATTAATAAATAATTAATAAAGATTTATAATTGTTTTGAATGTTCTACCTCAGATTCTTTAAGCTGTTTGGCATCAAGTGTTTGTTCTGACCATAAAGAAAAGTATAAAACTCCAATTAACCATCTGTTTTCTTCAACTTTAACTCAGAAGCAAAACTCAGCCTTTAAACTTAGAATAAGGATTTGATATATATTGTGATAATTATCGATATCAAATGATATGAAATTATTTATCGTTAGGGGTGAGACACTTGACCCACGACACCATTCGAGATTGGGTTCACGAGATCACGACGAGACAAGATTATAACACTATTTTTAAGAAATCTTTAGTGCTGAATTATCTGAATATTTTGAGCATCACTTTATTTGCTGTGTTCTGATGACTTTCTGCAGCAGTTTATCATTTTTTAAAATTTTATTTATATAAAGAGAAAATTAACCTTTGTTTGGAGAATTAACCTCTTTAAATGTGACTCTGACACCTTTTCACCATAATGATGAATTATTAGTGCTGGGCAAGTTAACGCGTTATTATCGTGTCAACGCATTAATTAATTAACGGCGACAATTATTTTATTGCACGTTAACGCAGTTTTTATTATTATTATTTTGAAAGTCTGTTGCTCACTGGCTCTGAATACACATACAGTCAAATCATGGGTCACAGGAGGGGTGGGATGTTTGGG